>NC_140489.1:120769671-121132171 GCF_964271855.1 Acomys minous
GCGCCCCCAGCCAAGCTCTGGCACTCACCATGCAGGCCACATAGAGCCCCAGAGCCCCACCTGGCTTCTCCTCCTCAGAGCTAGGATTTTAAGTGTGTAGTTTTGCTGTTTGTTAGCATGAATTCAAGGCCACAAACTCAGATCCACATTTCCCTGGCTGGGCTGTCATCCCCTTAAATCCTTTGATGGATATGGATTTGGATTTTTCTCCATCGTTTTTCCTTCCTTCCATTTATTTATTCATTCATTTATTTATTTATTTAATCACTTTACATTCCGATCCGGCCCCTCCTTCCTCTCCCCCCAGTCCTACTCCCCACCCCCGAGGCCTGCAGTTGGAACCACTCCACCCTGATACCCCAAGTCACTGCAGACTAAGCTCATGCTCTCCACCAGGGAGTGACAGGGCAGCCCAGCTTGGGTAAAGTGACCCGGCCGTAGGCAGCTGATACAGAGACAGCCCCTGTTTCTATTGTTTGGGGACCCACATGATGACCAAGCTGCACATTTGCTACGTATGTGTAGTGGGTCTAGGTGTTGTCCATGCAAGCTCTTTGGCTGGTGGTTCAGTCTCTGTGAGCGCCCTTAGGTCCAGGCTAGACTGCTCTGTAGGTCTGCTTGTGGTGTTCTTGACCCCGCCCCCATCCTTCCGTCCACTCTTCAGTTTTATTGCTTCAGGGTTCGAACTTAGGCTTGTTCCTTTGGTGTCCCATATAACAAGTGTACTTCTGCTCCAATGTTTATCTTTATTGTGTTGCGGTTCCCGCTCGGTCCCGTCTTTGCCCCACTATGCTCTGTCTCCAGCCTTCTCTAAGACTGCATTGTTTTTCTATTTAAGGTTCAACAGAGTTTGGAAAAGATTTCTAAGCTGGAGCAGGAGAAAGAGCACTGGATGTTAGAAGCACAGTTAGCCAAAATCAAGCTGGAGAAAGAAAACCAACGGATCGCAGACAGCCTGAGGAGTAGGAGCAGTGCACAGCTGCTCGCCCTGGCCCAGGACAGTGCCCCTGTGCCCACTGCTGCTGGCCAGGAGGAAGCTGCAGCGAAGGTCCTGACAGAGCCAGTGCAGAGCACCAGCCTGGTGAGTGTCTTCCTGCTTGCCCGCGCTGCGCTCTATTTCAGTAGTAATTGATAAAGACCTGACCTGTTGCATTCCTGTTCCTACCACAAGATAGCGGAGACCAGGTGGCTGATGAGCAGTGGGGGGGTGGGGGGGCTGGGGGGGGCAGGAGTGGGAGGGGGGTGGGCCCTTGCACGAGCAGGCGTCTCTGCAGTGTGCTTCCGGGCTCACTGTTACGGTCTTTTCCATCGTGTTGCCCTGTGCAAACATGTTGAATGAGCTGCCTGGAGCTGTTTTGTAAGTGTCCAGTAGGCTGTCTCCCAAGGGCCTCTCCTCCTGCTCTATCACAGACGTTAAGAGATGTAATGAAGCCCATCTGAATCACACGTCAGTTCCTATCGCTTGTCTCCTTCAAAACGCAACTCTGTTAAGTTACATGAGGTTTTTGCCAAATGTCCACGTGGCCAGTGCAGTGTTTCTAGAGAAGATGCAGTAAGTCAAATCAGGGGCAATTCTGCTTCTCTTTGAGGACACTTCCCAGGTGGAGTTTTCAACCAGGGACCAACTACCTGCTGGTTTGGGGGTTTTGGTCTTTTTTTTGTAATCCCCACCCCCAGGGCCTTTACTTGCTAGGTAAGTGCTTTGTCACTGAGCTAAATAGCCAACCCACAATTTCATAGTATCCTAGGAAGTGCAAACTCAGGTCACAATGTCACATAGAACCCTTAGGCTCAGCTCTTCTGTCAGGGATCCTGGGCAGATGGCTCACAGCCTCACGTTCCTGCCTTCTTTTTAATTACTTTAACTCAGAAGGTAAAGAACAGTATAGATTCACAACTGTTTTTTATAAAGTTTTCTAGTAATAATACTCTGCTTGTTATTTAAAAAAAATAAAATAAAAAAGGAAAGCCAAGCTGGGTGGTGGTGGTGCACACCTTTAATCCCAGGACTCAGGAGGCAGAGGCAGGTGTATCACTGTAAGTTCAAGGCCAGCCTGGTCTATAAAGCGAGTCTAGGACAGCCCAGTCTACACAGAGAAATCCTGTTTTGAAAAACAAAACAAAACAAACATAAATAAATAAAATAAAATAAAAAAGGAAAGCCAAGAAAAAGAGAAGTCAGGAAGGGAAAGTCTGTGCGAGCTGAGGAGCTGAGGGAGCTGTGGTGCCGCCAGACGATGCAGCGCTCAGGTGCATGCTGGCACTCCAGTTGCCTCAGCGAGGCCACCACTGTCCTTGGTGTGTCTCAGGCTTGCCTGCGTCTGCTGCAGCACGTGCTCCCCAGGTGTGCAGAGCAGCTTTATTCCCAAGGTGTGCTCAGGGCTCCGTGGCTCAGCAGTGTCTGAACCCCAGATGGCTTGCCATCTTTTAGGTATTATTACGGTATTATAAGCGTCAGAGCAAAGGTTCTCAGAGTTCCTGATGCTGTGACCCAGTAATACAGCTCCTCATGTTGTGGTGATCCCAGCTATAAAATTATTTTCCTTGTTACTACATAACTGTAATTTTGCTACTATTGTGAATTGTAGTGTAACTATCTGATATGCCGGACATCTGATATGCGATCTGCAGAGGGGCTGAGACCCACAGGTTGAGAACAGCTTCACATATTTTACATCAATGTTAGTGTTTATGATCAGGTATTATAATGTCAGTGGCTTACTTTTATTATTTTTTTATTACATTTTATTTATTGTGTGTAAGTGTTGAGAGCAGGAGGTGGAACTCATAGCAGGAGGTTCTCACCGTCCACCATGAGGGCCTCAGGAATCCAGCTCAGGTCCTTAGGCCTGGTGCCCGGTGCTTTTACCTACTGAGCCATCTGTTGGCTCTGGAGCTTTCTTTTAGATTGTTTAGAAAATGTACGTACGTATAAAGGGTCAAGCAAAGGTAGCATGCTTTTATTGAATTTAGATAGCATACATCATCTGTTCAAGAATTGTTTGGCCGTGTGGCAACCCTAGTTTCCGTTGAGTTCTGGAGGAACCACTTCCACATCAGTCTCCTCAGTTGGTCGGACATGCACCCCACCACACCCACACCCGCCCCTCCAGCACCCGTTCCTTCCTGTCACTTACACGTGTGCTGGCTGTAGTGTTGGTGGTGTCAGGAAGTACGCATGGCACAGACTAGCCTGGGGTGATGCTGATAGTTTTGGCAGGGATTGCCATAATCATTTGCCAGACTGAGTCTAAAAGCATGGCAGTGCATTATCGCAGGCCTTCTTAGTTAGGACTGTAGGAGTGTGAAGCTATAGGCACCATTCATTTTACTATTGAAGGAGATGAGGGAAGGCCACACTTGGTCCTGCGTACGGGGCACTGCTTGGCTTACTTGGCAGTGATGTCAGTTGCTGAAAGCCAAGGTACCTGTCTTTTCCTTGAGCCTTATTAATGGCAAACGCTGTTTGTCCACATAAACAAGAATTCCCAGGGACATGGTCCTGCAGCACTGGGTCCAAGTAATGACTATGTTGGTGGCTGGTGCATTTGGAAGTTGCTCTTGGTGGCACACACCATTAATCCCAGCCCTCAGGACGCAGAGGCAGGTGAATCATTGCAAGTTCAATGGTCTACAAAGCGAGTCCAGGACAGCCAAGGCTACCCAGAGAAACCCTGTCTCGAAAAACAAAGACGTGCCTGTTCCAGCCACCCTCAGCCTCAGGCGCAGCCTGACCTCGCTCCTCAACTTAGCAAAAATGTCCAAGCCTACAGAGACTGGGCGATGCACTGAGTCCCTGATGGCTGCTTTCCAGAAGTACAGTGGGAAGGATGGGAGCAGCGGTCAACACTCCAAAGCTGAGTGCCTTGCCTTCATGGACATAGCCGGCGCCTTCACAGAGAGCCAGAAGGATCCTGGAGCCCTGGACCGCAGGATGGAGAAGCTGGAGCTCACGGTGACGGGCAGCTAGATTTCCAAGCGGCGGCTTAGCTATAGTGTGCCACGAGCCCTCCCTCCAGGCTTCCTGGAAGTGCATCTAACTGTCCCATTCGCCTTCCAGCCACCAAGGTGTCAGCTCCTCCACCATCTGCACCTGCACTGAGCCCACCACACCCACCACCACGTGCAGCCCACACCTGCTAGCAGAACTAAAACAATGCCATTAAAAGAGAAAGAAAGAAAGAAAGAGAAAGAAAGGAAAACAAAAACATTTTAGGCCTGTGCATAAGATTAATGCATATTCTATTACCGGAAAGTGTAGGAACTTGCTGACTCTGCAGTTTTCCCTGGCTAACAGGTCTCAGTTTCCCCATGGCTGAACATAGGGTATGTTTTACTGTCTTAAATATCATCTCATTTTCAAGCATATGAGACGATCTCCTCAGCGTGTGCTCTTAGGGCAGGGTTAGAATTACTGAGTTGGACTGGAAATATGGCTCAGTGACTCTGAGAAGGTTCTGCTCTTGTGGGGACCTGAGTTCGGTTCCCTGCACCCAGGCCGGGCAGCTCACAGCCTTCTGTAACTCTAACTCCAAAAGGTCTGATGCCTTTATTGAAACTTTGAGGGCACTGAACTCATAGTGTGCATACCCTCACACAAGCGCACACACATAATTAAAAATAGTAAGAATAAGCTTTAAGAAAGAACTACAGGGCTAGAGAAATGGCTCAGAGGTTAAGAGCACTGTCTATTTTTCCAAAGGTCCCGAGTTCAATTCCCAGCAACCACATGGTGGCTCACAACCATCTTTAATGAGATCTGGTGCTCTCTACTGGCATGTAGGCACAGATGTGGGCAGAATATGGTGTAAATAATAAATAAATAAATAAATCTTTAAAAAGAAGAAAGAAAGAAAGAAAACTACAGATCCAAAAAGCATGAATATTCTAAGTTCCTTGATCTTCATTGCCAAATATGTTCTAACAAGACTGTATTGTTTTATACTCTTGTTAGTAGAATATGAGAAATATTGAAAAATATATTTCATTACATTCTTTCCATTTATAGACCATTCTTTGAAGGACTCTGTATGGTTACATGTTTTCAAAGCTGAGAGTAGGAAGTGGGAGAAATAAAGGGCCATAGATGTAGCTTTGCGTTTTATTACACCAAATATAGTTATATTTGATTGCACAAAGTCAGATGATCAACAGATTGCTATAAGCAGCTTTTAACTTATGGAGAAACAGAGAAATTGCTTGTCTTACTTCATTGAGAAGAAAATTGTGGCTCTTCTATAACCAAAAATTCTTATGGAAGGCGCTGTTGTAGCTACACACATTTAGTTCCTAGCATGCAGTGGCACACGTGTCACACAGCATTAGGCTGCCTGGCCCAGGAGGAGGCCACGAGTCTGTGGCCAGCCGTGGTTACACAAGGAAACCGGCTCTATGAAGGCTGTGGTCGGGGTCAGGGGCAGAAGAAGGATACATGGAGGGTGGATGAGAACGTGTGCAGACTGCCAGCGGGGCCGGCCCCGGCCATCAGAGCCACTGGGAATGAAGTCGCCAGCAATTCCTAGTCGCTCTGCCTTCCACCTACCCTGCCACCTTGGACAGTAGCTTGAGTCCTGCAATCATACCTGTTTTTGACATCTTTTCTGGTTTTAAGGATTGGTGGTAGTGGTCAGGATTGAACCTAGGGCCTGTGCATGTAAGGCGAGTGCTCTACCACCGAGCCACCCCCTGTCCTGTTTTTGAAGTCTTAACTTATAAAAGCAAACTTCAGAAAAATAGGGTTGTACTATAATTCATCTAAAATTATATATATTTAAGTCTCAAATTAATGTTTATTAATGTCTTGAAAGGATGTCGAAGTACGTTTTTTCCTTTTGATTTTTTTGTTTGTTTTGTTACTTTTGTTGTTTGTTGGTTTGTTTTTTGAGACAAGGTTTCTCTGTAACAGCCCTGGCTGTGCTGGACTCACTTTGTAGACCAGGCTAGCCTCGAACTCACAGAGATCCACCTGCCTCTGCTTCCTGAGTGCTGAGACTAAAGGTGTGCGCCACCACATCCTGCTCACCTTTTGAGTTTTTATGCAGTATTTATTTGTGTTTTGCATTCAGCACATTTATAGCTTGTGGTCTCCATAGAACTATCTCTGGCTCCTTCTTTGGAGATGAAATGACAGGGTCAACATTGATCATCATCTTGTTCCTCCTAAGTAATTTTTTGGGTGAATCAGGATTTTCATAGATCGTTTGGCGGTGGCCATAAGTTTTGGCTTCATGGCAGAAGCCATGCTGAGCACCCACAGCGATCTGGCCTGTGTTACCAACACTCTGTGCACAGCGCAGATCAAGAGGAGAATGCAGCATAAAGCTATTAATGTCTGGGTCTCAGATGTAAATCTTCTGTTCTAACTGGTTTTTCCCTTTATGTTCTAGATTGGGATTTTAACCAGGATGCCAGACAGTGAGGTAACGTGCGCTCTACATCTTGTTGCTTGTTAGTACATGTGTAGCACGTTTGTTCTGTAGGAGCTGTCTGTGTGTTGGTTTCCAGTCATTCTTAGAAGGAAAGTAAGTGTTTTTCTCTCATCAGTGCTCCCATGGTGCTTTTCACACTCCTTGAATGCTGTGCTCAGTAGAGGGTAAGCCTGGCTTGGGGGCCAGCTTTCACAGGTTTGATAGTGCGGCTCTGGCTGGCCATAGGGCCATCACTCTTTGCCAAGTATATGAAGCCAAGGGACCCAGTCATCCTCCAGCACGCAGCTGGGAAGGCAGGGCTTCTTAGGCCTCCATGGTGGGTGCTGTGACTTAACGCATGGGTTTATAAATTTGAATTTTGGTGGGCTGGAAAGATAGCTTAGTGGTTAAGAGCACCATCTGCTCTTTCGGAGGTCCTGAGTTTAATTCCTGGCAATCACAGGTGGCTCACAACCATCTATACAGGTATCTGATGCTCTCTTCTGGCCTGCAGGTGTACATGCAGATAGAGCACTCATACATAAAATAAAGAAATCTTTTTTTTTTTAAATTGAGGTTTGAAATACTTGAAGATCATGGTTTATAAGTGACCAGTAAATGAATACTGAAGTGACCACATTCATTTCTCAGTGCAGAGTGTGTCTCTAGAAGGCCAGTGGATACTGTGAGTTCCTTATCACTTAGCAGGGCCTTGAGACATAATGTTCAAGGGATCAGTAGAGTCTGTGATCTCCTTACTTAGGCAAAGGTAACATTGAGTTTCGTGTATTTTGAAATTTGGCTCAGTTACCATTGGTAGTATAACCACGAAAAATATGAGTCTGGAACAAAGGCCCTAAGTGTTCAGTTTTGTTTAATTTATTAGTATGTTTAAGAGCATTACAAAAGGGTGAAAAACGTTCTAAATTTAGAGGTTCCAAAGGACCTTGAAGCAACACAGCACGCAATATGTACACTTAGGTGTTTACTGCAGCATTATCCAGAGTAGCCAAGCCATGTAGTCAGCCTAGCTATCCATCAGCAGGGAAATGGAAACAAGAAAAGAAAAGAAGGGGGCTGGAGAGATGGCTCAGAGGTTAAGAGCACTGTCTGCTCTTCCAAAGGTCCTGAGTTCAATTCCCAGCAACCACGTGGTGGCTCACAACCATCTATAATGTGATATGATGCCCTCTTTTGGCCTGCACATGTACATGCAGGCAGAGTGTTATATACATAATAATAAATAAATAAAAATTTAAAAAAGAAAAGAAAAATGTGGCATATTTACACAATAGAATTATATGAGTACATAAAGAATGATACGTTATTTGCAAGAAAATGGGTATAACCAGATATTATCATATGAAGTAGGTCAAGTCAGGCTCAGAAAGATAAATGTCCTCCTGTTTGTGGGCCCTAGTTATGTAAAGATACAAGAAAGCGTATATGTGACTAGAAGAATGGAGGGGACTAATGGAGGAGGAAGAGAGAGGAGAAGGTGGGGAATTTAGGGCATAGGCAAAATGTGCATATACTTATCTGAGCTGGAGCCCAGTGCTGCATATATACTGACTGTGCTAATAAAAACACACGGTTCCAGTAAGTGTGCCCCATTCTCAGCCATCTTCCAATTAAAGACAGTGTATTAGTCAGAAAGACGGAGATTTTGAAAGCTAGGTTTTTGGCTGATAAAAGCTGGTCAGAACTGTGTGGTGGCTCACACCTGTAATCCAAACACTTGGGAGGTTGATGCAGGAGGATTATAAATTTGAGCTTAACCCTGGAAGCTTATCAACACTCTTACTTAAAAATTCAACAAACAGAAACCCAATAAAACCCAAGAATGAACCAATGAATAAAAACCATTCTGCCTGGTCCATAGGGCTTCTTGCGGCTTCACAGCAGCGCTGTTCACTTATGGAGACATGGCTGAAGGAGAGCTGGCTCTCGGTAGGGACCAGTGAAGGGCTGTAAAGTGTGGTCTCTGTTTCCTTGCTACACTTGTGTCTCTCACTGGCATCTCCTCTTTGTGCTCTGCTTAGGCTCCGGAAGTGGAGTCCCGTGAAGACCTGATTAAGAATCACTACATGGCGAGGATAGCTGAGCTCACGTCTCAGCTGCAGCTGGCTGACAGCAAGTCAGTGCACTTCTACTCCGAGGTGAGGGCTTGATAAGCTTGCCACTTCCCCTGACCCTTCCTGAGCCAGGTCAGGTTCTGTCCTCTGCTTGCTGGGAGAGAGACGTCATTGCCTGCACTGTCTGTCCATGTGTGTCTCGATGGGTCGTAGCTCATGGCACACAGTCTGTGTGCCACTCCAGAATCTTCATTTCAGGAAGTGTAAGGCTCCAAGTTACTGCAAGAGAGAGATTGGGCTTGGATGCTTTCCTGAGGATTATTTGGGATCGAGGTGGGGAATGCACAGATGAGGGATTTTTCACATACACAAGATGAGAAGTAAAATGCACCTGGTCTTTTTTGGTTTGACATTTCTTGCTCTTATGTGTGTGAGTGTCACAGCACATGTAGACGTGACAGAACAGCTTGCAAGAGTTGTCTCTCCTCCACCACGTGGGTTCCAGGGGTCGTTAGACTTGATGGCACCTTTACCCCTGAGGTATCTTGCCAACACATCTTTAAATTCTCTCCAGTTCCTGTGTGTGTGTGTGTGTGTGTGTGTGTGTGTGTGTGTGTGTGTGTGTGTGTGTGTGTTGGGTGTGCATGTGCACACATCCCTCCATCGTTCTCCACCTTACTTTTTGAGACATGGCCTCTCACTGACCCAGAGCTACTGATCAGACACCAGGCTGCTCTTGTCTCTCTCTCCCAGCTCTGGCATTACACCATGTTCTGCCATGTCTGGCTTTTCTGCATGGTTGTTGGGGTCTCAGGTCCCCGTGCCTGCATAGCAGGCATGTTATCACATGCACACACAGCAGGCAGTTACCAGCACAGCCACCGCCCCAGCCCAGCTCTTCAATTTCTAAGTGACAAGTTTATAGGACTGAATTTAAATTGTAAAAAAAGTGTTGCCTATTTTAACCTGTAAGAAACATAAAATCTTATTTTTGACATATTTTCTTTTTCCTTTACTCAATAATTCATATAATTAAAAACCTACTATGCACTATACATAGACTTTACAAAGTTGGAGGGGAAGTGGATGGGGCAAATATTGTTAAAGACTAGGAGGAATAAGGCTGGGTGGGTGCATGCAGGGCTTAAAGCCTTTGATTTGACACTATAGTAAGGATTAATGACAGATGGCAGGCCGAGAATTACGACACTTAAGTTGTAAAACCAAAAAGGAAGGGATGACACACTGTGTCAGGACCTGCTTTTACCTGTGATTGTCTCCAGCACTGCAGAAATGCAGAGGCCGACAGCAGCCAGTTGCTGGACAAAGAGAAGAGCTTTGTATTCTTTCCTGTTAAAATTAAATTGCCTAGCCCAGTGTCTAGGGAGCTGCTGCACCTGCCTTCGACAGGTCAGTCACTGTGGCTTCTTGTTACAGTGTAGAAGGTGGCGGCACAGCAAGCAGGCTGGCTCATGGTGGACCTGGTTCTTGAGATGCACATAAGTTCTGGTTCCCTGTCAGCACTCTGGGTCGGTATCCCAGCTGTGATTGTCGTCTTCCTGTGGGCCTGTGCCTTGCATGCTGTCTTCCTCTTGGTTAGGTTCAGTGCTGAGCACAGAGGGAAGTGGTGGGTTTGACTGTACAAACTGTCCTGAACTTTTCTTGAGGACGAATGAGTAACTAGGGGAATTTCAGGCTGTCTCGATTTTATGAGTTTGCCTATTTTAGTAAATGTTTTCAGCACAGCTATGATACAAGACGTTTTAGATTGTCCTGGTTTGTTCTCATCTAGAAACAGGAAGCAGTGCTGCCCCTGATGGCTTTCCTGGAGAGGATAGCTGCAGGCCTGGTGTCACACAGCAGTTGGGTGGTCTCTTCAGATCCTCCCAGTTGTACAGTAGTGTGAAACAAAGTTCCCTCATTTTCCTTTTCACCTGCACTGTCTGGCATCACCTGGGTTTAGTAAAGCTCTCAGAGAAGCCATTTGTCTTTCCCAGGTAGACACAGTGGTCTGCGGGTGGGGTCAGGAGGATGCTTTGCTTTCTGTACTGGGATCTCTAGTGAAGAACTTGAACCCCAGGGGACCTATCTTTGGGTCCAGGGTTGGCAGCCTGTGTCACATTAAACAAGAGGGTGGGGCCACATTCTCTCTGTTCTCCGCCATATGTATTCAGCAGACAGTTTTGGAGTGAGTGAGCGAGTGGGTGAGTGAGCGAGTGGCCGTGACTCTGGTGTAATCTGCGAACCTTCCGGGGATAAAATTGAGTGTTTTGATTGTCTAGTGCCGAGCGCTCTCTAAGAGACTAACCCTGGCCGAGAAGTCTAAGGAGACCCTGACAGAGGAGATGAAGCTAGCCAGTCAGAACATCAGCAGGCTTCAGGTGAGCTCTGAAACATGACCTCAGCACACTTGACTCTTTCGCTGACTGTTGCAAGGGCAGCAAAGCCAGCCTTCCCTTGGGAAATGGTGTTCTCTGGCCTTCAAAGACACTTGTCAAATCTCTTCATTTCTAACTCACCTTAAAGTAACATATTACCTACACCAGACAAAAAGTGGCTGTCTTATTTGTATCTGACTTGAAGTTAAGAAAGAATTTAAAAATCTTTCACAGGGCTGGTGGTGGTGGCGCACATCTTTAATCCCAGCATTCGGGGGGCAGAGGTGGGTGAGCTGTGAACTGGAAGCCAGCCTGGTCTACGAGTCCAGGACAGCCAGGACTGTTACACAGAGAAACCCTGCCTCATAAAAACCTTAAAAAGCAAAACAAAACAAAAACAAAAACAAAATCTTTCACAATCTACATTTCTTCTTTCCCCTTTCTTAATATAGATATAATATGTATGCATAATTAAGTAAAAGCATAAGTAAGTAAATCAAATTTCAGTTTCAAACCTTGCCTTTTAGGAAGCCTTGTTGATATCAACATGAGGCAGGCACAGGCACACCCAGGTCACAGTGCCTCCTGTTTCAGATCCCCGTCTCAGATCAATCAGGAGGCTGAGGAGAGCATGGGAAGTGGGAGGAGAGAAGGGCGACTTCCGGGGAGGAGCTGGTGAGCAGGGAGGTGCTGGTGAGCAGGGAGGAGCTGGTGAGCAGGGAGGTGCTGGTGAGCAGGGAGGAGCTGGTGAGCAGGGAGGAGCTGGTGGGCAGGGAGGAGCTGGTGGGCAGGGAGGAGCTGGTGGGCAGGGAGGAGCTGGTGGGCAGGGAGGAGCTGGTGGGCAGGGAGGAGCTGGTGGGCAGGGAGGTGCTGGTGGGCAGGGAGGAGCTGGTGGGCAGGGAGGAGCTGGTGGGCAGGGAGGAGCTGGTGGGCAGGGAGGAGCTGGTGGGCAGGGAGGAGCTGGTGGGCAGGGAGGAGCTGGTGGGCAGGGAGGAGCTGGTGAGCAGGGAGGAGCTGGTGGGCAGGGAGGTGCTGGTGGGCAGGGAGGAGCTGGTGGGCAGGGAGGAGCTGGTGGGCAGGGAGGAGCTGGTGGGCAGGGAGGAGCTGGTGGGCAGGGAGGAGCTGGTGGGCAGGGAGGAGCTGGTGGGCAGGGAGGTGCTGGTGGGCAGGGAGGAGCTGGTGGGCAGGGAGGAGCTGGTGGGCAGGGAGGTGCTGGTGGGCAGGGAGGAGCTGGTGGGCAGGGAGGAGCTGGTGAGCCGCGCCTGGGCCTGGGCAAGGCTTTTGAAAACCCCACACTTGCCAAGTAGGCCTGCTAGCTTGTCCATGCCTCCCAGAGGCAGGGATCTGTCTCCTCCCCCACCCCCCCCACCCCCCCCCCCCACTTCCCAGTGCTGGAATTACTAGTGTGCACCCCCAAGCCCACACGGGTTTTAGGGATGGAACTTGGGGCCTCATGCTTGTAAGGCAAATAATTTGCTGACTAAGCTCTCCAGCCTTTAAATTTTTGCATATTAGTTATGAACACATTCTTCACGGCCTGACACCTTTTTCTCCCATCTCTTTTAACTTTGTCCTTCCATCCGGCCTGTGCCTTAACTTTGTGTTAAGTGATCACTCAGGCAGAGTGAAAGGTTGCTTTCCCAGATCCTTGTAATAAAAAAAGCTTCTGGATGGTGGCTACAGTCTTTGATGGGCCTTTCTTCTTTCTCTGCTCTTTAGGATGAGCTGACGACCACCAAGAGGAGCTACGAGGATCAGTTAAGTATGATGAGTGACCACCTGTGCAGCATGAACGAGACGCTGTCCAAACAGAGGGAGGAGATTGACACGCTAAAGATGTCCAGTAAGGTGTGTGAGGGGCGGGGAGGCGGGCCGCAGGGGTGTGTGCAATGCAGCTGAGAGAAAACGCGTCACTGCCATGTGTTTCAAGAGGAGAGCACCTGGTGGTCCTCTTCCTTCACTCCACTGTCCTGACCAAAAGGACAGCACGTTTCTTTGTCTGAGTCTAAGCTGAGGTCTGACATTTTTTGCCCTAGCAGAGGGATAGTGCTGTCTG
Organism: Acomys minous; assembly: GCF_964271855.1. Taxonomy (NCBI): domain Eukaryota; kingdom Metazoa; phylum Chordata; class Mammalia; order Rodentia; family Muridae; genus Acomys; species Acomys minous. Next base: position 120,782,588 of record NC_140489.1, read on the forward strand.
TCTTAAGACCCTAATGGTAAAGGAGTAACCCTTAGCAAATTGTTTCATTCAGCAAAATCATGTATTCTAATTAATTCACAAAGAGAAGCCTCACACAGCCTAAGGAAGCCACTCAAACACGTAGCCAGCCCCAAACTCTGCCGTCTCAGTGAGCGCCTGCACACCCTGAGACCAGAGGCTTCAAGTAGGCTTTTACATGTTCACTGCCATTGCTGCTTTGGTTTTTTGTTTGTTTGTTGCCTTTTGTTCTTGTTGTTTGCTTTTTGAGACAAGGCTTCTCTGTGTAGGCCAGGCTTGCCTGAACTCAAAGGTTGGCTTGCTTCTGTTTCCTTAGTGCTCGGATTGAAGGCATGCGCCACCTCTGCATGTCTTTAATTACATTTTTACTCAGTTATCCATCACAAGAAAAAAGAATAAACAGAGTTAAAACTAGGAAAAAAAATGCTTAACATCCTCTTTGCTGACTCACATGTGTCCATGCCTGACTCACCTGTGTGCATGCCTGACTTACGTGTGTCTGTGCCTGACTCATGTGTGTCCGTGCCTGCACTCACGTGTGTCCGTGCCTGACTCACGTGTGTCCATGCCTGACTCACCTGTGTCCATGCCTGACTCACCTGTGTCCATGCTTGACTCACGTGTGTCCATGCCTGACTCACGTGTGTCCATGCCTGCACTCACGTGTGTCCATGCCTGACTCACGTGTGTCCATGCCTGCACTCACGTGTGTCCATGCCTGCACTCACGTGTGTCCATGCCTGCACTCACGTGTGTCCATGCCTGCACTCACGTGTGTCCATGCCTGCACTCACGTGTGTCCATGCCTGCACTCACGTGTGTCCATGCCTGCACTCACGTGTGTCCATGCCTGCACTCACGTGTGTCCATGCCTGCACTCACGTGTGTCCATGCCTGACTCACGTGTGTCCATGCCTGCACTCACGTGTGTCCATGCCTGACTCACGTGTGTCCATGCCTGCACTCTGTCCTCTCACCACTCAGTGCTACCTTCTCCTGGTTTCTGTTCTAAGTGCTGTCCCATGGCCTGACCGGGACCTATTTATATACATACATGTTTACATTAGAGGCTCGGTCCATATATGAGAGAACATGTAGGTTTTTTCTTTTTTAGTTTATTATTAATTATTTAGTATTAGTTAACCTCTATTAATTTTATGCCTCCCAAGTCCACCCATTTTCCTGCAGGTCTCGTTTTTCTTTGTAGCTGAATAATACTGCATATATCTCTCACATTTTCATTATCTGTTCATCTGTTGATGGCATCTAAGCTGGTCTCGTTCTGTTGCTGTTGTGAACAAAGCCACAATAACCTTGTTTGTGCCGTCATCTCTGGGGCAGGATGTGGCCTTCTTTGGGTATGTGCCTGGGGTGGAACAGAGCCCTTTATCTATTCTCAACACTGGCTGTGTAACTAGGAATGCTAACGTTTCCCCTGCAGGATCCCTGCTGATACTGTTTCTCATAGAGCCTCAGTCTGGGCCTGGCAGTAGGTGCTGGGCACTGTGCTTAGGCCGGGATGCATTCCATACCCTGCATCTCTGTTAGTGAGTGGTAACGTGCAGCTCCTCGTCTATGCGTGCGCAATCCAGGGCAGCAGGCATTCAGTCTTGTGTGTTTCTGGAGGTCAGTGGGCGCTTGCCCGCCCAGCTGTGAGCTGAAGAGGCAGTAGAGAGGTGCAGCGCGGCTTTGCTGGTGCTGTCGACTAGGTCTCCTGGGAGTCTGCACTACAGGACACCTCTCAGCACCATTTCAGGGTAGCCGCTGACTTCATGGTAGCCCCTGGGGAGCTGTTCCTGCTGCTTGTCTGGACATCTCTGGTTGATTACCAGCCAATATACTTGGAGGCATGGTGTACAGTTGCGTGTGTGTGTGTGTGTGTGTGTGTGTGTGTGTGTGTGTGTGTGTGTGTATGTGTGTGCTTGCATTCCTTCCCATGAATGCCTCCCCTGACTCTCATGACTTGGTTACATTTCTAGTCAGAGTAGAAAGCACATACACTAAAAAGATCATATTTAGTTTTTCTATGATTAATTTATCAAAGCAGTTGTGAGAAAGTGGGTTGTAACACCTAATATTTAAAGAGCAGTGACAGTGAATCTTGAGCAATGCTTCACCCCCTGAGGTACATATACATTGTGGGAGGTGAGCGAGGTGTAACATGTCTCAAAAGAAATTGAACTGTAGCTACTTCAAAAATTTAATTTTTCAAGTTGTCTCTAAAGTCCTTAAAATACCTGCATTATTAAATTCAGTTAAGTGACTTCGCTTCAGTTCAGAGGGTGTTCTTAACCATTCTGGTCGTTCTGTGAGCCTTGTACTTTGCTTCCTCCTTGCCTTAGTCACGGTCACTATTGCTGTGATGAAACACCATGACCAAAAGCAGCACTGCTCATCACTGAAGGAAGCAGGGCAGGAACTCAAGCAGGGCAGGAACTGGAGGCAGGAGCTGATGCAGAGGCCATGGAGGGTGCTGCTTACTGGCTTGTCATATGGCCTGTTCGGTGGGCTTCCTTACAGAACCCAGGACACCAGCCCAGGGATGGCACCACTCAACAGGCTGAGCCCTCCCCCATCAGTCACTAATTAAGAAGAAAATACCCTACAGGTCTTATGGAGGCATTTTTAAAATAGATGCTCCCTCCGTTCATATGACTGTGTCAACTTGACCTAACCCTGCCCATCACCTGCCTCTACTCATTGGTGTTTATGTTGCTGTAGTGTCCTCTTCTGGCCAGTGAGTGTTGTCTCCACTGGATGCTGACTATATATTTCTACCACGCGTGTGACATAATCTTGCTCTTAGTAGCTGTACTCTGCAAATGTTGCCCATTTATGGGAAGAAAGAGTGTGTGGACCTCATCATTTAGGGATGTAATTAGAATGTGGTCCTAAGAAGTAAACCTCTCCAAAGAGAAGAGAATTATGCCAAATCACCCTGTTGGAAAGAGTTGTGTCCTACCATGCCATGCTCTGAAACAGTGGTTCTCAACCTGTGGGTCCCGACCCCCTGGGGATCGCATATCAGGTATCCTGTGTATCAGATATTCACATTACAACTCATAACAGTAGCAGAATTACAGTTATGAAATCACAACGAAATAATTTTATGGTCAGGTATCATTGGCAGCATTAGGAAGGTTGAAAACTACTCCTCTAAAACCTGCTTATTTAAATAACAAAAACCATATTTGGTCTAAAACTGTTTCTCATAAGAAAAGGAATTTTGGTAAACTGGACAGTTGCTTGCTTTTCTTTATTCTCTGCCCTTGGCCCAAGAGGGATTGGCTGTGGGGCTGGGAGCAGGGAGAGTCAAACTGTGGTTACTGGACAGAAGCTGAGGTGCAGGTTTCTGCCAGCTCTTGTCCGTGTGGGAACCCAGAGGTCTGTGGAACAGCATGGCCACAGGCAGCTTGCTTATAAGCTGTGTGAACACTTCTGAAGCTTGTGCTCTCATGGTGGGTATTTTTTTTTCCCCCACAGGGAAATTCTAAGAAGAACAGAAGTCGATAGTTGCCGAGTAGCTGGCCAGTGACTGTCCCCTCCAGACCGACTGCAGCTGCTGCCCAGAGACGCAGGCTCCACCACCAGTGCTGGTGGCCTCTGGGAGGCTGAAGTGCTGCCGGACCTCGGAAACTAGCCAGTGTTGTCTGTGACCTTGAGGCATTGAAGTCTATTTGTAAACAGAAGGCAAATACAGAATTTGATGTTGACAGTCAAATGGAAAACAATAGACATAACCATGGATATTGTAGGTTTCCTTACGCTGTTTTTACTGTGCACTTTTTAAAATTAAGGTTTAATTTCAGTATGTAAGAACAACAAATATTTTGTATATTTTCAAACTCAATTATATGGTAATGGATTTGGTATCTATGGAATAGATCTATGTTTCTGGATAAAATGCTTAAATTGTCAGATGCCATTACTTCCCATATTGTCATTTCTTATTATAATTGAAAATTGAAAGATCTCTCAGATTGTTTTTAAAAGGGTCTCCCTTCCCCCCCCCCCCTTTTTCCCTTCCGTCCATGTCTTGGAGGTGCCGAGCCTCACTGCCTTTAGAGCCCCGTGGGTTTGCTGTCATGTGTGCAGCTGTGCAGTACTCTCTGTGTTAGAATAATTGCTAAAGGAATTCGTGTCAATAAATTCATGCCATGTGAACCTTTCACTCTGTTTGTGCCAATGCGATAGAAGAAACCGGAAACACATCCAGTCCCAGCTGACCTAGAAGGGAACTTTTGACTGAGCAGTGACAGTCAAGCCTCTAGAAGGCTTGAGTTTTGCTGGGAGCCACCTTCCAAGCAAGGACCCTACACTCTTTCAGCTCTCCCTGGACTCTGTTCCAGCACCAACCTCAGGGTACCTCTCCCTGCACCCCACTCCCAAGGCTACAAGCAGACGCTTGTGCTCAGTTGCAGAGAGGAAACTAAGGCATAGAGGGCAGAGGCAACCTGGCCACAGTCGGGCGCACAGGCCTGAGCCTGCTCACCAACACGCCTTTGGGCAGGGCACCACGTTCCTGGTGCTTTGTGTCTGGAGGGTGAAGTGTTCCATTTCTCAGTAACTCCATTAGTCTCGTCATCCACCTCTTTCGCGTCTCCATGCAGAGGCCTGCAGACCTGTGGTCACCTTCTTAGATTAAGTTTTGTTTTAGAACGTGTGTGTGCGCGCGCGCGCGCATGCATATGTGTGTGTATGTGCATGCGTGTGTGCGTGTGTGCGTGTGTGTGTGTGTGTGTGTGTGTGTGTGTGTACACGAGAGCAGGCGCCTGGAAAGGCCAGAGGCGTAGGATGCCCTGAGCTGGAGCTTTAGATAGAGGGCTGTGAAGGACCTATTGATGGGAATCAGACTTGGGTCCTCTGCAGAAGCAACAACAGCTTTTGACTGCCACTGATTCTCCAGCCGTTGGCACGATGGTTTTTCTCCTCTGACTTAAAATGTGTATGACTGCTTTGCCCACATGTATTTACATGTACTGCATGTATGCCTGGTACCTAGAAAAGCCAAAAGAGGGCGCTGGATCACTAGAGTCACAGCCTGTTGTAAGCTGTCATGTGTGTGTTGGGAACTGAGCCCGCGGCCTCTGCAAGAGCATCAAGGGATTGAACCACTGAGCCTTCTCTCCAGCCCCCTGTCTTAGAAAAAAAAAAGCATATTCTCTCCTATACAAGTTTTTCCAACTATCAAACAAGTTTAGTTTATTTGTGCCATTAACTTTGTTGTCATCACTTACGACGAGAGTTTGAAAATAGACACAGATGTGGAACGAATAGCCTCATGGCTCTGTCAATTCTTAGAAATATTTTGCCCATCTTGTGCACACATTGGTTTTTGTTTTTTTTTTTTGGACTGTTTTAAGGCTGGACTGTTTCATCTGAGTGCTTTAGTTCTACACGTGTTTGTGAATGAGGTAAGCACTGTTTTCTGAACCTGTCTTATGCATGTGATCTTTGAAAGCAGGAAGCATGTGTGTCGTCAGGTGCTGCTGAGCAGGATCTGAGTGTGTGTGTGTGTGGGGGGGACGAACAGCTGACATGGACTGCCTGGAGAGCTAAGTGATGACATAATGATGACATCATCATAACTGTCATTTGTTCTCACTCAGTCCTGGGATGGTCTCAGCTCAAGAAACACGAAGTACACACCTTTAGTCCCAGCACTCTGGGAGGCAGAGGCAGGTAAATCTCTGTGAGTTCTAGGCCAGCCTGGTCTACAAAGCAAGTTCAGGACAGCCAAGACGGCATCGGGAAACCTTGTCTCAAAAACGTCAAAAGAAAAGAGAAAAAGAAACATGACGTAATACATAGAGGCTGTTTTTCTTTAGGTTGTTTGTATTTCATTTTTGATGTCCTTTTAATTATGTGTATGTCTGTATAAAAGAATCCACATGAGCACAGGAGGCCGGAGCGTTGGATCTCCTGGAACTGGACTCGGAGCGGTTCTGAGCTGCGCTGAGCTGGGTGTGGAAACTGAACTCGGGTCAGTGTTCTTGACTGCTGAGCCAGTTCTCCAGCTCCCGCGTTGTCTCGACTTTAATCGGAGCTACGGACTTCACCTTGAGTCAGGCTGTTCGAAAATACATGTTACTGAGGAGAAACCAAAGCAGTCCTCTAAGCCTCCTCTCATCCCACTCGGTAAAGAGAAAGCCGCTTTGACTCACCTGTGTGGGTTTTATATTTCCAAATAGCGTGCTGCTTTCCTTTGCTTTTCTTTCTAGGTACTGGCTTTACGCTTGGGAGTTGTCTGTCCCCACCACACACAAAAAAAAAAATTTAGAAATGTACTTATTTTTGCTCTTACTTAATGAACATACATGTTTTAATGAAAAATAAATTATGTGATAATAAATTCCAAGCAGAAAGAAAAAGACAGATTCTCTAATAGGAAAAGGAAGTCTATTACCTGTCTCCTGGTGCTGGAGCATTGTGCATGCTGACAGCAGCCTGGAGCATGGAGGAGAGCCTTCAGGCACAGCTTGAGAAACCGATGACTGTGTCTTGTCATTTGTCAACATCACCATCCATTAAGTTGTCAGACGCAATGCTGTTAAAGCTAATAAACGGGATTGTCATATCAAATGGGAATTAACGTGAAAGTAGCAACGTCATTGGCAGTAATGGCTGGGAAAGCGTGCAAGGGACGTGCTGACAAGACATGGTTTGTGCTGTGTCCAAAGAGGACCACGGTTCTGCACGCAGATCTGTTGCTCTTGGTGTGAGGGTAAGGCACTGTTAGGTTAACTGGCATGACCTTTAACACGCTGCTTCTACTTCTTGTCCTCTGTCAGTGTTTATATCTGAAATGTCCCTCACAGGCGCATGGTTTCGATTTTCAGTGCCCATCTTGTGAACCGTTTTGAAGGCTTTAGGAGTAAGTCCTACCTGGTGGAAGTAGGCCCTGAGGGGGCCTTCAAGGATTATACCTGCCAGTAGTCCAGCCTGCTCTTTCTGTTTCCTGGACCACAGAGAAACGAACAACCCTGGCATATACTACCTGCTGCCATAACTTCCCTTTTGGAGTGGACTGCCATTTCTCCAAAACCACTAGCCAAAATAAAACTTCCCTCCCTGGATTTTTTTTTTTTTTTTGCCAAGTATTTGGTTACTGCAAAATAGAGGAAACTAGCACGTGTATTAAAACAACAACAACAACAACAACAACAACAAAAAACTCAGCCACGGCATCTGCAAGCACGTTAAAGCTAATGGAACCAACTAGCTTGAAGCCACCAAATGAGTTACAACCAGAAGCTTTCTTCAATTGACTGAAAGCCTTCTCTACTGTAAAACATCTCAAACAGAAGAAGGTGCAACGTATAATTCTATTTTGTGCAGCATTATCCCCAGAGGTTGGCCGTGGTCTGTAAAAATAAGAGTTTAAAGACTTGATTTTATGCACATGAACGTTAGCCTGCATGCATATATATGCACCATGTGTTTGCTTGATGCCGTGGAAGTCAGAAAAACGCCACATCCCCGGAACTGGAGGTCTAGAGGGTTGTGAGTCACCAGGTCCATGCTGGGAACTGAACCAGGGTCCTCTGCAAGAGCTCTTAACTGCTCAGCCAGTTCTCCAGCCTTCCCCAGTCTTAAAGGGCCTCAAACGTCTCCATGACTTTGACATGAAGAGAAACCGTACATAATGGTAGATGATGCTGAGAAAATACCCAAGAGCCACGGCAGTAGGGACGTCTGCTCTGTGTTGGCAGAGGAAGTTTGTGCTCTCGGCTGAAAGCCACGTCCTCAGATCCCACGGTGATGAGTGGGGAGGCCTGTCGGCAAGCAGATCCCTCTGCCTTACATTTCAGAGCAGTCGGGTAATTAGCTCCAAATTAGGATGGGGAGCTGGCAACTACAGTTCTGTTCTTCTAAGTCACTGGGGAGAAAAGGCTGGAGAATGTTGGGACAACTTGCCATGAGAAGACGAGGAAAACTCAGCTTGGGAAGCAGGGTGGGGCCTGTCAGGGAGGGCCTTGAAAGGCAGCTCCCCAATTGGAAGCTTAGTGCTGTTTCACTGGGGGCTTCAATTATTCCTGAGCCCCACTCCACGGCTTTCCTCAACACCAGGGAGTAGAGTGAGATGGCCCAGGAGGGAAGTCTTTGCGGCCCAAGAATAGAACCAGCATAGTCCAGTCAACAACAGAATGTCAGTCAGATCCTGCTCAAATACTAAAAAATACCCTTCCTTGGCCTGCCTCCCTGCCTCCCTCTCCCCTGCCTCCCTCTCCCCTGCCTCCCTGCCTCCCTGCCTCCCTCTCCCCTGCCCTTTCCTTCCTTCTTGCTAGGCCTTGAATTCATGATCTTCCTCCTCAGCTTCCTGAGTGCTATAGGCATGTGTCATCGCACTGTCTCCCATATTTCTTTAGGTCACCTCTTTAGTTGGGTTAATCGGACAGTTTCCACATTGTATTTTAATGTATGCCGTCTACCCCAACGCTGGCAGGAACCACTCCCTGGGCTTAGACTTTTGCTGCATAGCAGGGTATCTTATACACAGAAGGCAGTCAGTAAACGCTCATTGGAAACTTCCTAGGTATGAGGGCCATGGACCGACTCAGCTGCCAGTCAGGCAGCGTAGCTCAAGTGATGCCAGGAGTGTCATCCTCATTGATAAAAGATTGTTAACTTCCCTGGTTGGAACTGATCTGGTTGCTTTCGATTGGCATTCTCAGTGAAGATGTGGACTTTTAAGCTCAGGAAATTCCCATCCAAACGGTATTTGAATTCCTATACTTAGCCGGAGCTCAGGTCATCTCAGATGCTTCCTGCAGTGTGAGATGTCTGTCTTCCAAGTGCTTTCTTCCATACACTTTCCCCAAAGCCATCACTTTGTCTTGAGTGGCTCTTGTCATCTGTATGTAGACCATTGTTGTTGGGAGAGGAACAGTGTTCTCATTAACCGTTTGAGAACTGATCCTTCTCTTGAATCTTTTTTTTTTTTTAAATATTTTTTGTTTAGTTATTATGTATACCGTGCACATTAGATCACATTACAGATAGTTGTGAGCCACCATGTGGTTGCTGGGAATTGAACTCAGGACCTCTGGAAGAGCAGTTGGTGCTCTTAACCGCTGATCCATCTCTCCAGCCCTGGCCCTTCTCTTGAAGGCGTGCCCATCCTAATGGCTCCAGCTGATTTGGATTGTGAAGAACTCCAAGGTATGCACCAGATCTTACCCACAGAGACTTTGAGGATCTCCTTGTGATACTAAACCCTGAATCCTTTGAGTCCCTGTGATTGGGTGTGCTAGTTCAAGATCTTGCATTTACCAGGTTTTCCAAGGTCACAAGACAATACCAGAGAACGTGTTTAAAACAGAGTCCCACTGCTGTGTGGGTTCATGGGTCTCCTTGGAGGTTCTCAGCGGCTCTGTGAAAAGGCTGTCAGGAAAGGAAGACTCTGAATAGGAGAAGGATGTCCTCTGAGGGTCTGTTTGTTGTGCAACATGGAGAAGGAGCTGGAATAAAACGAGGCCCTAGCTGATGACATACCTGGCTTTGGGGGCTCAGCCAAGAGCAGAGTAAGCTGTTTGGTTCCCAGCACCCATGTTGAGAGGCTCACAGACGCTTGTAACTCCATCTCCAGGGGTGTGTGATTCCCTTTTCTGGCCTCTTTGAGCATGCTTAGCTGTAGCTGGCATCATCTCAGAATGCTCCGTGCTTGTGAAATGCCTCCAGCAGGAATCCAGCTTCCTCTCACACCCACATTCCCACACAAACACAAAACACGCTGTCATCCATTGAACTCCAGGCGTGGTATGGTAGGCACACTGAGTCACAGCTGTGCAAACTCTACCTCTTTTTCTTCGCTTCTTTCTCTCGTCTCCTCTGCCCTGTCTTCACTCCCTGACCATCTTACCGGAGCGTTAGCCAGCTCCTGGCTGCTTCCATAGGGACTGTTCCTACCCCCTGAAGTTACCAGGGTTTTGCTTGCTATGCTCTGGGCTCTCACTTGCCAGACCTCAGATCTTGGCCCTTCCTAGGCTGGCACAGTGAGTCGAGATGGGAGGTGAGGGGCCTCATCCTGCCCTTGTTTATTTCTGTTATTTGTGTTGTGCTCTAAGCATGAACATAATTAGGAATCTTACCAGGGAAGAACGTTATTGCAAGGGTGTTCAGCTGTGTGACGTCAGGAGATCCGTTTCCTCCCTTAGTCCTGGTGCTTGAACAGACTAATTGAATATCTTTTTCGTTTTACCAGGTTTTCCAAGGCCACAAAGACTACGGCAGGAAAAGGGTTTTTAAAGAGGAATCCCACTGAATTCAGGGAGATGCTTCACCAGAACTCCAGCTGCTTCTCAGCTGCCAATCCAGCGCTCTGGTGAGATGGTCACTGGCCTCCTAGCTCGTACACAAGCTCTCTTCCCAGGCTGTTCCTCTTGCAGACAACTAAACTAATATTCCTCAAAGGCCACTCTGAGTCCATGAGGATGCGTTGGTGTCCAACTGAGTGTCCATCCTGAGGAATACAAAAGTGAGTGGGAATACACTTGAATCAAAATACTTTTTGCTTAAAAACCTTCATGCTTTCTTTATGCTCCACATTCGGCGGAGCCATTTCCACCTCCTAAGTACTCCAAACCACCCTGGAATGGAATGGCTTCTCTGACTTGGCCTAGCCAATCCAACGCAAGTCTCCCCTCCGGGATTCCTTGTCCTTCCTGGAAAAAGGGCGCCTTGCCTCCATTTTGTTGTGACTAGTTCTGTCTTGCTTGAGAACGATGTTCTGAGAGTCACCTGTTGGAAGGCGACAGAGAAGATAGAGGGTATAAGTCACTGAAAACTAGCTGTGAGGGTACCATCTCTTCCACACTTGCGTGCCGTCTCCAGGAGGCACACCCGAGGCGGCGCTGTGGCATTCCTGCCTTCAGCACAGAGCTTGACCCCTTCACCCATTCACCTAATCATCTGTGTGCCGGCTGGGTGTGGATTTCACCCGGGAAGGAGGGCTTTTCGCATGAACACCCATCCTTCGCTGTGGGCCTGACTGGTTCCACTTTGGAAAGAAAAGAGGAGGTCCTCACAGAGGCTTCCAGAATAATTTCGTGACCTCTTTCCAGCTCCCTTTGGGGGGACTACAGACTTGCCCGGGACAACTGACTAGTCCGGGGAATGTCCAAACTCATGCCAGAAAAACTTTGTTGGGAGGATCTGGAGTGGAGCAAGGAGGGAGGATGCCACAGAGGAAGCGGGGCGGGGCCAGCGCGGTGGCCGTCCCCACCCCCACCTCACCCCACTCCCAGCAGCCAGGGCCCTCCCTCTCTTCTCCCTCCCCGTCCCCTCCCCTTCTCCCTCCTCTCCTCCCTCCTCTTCCCCCCTTTCCTCTTCCCAGTGTGGAATCGGAGCCCCAGCCGCGCTGCCCATGAGTGATCTGCCCCAGGGACAGGCCTGAGAAGGCTTGGGGGAGCAACTCTTCAGGATGGGGTCGCTGCAGGTCGCTAGAGTTTGAGAGCGGGCAGAGGACGTCTCCTGACCCCCTCCTCCTCCTCAACTCCCCACCGGCGTCCGGGAAGGCGCGGAGCTGGGCCCCATCGGCTTCTCTCTGTCCTGGGACTGACTGCAAGGAAAGAAAAGTCCAACTGCACCGGACAGTCAGGTTCGTGGGCAGGATGGGGCGGGGACTGCAGAAACCCACTCGTGGTGGTCCCCGCCACCCAGACCGGGGTACCAGCCCCTGTCGGATTGGGCAGAGCTCCCTCAGAACTCGGGATCCCCACCCCCGACGACCCCTTCATCCACCCCGACCCCCCCCCCCCAACCCCCGTGTAGGCAATCTTCCTGGCTCCTGTTCTTGATGGCCCAGACCCCTCCCACCTCTGGGTTCACCTCCATTTCTCTTGCCCTCAGAGATGACCAGCCAGGCCAAGGAGTCACACACAGGCCTTGGCACACTCTGCCTTAATATTTGCTGCAGCAATGGCATGCGCCAGGATTTGGCCTGTGGACTTTTTGAGTGCAGAATGGGATGAAAATACGTTCCTTTTCAGGACTTGACTATTTCTATGGTGCATTAGTACCTATCCCAGATAGCTAGCTGTCTACTGTCTGCCTACTTTCTTTCCAACCAAACATCCTTCATCAGTGACAGTTAACCTAGACGGCAAAGCTCATAAAGAAAAACAGAATGCTAGCCAATCAGTTCTCTTCAGGGCCCTTGAGATGGCTCAGGAGGTAAAAAGTGATTGCTGCCAAGCCTTGACAACTTGAGTTCGATTGCTGGGGACCGAAACGAGGAGAGGACAAAAACCCACTAACCCGCACTGTTCTCCGTAGTCCACCCATGTACGGCGGCACTCGCTATCCAGACTCCACTGCTGCCACGTACCGAACAAACAAAAAGGCAGCTAACAACGACAAAAACGCTGCGCAGAAGCTGATCTTTGGAGAGTAAGGGCTTCAGGCTCCACTCAGCTGTGTGAGTTTTGTTTTTCAGACTCCTCTAACCTGCGATTCCAGCCTCCTCCGGGCTGGAGGCTTTCATTTGCCTAACATGCTTGGGCAGGTAGGCTGTTGTCCTTCTCTCCTGGCCTGCCCGTCTGCAGGCTCCCTGCGCTCCCTTCCGGTTTGCACTTTCTCTCTCCTAAGCAGGAGTTGTGTGAACAAATGAAAGAGTGATGGAAGAGGCTAAAAAAATAAGGACCACGAACAAACAAAAAAAGACAGCACACTTAGTTTAACCTCATGTCTGTGGCTTCAACTGAGTTCTGATTGGGCTAAAGAGTTGTTTAGCCCTTCTGTGTGGTTTTTCTGTTGGGTCTTATTATGGCTGAATCAATGTTTCCATGGCAGGCTTGGCTCCCTGGGTGCTTCCAGACCGAGTGCTGGTGCTGGTTCTCGAGTGGAACTACAGAGATGGAGTCTGGAGTGGACTTTGTGGTCCTTCTGTCTGTGTGTTTCAGGGATTGAGTGAGGTCGATTGTCTAAGTCTGTCACCCACTCAACATTAGAGCTGCTGGAGGCAGCCAGGGCCTCATCAGAGCTGAGCTGTGTGAGAGGAACTGCAGGGGGACACTGCACCTCACTGCACAAGGGACACAGGCTTCTATTTGTTGAGGGTGTGTGTGTGTGTGTGTGTGTGTGTGTGTGTGTGTGTGTTGATGAGACAGCTCCAGGAACAGCAGATAGGATGAAGAACTGAGGGACGGAAAGGCACACTGTGGTCCTGGTGTGGATGATACCTGTGGCGTCACAGCTGTAGTCAGAGTGCCTGCACAAGACTGCCCATCAACAGTCCATTGTGGGTGGGGAGGGCTTCTAAGGCCCCACCCTTCCCCCAAGGAGCTACAGGTAATTAGTGATTTCTAGGGGCTAGTCCTCAGTGGGGTAATTATTGGCCAATTGCCCTTGCTCAAGTAAATAACCCCCTACCCATGCTAGAACAAGCAATCCTGGTACAGTGCAATGGAACACACACACACACACACACACACACACACACACACACACGAGAGAGAGAGAGAGAGAGAGAGAGAGAGAGAGAGAGAGAAAGAGAGAGAGAGAGACAGAGAGAGAGAGAGAGAGAGAGACAGAGACAGAGACAGAGACAGAGACAGAGACAGAGACAGAGAGACAGAGGCACAAACACATACATAGAGACACAGAGAGACAGAGAGAGTGGGGGGGGGCACTTGAGAAGGGTGGAGGGAGGGAGAAGGGGATAAGAGGACAATGAGAGAGAGAGAGAGAGAGATGGTCAAAGTATGCTTTGTATATGTATGGCATTATAAGAGAATAAATAAAACGAAACAAATCAAAAAAAGGATTTAAAAATCTGAATTCATTGAAAAGTGGGGGAGGGCTCATTTTAAACAGGATATGTCACTTCTGCCTAGTTTGTCAGTCCCGCATTTGTATCAACCACTAAGGCTTTGTCAGGGGGTCTCATAACATCATAAAGTGTTAGGACCGCCTTCATTTAAATGCCAGGCCTTAAGCGTTGACCTGGTATGGCCTCCTCGCTTCGACAAAGAAGGCTCCTGATAAGAATCTTCAGTCTGTTCCTCTTCCTGAGAATTCCTAATTATGAATTTAATGCCCTGGAAGTCAACCTTACACTGCTTGGAGAGAAGCTGCCTATCTGGCACTGCTCCATTTTGCTCTGGCTGGCTAAGCATGGTCTGCGCAGGATGCTGGAGATGTAAGAGGGTCCCTGACCTCAGGATGAGCAGGCTGGATAGTGGGGTGGAGGCTACAGCTCTAAATAGCGGGAGAAAGTCGGCTCCCATCTGGCTGTCAGATGGGTTAGGGATACAGAAGGTGTGGTACATCAAGAGGACGAGAGCAGGGGTTGTCAAAAGGTAAAGCCACGCAGAGGAATGCTATGTGGTCGGCAACACCGTGCCGTACAGAATACTGACTCACATAGGAGATGCTTAGAGCGCGGGGTGGATTTAAAGAGCAAGTTATGGATTAGAATGCACTTTCCTCTTACTCTTTGAAAACATACGTGTAAAGACCAGAATTATATGCTTTGAAATGGATGGGGGCAGCGGCGTTGTAGTTGCTTTTGCTTGCTTTGTCTTTGCCAGGAGCTCCTCAGCCTTTTGACAGTAATGACGGCTAACGTTCACGGAGCGTTAAACACTCACACGGAGTGTTTCCATTTTAAAAGTCTTTGAGGTAAGAACTATTATTATTTTCATTGTGAGATTCAGAAACTAGGATTAGAGGGGAACTGGCCCAAGGCTGCACAGGCGCTAAATGCAGGAAACAAATCTTGAACTCAGGTCAGTGGTGAACGTCTACACGCCTCAGTCGCTACTGTCCACTGTCCTCATGCATAAGTTATTAATATTATTATGGAAAAGTAGAAAAAGGAAGGGACATATTTTGATTGCTTATAAAATGCCTCCGCTGCCCAAATCCTTCATCTGCCACAGGCCCTTTCCTTTGGAAGCCTTTGAGAATTGCTCCAGACTCACAGCACAGCTGGGAAACTGCTCTACCCCATGAGATGTATCCAGAATTCTCTGGAAGCTTCCCAGCCAGACTGGAGTTCCAGGAACCCCATGGGATTGTGGAGCAATCCAGTGCAAGGCTGGGGTTTTGGGAGGTAGGCCAGGCAGATGGTGTCTCCTGAGCTCTCCGCTTCGGCTTTGCAGCAGCAGGGCGAGTGGGACGGTGGACAAGCTCACAGTGTCTTTATTATCAGTTCCATGTAAATGACCCGGGTAATGAACTCGTATCTGAAAGCCTGGCCCAGTGGGTGTTCTCGTGCATTGGCAAGGTTGGCTGATTTCATGGGGATGGGACTATTTGGCATGATTCTGAAGCTCAAATCTGCCTGCTCTCTCAGGCAGCCAGGTCCTGACCTAAATGTCCTGAGAAAGATCAATCCCCCAATTCGTCCTCCCCCCACCCCCCCAAAAAAAATCCCTGTTAGATCCCAGAAGAAGGCCTTTTTCTCTTCTGTTCCTCAAGTAGAGATTTCTGGAAGGTTAATGATTCTAATAGTGGTGGCCCCCTCATTGAAAATTCATTTTAGCTGGGTGTGGTGGTGCATGCCTTTAATCCCAGCACCCTGGAAGCAGAGGCAGGTGGATCTCTGTGAGGTCCAGCACAGCCTGGTCTACAGAGCGAGTTCCAGGACAGCCAGGGCTACGTAGTGAGACGCTGGCTAAGACTGAATACTGCTCATGCAGAGGGCCTGAGTTTGGTTTGTAATACCCATGTTTCGTGTAACTCAGGCTCCAAGAGATCTGCCATCCCCCTCTGGCCTGCATGGGCACCTACGTGCCCGTACTCACATACATTAGAATATAACAAATAATTAGATGAATCACAAAAAAATAAAAAGGAAGAAAAATCATTATAAGGGTCAAGGGTCCCTTCCCAAACTATCACACTTAGACTGGCATTTGAGATCTTGTTTATATTTAACAAATAAAAGATTTCTTTCTGGTCTCAGTGGTAGGAAGTGTGCCTGTGGTCTCTAGTGGATGCTATGGTTCTACTATTGCTTGGTGTTTACCTTTTCTCATTTAGCCAAAGGATGCTGAAGGCTAACTGGAAGAGATGTAGGGCCTCCTGCGCCTTTATTGTGACAGCCCATGACACACATGCTGTGCTTCCTACAGGTGCTCTCACAGGTTCTTTCCGCTTGTCATCCGCATCACAGTGTGTCTTTAGAGGGCTGCTACTATTTTAAAAATATTTTTTGCATTAAATTATGTGCATATATGTATGGTTGGGGCTAGAGAGGATGCTGGTGGCCTGCAGCTGGAGTTACAGGCTGCGAGTCACCTGATACGGATATGGGTGCTAGGACCTGAGCTCAGGCCCCCACCAGCTCTCCCCAGCCTGGGGAGTGGTGACCTTGCACTCTCCACATCTTTCTCTTGAATTGATTTAGCAATTTACAATCTCCTTCCCTCCTTCCCTCCTTCCCTCCCTCCCTCCTTCCCTCCTTCCCTCCCTCCCTCCCTCCCTCTGTCCCTCCATCTCTCCTTCCAATGTCTTCCTATACACCCAAGGCTGGCCTTAAACTGGCTTTGTATTCAGGCTGACCTCAAAAGCATACCCTGACTTCCTTTGCCTTTGTTCTGGGATTATTTGTGTAGCCTCGACTATCTTGGACTCTTTTTGTGGACCAGGCTGGCCTCGAACTCACAGTGATCTACCTGCCTTTGCTTCCCGAGTGCTGGGACTAAAGGCGTGCGCTACCATACCCGGCACTGGAAGCTCTCTTATACAGGCTCCTCAGTTCCTGAAAGTGTCTTTAGTTTGCCATCGCTCACCCATGCAAAATCTCTCCCAGCACATGGGAGGAGCTAAACAATTGTCTTCCCAACTCATTGTTACTGCAGGATAGAAAGTTCCTGGCAAATGATCGTCATTTCAAGCAACCTGTCTTCTCGCTGATGCTCATAGGGTCAGTCATTTGGTTGTTTGTTTATAAGTATGTCTAGGTGTGGTTTAGTACTTTTTATCCAGTCTGCCTGTCAGCATTTCTGTTTCCGTAGGTGAGTGATCTTAGTTTTTTTTCTGTCTCCCATACTTAAAATGTAAATGACAGTTCCACCCAGAGTATGACTGAGGAGATGAAATGTTAGAACAGCCCCTGACATATGTGAAAAGCACAAAAGAATCGCTATTACTATTACTCTCATAATTTTAAAGGATTTCTTGCCCACTTTGGGTTTTACTAGCTTATATAAATAAATTTTTGTGTCCTTACATGCACACAGACAGACTTTCTACTGAGATTCTTACTAAAATTACATTTAATTTATGCTGATGTCTTTCCCACATCTCTAGGAATTGAACCCAGGCACTACACATGCTGCAGTTGAGTTGTGTCACCAGCCTTTTTGGTTTTTGTTTTGAGACCAGATCTCACTAAATTTCCCAGCTGAGTCTTGAATTACTCTGTATGTATCCCATGCAGGCCATGAACTTGTAGTCTTCCTGCCTTGACCTCCTTGGTAGCAGGGAGGTAGCAGGCCTGGCTTATGTTGACATTCTAACAGTACTAGATCTTCCCACGTCCTTAGAAAATATTCACCACCACCACCACCACCACCACCACCGCCGCCGCCGCCGCCGCCACCATCACCACCATCACCATCACCACCACCATCACTACCACCACCATCGACACCATCACTACCACCACCACCATCATCACCATCATCACCACCATCACCATCACCACCATCACCACCATCACCATCATCACCATCACCACCATCACCACCATCACCATCACCACCATCATCATCACCACCATCACCATTATCACCACCATCACCATCATCACCATCATCATCACCACCACCATCACCACCACCATTATCATCACCACCATCACCATTATCACCACCATCACCATCATCACCATCATCATTACCACCACCATTGTGCATGGGTGGTGGGGTACACATGTGCCATAGCATACATGTGCAGGTCAGAAGGTAAGTTTGTAGAGTTGAGTCTTACGTTGGCTCCAGAAAGAGAGCTCAGGCTGTCGGGCTCCAGGACAAGCTCCTTTACCAGTTGAGCCACCTTTCCGGGTCCTTCCTATCTCTTTATCTAGGTGAGTGATAACTAGCAATTGCTATTTTAGGTATTCTATATAACTTTCACAGCCATTATTTCCTATAGTTTTGTCCGTATTTTCAATAACATTCTATTTTCCATTGTATTTTCTGGATAATAGAAACATTACTAGTTAAAATTTTTATTCTCTTGTGCATCATCGTACCTTATCTCTGTTCTTAGTTCATCAGTCTGAGTATTTCTGTACCCAATTTGATTTTCTATAATCACAAAACAACAGTAATTAGCCTCCCGTATTCCTTGAGATTTCTGTGTCTTTTTATTGTCTTATTACTTAGGTAGAGGCATAAGTATAGCATTTTATAGTGATATGGAGTCATCCTGTATTCACTATTTTTGTTGTTGTTGTTGATTGTTGTTGGTTTTGGTTTTTCAAGACAGGGATTCTCTGTGTAGCCTTGGCTATCCTGAAACTCACTCTGGCCTTAGAGATCTGCCTGCCTCTGCCTCCCAAGTGCTGGGATTAAAGACGTGCGCCACCACTACATGGCCTAAATTAGTCCTATTAAGTAAGTTGGATAACTTTTCCTCATTTATGTATAATATATAATAAACATACATACATGCATACATATATGCATATTTTCTGTAACAGTTTATAAGATATAAAGATTATATGTTGTTTATATAATGGTAAAACTAACTGTAAAACCACTTGGATCACTTGGATAGAGCACATGTGTCGAGTTTTTGACACCTTCATGTTCTCTCTTTTGTTTTTTGATACAAGGTCTCCTGTGGTCTAGACTGGCCGTGAACCTGATGTGTAACCAAGGCTGTCCTTGAACTCCTGATCCTCCTAGCTCCACCTCTCAGGTTCTGCGATTGTGGATGTGTGTTTCCATGTCCTGATTATTATTTTTTTTAAAGATGTATTTATTTCTTTCACACATGAGTGCTCTATCTGCAGGTCACCTGCATGCCAGAAGAGAGCATCAGACCCCAGTACAGATGGTTGTGAGCCACCATGTGGTTGCTGGGAATTGAACTCAGGACCTTTGAAACAACAGACAGTGCTCTTAACCTCCGAGCCATCTCTCCAGCCCATCAAGAATGATTATTAATTTGATTTTCCTTTTTTTCTTGACTCAGCTTTGGTCATTATTAAGATGATTCACTTAGGTGTTTTCAGATTTACTTTTTTTTTAATCAACTAATTTTTATTTTATGAGTGTGTGTGTTTTGTCTGCCTGCATGTATGTTCATCACACAGAAACAAGAGACCTCAGAGAGTAGAGAGGGCATCGGATGCACCGACACTGGTGTTACAGACTGTATTGAGCCAAACCCTGGTCCTCTGTAAGAGCAGCAAGTGCTCTTAACTGCTAAGCCATCTCTCCAGCCTGTGTTCTGTGTTCTTAGATTTATCACCATAAAGTTAGTCACAGTTTTCTTTTATGGCTTTATAGGTATTGACTGTAGTGTAATGTTCTTTATGTACTTAATATTATTACTTTGTGCCAAGTCTTTCATTTAAATTTACATAAAATTTAATTAACCCTTTTCAAATCTATATCTTTGTATCTATGTGTCTATCTACATCTCTATTTCTATCCCTATCATAGCTCTCGTCTATCTATCATTATCTATCTATCTATCTATCTATCTATCTATCTATCTATCTATTGATCTATCTATCTATTTACCTTAAGCAAGGTCTTTGTTGGTATGAAATTTGCTGTTGCTCAGGCTGCCTTGAAACTCATGGCAGTCCTCCTGCCTCAGACTGAGGGCTGGGATTATATTCTGGTGACAATCATACTCCACTTACTTTTTTTTTTCTAACCCAGCTCACAGAGTAACAGGTACCCTTATGACATTTTCATCCATCATCTTGGCTGCTTTCTCCGTCTTGCTCATCTCTCTGGCCACCTTCCCTGCTGGACGTTTTTGCCTCCAGTGTTCTCCCTTCCGCTTTCTTATCACAGTCTTCTATTCTCTCCCTGTCGTGTTAGAGACCCCTCCCCCTCCTCACAGGCCTCTTCTAGTTTCCTGGCGTCTACTCTCATTTTCCTCACCTAACTGCACACACTGACCGATATGTGCATCAACAATCCACAGGGATGGATAGCATTTGCCTTTGTTCTTGTTTTCTGTTTTGTTTTGGTTTGGTTTGGTTTTTAGCCTGTATTACCTTACTTAACATTTTCCAGTTCTACCCATTTTTCTGCAAATTTCATTTTCTTTTCTTTTCTTTTTTTTTTTTTTACAGACGAATAAAAGTCTGTTGTGTGTATAGACCACATTTCCATTATTCCTTCACCTCTTGACAGACATCCAGGCTGATTCTGTTAACTGTTAGTAATAGAGTAGCAGTGAACATGAGAGTAGAAATATCTCTAGAGTAGGATAAAAAGTACCTTCTGAAATATGCCCAGGAGTGGTCTAGCTGGGTTGTGTGATAGTTATATATTTAGTTTTTTGAACCACCTTTGCCCTGCTTCCACAGTGGCTTCACAATCGCTTAGGCTTCCACCAAATGTAGAAAGCATTCCTCTCTCCCCTCATCTCACCAGCATCTGTTACGGTTTTCCTGACGGTGGCTAATCAGGGTGGGAAGAGATGGACTCTCAAAGTAGTTTTAATTTGCCTTTCTCTGGTAGCTATGGATGTCTTTCTTAATGGAATTAGAAAACACATTTACTTAAGATCACATGGGTCTGTGGAGGAGGCAGCAGCCCCACTGGGCAGGTCCCAGGTAGCCTCAGCCCTCAATGCGTCTGGTGCCACTTGCACCCCCACGGATGTCTGTGAGCAGGCTGGCCTGGGCAGCATGCTTTTTATAGTTCTCCTAAAGCAGGCGGCCTGCCTCCAGGTTGAGAGCAGACTGTGGGTTAGGGTGACTCCACAGGCTCTTGATGGTGGTGCATGGCCCTTGCCACCACCCAGTCCCTGGTGAGCATGTTGGCACGCATCTCACCACTGGGACTGACATTTTGTAGAAGATCTTAGAGGTAGCCCTGAGGTGGGTGGAGAGGCAGAGAAGTCCTTACCCAAAAGGAGTGGACTAGACCCCAGGCATAGGGGGTCCCCTCAGGGCCCTCCATGGTGGCCTTCAGGCCGGTAAGGCCCTCCTCATTGGGGAAGACTTTATTGACATCAGATGGATCCTATGTCGGTGTTGTCACCTTCTTGTACCCTAGGCAGATGACATGAGGAGGCAGATCCTATACATTAGAGTTCATCACTTCAGAGGGCCGGAGACAGGGAAGGGAAAAGAGCCCTTTCCTGTTTAGCCCACAACCACTTTAAAACTATCTACTGGCTATTTGTATCTCTTCTTTTGAGAACTGTTTAGGTCATTGGCCCATTTATTGATTAGTAGGGTGTTTTTTGTTTTTTCAAATTTTGGTGTTCAATTTTTTGCAGTTCTTTGTGTACTCTGTGTAGTGAGCTCTTGCCTAAAGCACAGGTAGCAAAGCTTATTTTATTCTGCAGGTTGGTTGTTCACTCTGATGCTAAAAGTATGTTTCATTGTGCAGAACTTTTTAGCTTTGTGTAACCTCATCTGTTAATGCTTGGGGCTGTTTCCCAAGCTATTGGGGTGCCTCTGTGCCGTTGGTGCCCTGTTGAGGTATTTCTTGCCTATACTGTGTTCTTAGTGTTTTTTTTTTTCTTAGCAGTTTCTACTTCTAGACTTATGCATGTATTTTTTTTTAAATGTATGTCTGTGTCTATTTTTGCAAATGTATGACTCATATGTTCAGGTGCCCAGGGAGGCCAGAAGAGAGTTTTGGATCCCACGGAGCTGGAGTTATAGGTAGTTGTGAGCCATCATCTGGGGCTAGGAAACAAACCTGAGTCATTTTGAGAGAGCAGTAAGTGTTCTCAATGGCGAACCCATCTCAAGGAAATCAGACTGGCAGCAGCCCTCTGCCTTCCCTGACCCCACTTTTTCTTTAAGTCACAGGGGAAGACAAATAGACTTCGGAGATAAGCAGAACTTGACTTCCAACCAAGCTTTGCCACCAGCCAGATGTGCATCGATGGGCAAGTCATTCAGCATCTTTGCAGCTAAGTTGCTGCCTCTAAAAAATAGGACTAGGAAAGCCTGCCTCAGTGAATGTATCGCAATCCAAATGAGATACAGGAAATAGGAAGTCCTGGGCATATGTTAATATCAACAAGCACGGCCGCCTACCCTATCTACCCTCTGCTCAGATTGCTTCAAACAAGGACTGTGCTTTGTGGTGTCTAATCAGAGCGGCCGTGGCCACACCTCCTGTTTTCTCAATAATCGCTGTAGAATGCTCTTTCATGAGCATCCTGAAGATCTGATTGGCCATTGACCCCCCCTCACCACTTAACTGCTGGGCTTTTCTTCCGGGTGATGGTGGCCCCCAAGGAGCCTTGTCCCTCTAACCAGAATTATTTCTTTGCTTTAATTGTGGGTGGCTCTGTCGTTGAAGGAAACAAACCCTTAATTTCATGATTCATATTGATGTTTTAGATGTACCAGTCTCCTAGCTGCTATTTTCCTGGCGGGATCACAAAAGGCCTGAGACGCGGGAGAGGGGGAGGGGTAGAGAAGGCATGAAGACACGGCTTGGGGAGGAGGAATTTCTCAAGACTGGAACGGTGCCGATATTATAAGCATCGTTTATCTGGGTTCGTGGGTTCTGTCTTTGTTTTAGAGAATCTAGAGTTTTGCAAGAGTCTTTTCAGTAATTTACGGTCATGGAATGGCGGGATGGATGATGGGTCACGACCCGTCACGTTCACGCTGGGCTGAGTTCAGTCCTTGGGACTCACGTGGCAGAAGCACTGAATCCTGTAAGTCGTCCTCTGAGCCCTGAGGCACCGCCCCACCCTCTACACACAAATAAACAAATAAATACAAATTTAAAAGAAGATACAGCGAAGATGATAGCTGTGTGTGTTGTGTTCGTAAGTAGAGGGAAAAATTATGGAAAGAAAATGTAACTGAAATTACGGATACATTTCCATTTAAATATTTGTGGCTTATGCAATAAAAATAGCTTTTCCACTGTGGAACTCAGCCATGGGCTTTGTGGACGCAGACCTGCGAAGCTGATTTAGCACAGCCATGACACAGGAGTTCAGAGGCAGGCGATGCACTGGGCGCTTTTCGTCTTTCTGAATGCCTTTTCTCCTAGTTTACCACGGCCATATTCAAAGTTAATTTGGAAGGTTGGGAAAATGAAAATGAAGTCACAGGCCTTGTTTCTTTTTTCTTTTCCTTGTCCTTTCTTCTTCCCTTCCCTTCTCCCCTCCCCTTCCTTTCTAAGAGAAGGCCTGGCTGCCTATCAAGGCTGACCCTGAGCTCCCCTTACCTCTGCCTTCTGCAGAGCTGGGCTTACAGAACTATAGGGCATGCCCAGGTCACACCGTGCTTATGTTGGTCTCATTTTAGCATTGATACAAATAGAGAAATACTTGAATCTTCAAGTCTTTACACCAAGAGCCTTCCTCTGGGCAGCTTCAGGACTGTTGTTCATTTGTGTCTTGAAGCAGAGCCTCATACATTTTGTGAAAATCCCAGTGCCTCTGCTAGGTGTGGTTTGGATGTCTAGTCATGGCTATTTTAGGTAGTGTCCTTTTGGTCTGGTGCTCCTAATTGGTTGTTGTTGTTGTTATTATCTCATACAATACATCCTGACCAAAGCTTCCCCTCCCAGCACCCCACCTCCTCTCTCCCCTACATCCCCTGCTCCTCCATTTCCCTTCAGAAAAGAGTTGCCCCTAATAGTAAGGAAAAAAAATCTTGTAGAAAAAGTGATCAGAGCTTTGCTGAAATCTGTCGATGGAGTCCGGTCCTCCAAGCAGGCACAGACTTCCTGAGATTATCGCTCTCCTGCTGTGAGGAGAGGGATTCCATTTGCCTATTGACATCATCTTCCTCAGTCATCGCTGAGTGTGCTGTACAGAGTGGTGGGAGGCTTTGAGCCAACTTCCGCCCCCCTGCTTGTCTGGCTCTGCCTCCTCCTCACGCTCACCCTCCCCCCTTTCTGCCAGATGTTTTTACTTAACTGTGCACATGTGTGCATCCTGTGCGCCAGCCTCCCCCCAGCTTGTTGGTCTGACTAAAGGGGAATCTTCCCCCAGCTCCCACAGGGGCACTGGAGAGGCTCTGTAAGGGTGTGTAGCCTCTCCTCACCTCAGACTGGTGTTCCCTCTCTCTCCTTGGTTTCCTAGACTGCTTAAGATCTTTCTCCTCCATCCAGTGGCTCACCCAGGGTCTTAACCCCTTCTCTTCCAGAACTTCCCTACTTGTCCTTTTTCTTATGCTGCCTTGTTGGAACTCCTCGATGCCCCAGACCCTGACTTAGCTTTGCACAGGACAGCTCCACCACCTTTTGACAACACTGCTCCGTCGTTCAGCCATTCCTTACTGAACGACTGCTCTATGCTATGAGAGACGCACAGCACCAACAATTTCTTCTTTCTTCCTTAAATAGAAGCATGGCGGGCAAGAGCCATCAGATCCAATCGTGGCCTCTGTCTTGAAGCCACCTCTCCTGCTTTTGACCTTATCTTGGTCACCGTCCTTCCTGCTCTTAGCTCTGTTGCAGCATGCTTTCCAAAATCTCAGCCTGATCCTCCCTTTTCTCTCTCCCCTACTCCCCCCACCCCACCCCCAAGGGCTCCCTACATAGCTTCTCCTGGGCTCAAACTCACAGAGATCCACTTGCCTCTGCCTCCTGAGTGTTGAGATTAAAGGCGTGCGCCACCATGCCTGGCAATTGTTTGATTATTCTGTCTTTAAATGTTTTCTTGGACTCCTCTTTGTATTTGGAATAAAATCAAATTTGTTAGCGTGGGGTCCTTGCCCACTTGTGAGCCTTTTTGGCATTTCCTTCTGTCTCCAACTGTGCCTGCCTAGGTGCAGAGTTGGGTCCTCTTCTGCCACTGTCCTGCAGACTTGGTGCAGCTCAACATTGTCTTAGGCACTGTTCTGCTGCTGTAAAGAGACACCATAACCACGGCAACTTGTAGGAGATGAGCGTTTAACTGTGGGCTGGCTTGCAGTTTTAGTGGGTCAGTCCATGATCACTGTGGAGGGAAACACATAGGCATGGCACGGAGCAGTTGCTGAGATCTTTACCTTCTGATCTGTAGGCAGCAGGGAGGGACAAGGGAGGGCTGGAGAGAGAGAGAGAGAGAGAGAGAGAGAGAGAGAGAGAGAGAGAGAGAGAGGAGAGATAGCACCAGCCTGATGTGGGTTTTTGAGATCTCAAAGCCTACTTCCACTGGCGCATCTTCACCAACAAGGACGCACATCCTAATCCTTCCTAAACATTTCTACTCGCTGGCAACTAGGCATACAGACATATGCACCTATAGGGGCCTATTTTCATTCAGACCACCACAGATGCCTAACTCTTCCGGAAGCCTCTTTCTGCTCCCAAGGGCCAGAAGCTTCAAGCCCCTCCCCTCAGTTATGGACATGTAAAAGGCCATACATTTATATATTTTGTGTATGTGTATAGGCATACAAGCAGAGGTCAGAGGACATCTTGTGTGAGTCAATTCTCTGCTTCTGAGCTGTAGATTCCTGGGGTTGAAGTTAGACCACCAGGGTTGGTGGTAGACACTTTGCTGCTGAGCCCCCTGGCTGGTGCCCAAAATGAGTTTTTATTGCCTTCCTCCCCACCATTCTTGGTTAGGGTTCGAGTTTCCGAGGAAGCCTGCACTTGGAAAAGCATCTGTGGGGTGTGCTCACCAGATGGAGAATTCTCTGATGTAATATATTGTGATTGCTTTTACTTATAGCATTGTTCAAAAAGTACTGAATGTGTTCATGCACAAGAAAATTAAAATGCATGTGTGCACGCGCGCGCGCACACACACACATACACACACACACACACACTCACACACACACTGCATAATCACATTCCCAAAGACATAGATCCCTAGGGGAAGACTACTTCAAATCTTAAAATATTTCTAAACACATATCTGTGTCTTAGTGGGTTGCTGTTTGTATAAAATTGGACAGAATGCATAAACAAACCAAGTCGGGAGAATTTAGCCCCAATCATACTCAGAAAACAGGCACAACATAGCCTTGCTCCCACTTAACTGTAACAGGAAGAGTATGGAAAACAAAGCTGGAATTCACATTTATCTTCTCATCTGTATTATTCCGAGACCAACACTTTACCTCTCCAGGCCTCTCTTGCTCATTTGTCAAAGGAAATTTGAGAAGACACAGTACGTGATGCCTGATGAATGGTCCAGAGTCATTTCCTAGAGACAACAATGGAATTGAGCTCAAGTGGAATGAGCTTGGGAGTGTCCCGGGTACGACTCATCATGTGCATGTTGATGACAGTCCCTCCCTTTTGGTTGCATTGGGACAAGAAGCCAGTGGCTGTAAAGTGAGCACAGAGCTCATGGGTTGGCTGTGTGAGGTGGCTGGGCAGAGCAGTAGCAGCTGTCAGAGTCTCATGGCAGTGTGAGGTTGAGGCTCATGGCAGTGTGTGGTTGAGGCTCATGGCAGTGTGAGGTTGAGGCTCATGGCAGTGTGTGGTTGAGGCTCATAGCAGTGTATAGTTGAGGCTCATGGCAGTGTGTGGTTGAGGCTCATGGCAGTGTGTGGTTGAGGCTCATAGCAGTGTATAGTTGAGGCTCATGGCATTGTGTGGTTGAGGCTCATGGCAGTGTGTGGTTGAGGCTCATGGCAGTGTATAGTTGAGGCTCATGGCATTGTGTGGTTGAGGCTCATGGCAGTGTGTGGTTGAGGCTCATGGCAGTGTGTGGTTGAGGCTCATGGCAGTGTGTGGTTGAGGCTCAAGAAAGTGTGTGGTTGAGGCTAATGGCAGTGTGTGGTTGAGGCTCATGGCAGTGTGTGGTTGAGGCTCATGGCAGTGTGTGGTTGAGGCTCATGGCAGTGTATAGTTGAGGCTCATGGCATTGTGTGGTTGAGGCTCATGGCAGTGTGTGGTCGAGACTCATGGAGGTGTGTGGTTGAGGCTCATGGCAGCGTGATGTTGAGCCTAGCCACTGTTGGAAGGAGGGTAGTGGGGGCTGGGCAGTGTGCTGCCAGAGACAGGAGGAACACTTGTCCTGATCTGAAGAAGTGTGGGAAGACCCAGCGCAGTTCACTGGCAGTTAAAAGGTGGGTGAGGGAAGGCTGTTTAAACACAGAAAAGATGGATCCTGGAGATTTCTTACATTAAGGTTAATGTGAGAGAGAATCACTGTCAGAATGACATGAACTCACAAAATAATGAGCTCTGTCACTGGGAGAGTCTACGAAGCTTCTGGCTTATTCCTGAGTAAGGACGCCGTGTTAAAAATTCCTAGCCAGGCAAGGTGGCTCATGCCTTTAGTCTCAGTTCCAAGAAGGCAGAGACAGGAGGCTTTCTGGGGCCAGCCTAGCCTAATTAGTGAGTTCCAACCTAAGGAAGAAAGAATTTACTTGGGCTTATGATTTTAGCGGGATGACAGCCCCCAAGGTCTGAGGAGGGGGAGGGGAGGCGGAAGGAAGGCGTGGTAGCAGGAGGCGGGGTAACAGTGGGCGGGGCAGCAAGAGTGAGGTGGGGCAGCAGGGGGCAGAGGAGCAAGAGGGAGGCTGGGCAGCAAGGGGCGGGGCAGCAAGAGGGAGGCGGGGCGGCAGGAGGATCAGAAAGCTGAGATTACATCCTCAGCCACAAACTGTGAGGCAGAAAGAGGAACTTGGAAGTGAAGCAGGACTTGACCTCTCAAAGGCCACCTCTCCTGGCCGACTTTTTCCTGAATCGCGTCCCCAGACTGAGCTATCAACAGGGACCAAATGTGCAAACGAGGGTTGTTTCTCATTCAAACCACCACAAAGTTAGACAGCACCTGAGGAGTGACACTAAAAATTCACCTCTGGTCTCCACATACATGTGCAGACAAGTTGCCCTTTGACTTCCACATGTGTGCTACACACACACACACACACACACACACACACACACACACACACACAGGTTCCTGAATTGTGAAATTGGACTAAATTAAGGCTCTTTAAAAAAAAATTAATTCTAGGACCTTGCCCCTTTAAGGCAAACAGATCTCGTGCCTCTTTGTGAGATGATAAGGACACACAGACATTTGTGCAGTGGTGTGGACCCACTTTGCTGTCCTCTTGACTGTGGTCTTTGGGGACTCTAGTCTTTGTCTCCACAAGGCAGAGCTCTCTGAGATGGACTTTGTATGTTGCAGCATGACTTGGCCAGGGCTAACACTAGTCATACGCAGTGAGTGAGGCTTCTGTGACTTCCTGCTCTGAGCAGAGCTGTGCCTGCGCCTCGGATGATGGAAGGCCCCGTTCTTCTCCCCTCTGTTCTTCTCTGCTGCAGGAATGTCTAACCTAGGCCCTGGTTCTCAGGGTCTGTTGGAAAATCTGTTCCAGGATCCGCCCTGTCCTTGTATCTTTTTTGGCTTTCTCAAAGCCACACACCTCACTCTAAATGCCTGGACTTCCTCCTTCTTCCGTCCCTCCCTCATTTTGATTCGGTATGCCCTTGAAGAAAGATGCCCTGGGAGTGGTTAATGGCACTCTTAATTTACCGACAGACCAACTGGGCCAGGACATAGTTTCTGACTTCCCGGCCCAGCCCCAGGCCTGGATAGCACGCTCTGTTTGCTAATAACACTGAACTCACACTGCAGTAAAGCTTCTCTCTCTATGTGGTCATTGTACCAGAAGAATTTGCTTGGGAACCAATCCCAGGCCCTTAGGGACTCAGAGTTTGAGTCTGCACCGGAACCTGATAACAGCGGCTCCCGGTGTGCAGACTTCCAAGGACACACTCATCGCCTGTGCCATGTTCCCCCAGGGTCCCTAAAGGCTGAGAGCCTGTCATTTCACAGTCAAGACCTGAGGGAGGTAAAGAAGGCCTGAGCAAAGTTGCTGGCCAAAAGCCTTCCTGGTAGCCACACTTCAGGAAGACCACGAAGATGATGGAGCCGTTTCTGTCTTGCGTGAAAGGCAGTGGGGACCTTGGAGGCAGACTTGTGTATGGTAGTAGGAGCTGATCAGATGTCTGGAGGCTGCAAGACACAGTGAAACTGATGTGGTCCCTCTGGCTCAGTTGTGTAACTCCACTTTTGCGAAGTTCTCTTCACTACCCTCCATGCCCTGTGCCATTCAGCCCTGCCCTTGGCCCTCTAACAGGAAGATGAGGATCTATTATTGCTCCTGAGCCCTGGGGAGTAGGCACAAAAGCTGGGCAACGATGCTAAATATGGACCCCATCCTATTGGCTCACCTGAACCCTGCATGTCTCCCTCCTCAGGCCGCCACCCTGTAGCAGGCAGAGTCTCTTCTTTGCAGTGACTGCCTAGCTGGTGCTGAGGTAATGTTTTGAGATCCTATGCCGCCTGGGGTGAATTTCCCCACCCATACTTGCTGCTGCAGCCCCCTTTGCTTCCCAGACACAATCAGCTGCTCCCCTGTACTTTCCTGGGCACGGTTCTCCACTCTTACAGATCCCGCGAGATACTCTGGGATTAGCGGAAACTCACCTGACGCCGGGTATTCTTACCAATGTTTCTTGAGCTCTGGGTTCTTAGTCTACACTAAGACAGGGAACCCAGGGATGGGTAAGACTCCATCAGCCCCGGGCCTGAGTGCAGGCTTGAGGAGACACCCAGCCTTTGGTAAGAAAGGCTTTTGGGAACTCCAGCCTGGATTCCAGGCCAGTCACCAAACACACCTACTCTGGGCTTTCCAGGGAGCACTCTATGCTTCTGCCAGGCTCACCAGGTCCTCACTTCTACCTGGACTTTGCTGTCCTAGCCATTGACTGCACTGTTCTATGCAACCGTTTCTACAGCGTCCCACTCCAAAGCATAGAGATTTCTATCAGCATATCCACACAGTACAGGGCATAGCCACACAGTACAGGGCATATCCACACAGTACATGGCATATCCACACAGTACAAGGCATATCCACACAGTACAGGGCATAGCCACACAGTACAAGGCATATCTACACAGTACAGGGCATATCCACACAGTACAGGGCATATCCACACAGTACAGGGCATATCCACACAGTACAGGGCATATCCACACAGTACAAGGCATAGCCACACAGTACAGAGCATATCCACACAGTACAGAGCATATCCACACAGTACAGGGCATATCCACACAGTACAGGGCATAGCCACACAGTACAGGGCATATCCACACAGTACAGGGCATAGCCACACAGTACAGGGCATATCCACACAGTACAGAGCATAGCCACACAGTACAGGGCATAGCCACACAGTACAGGGCATATCCACACAGTACAAGGCATATTCACAAGTACAGGGCATATCCACACAGTACAGGGCATAGCCACACAGTACAGGGCATATCCACACAGTACAGGGCATAGCCACACAGTACAGGGCATATCCACACAGTACAGAGCATAGCCACACAGTACAGGGCATAGCCACACAGTACAGGGCATATCCACACAGTACAGAGCATATCCACACAGTACAGGGCACAGCCACACAGTACAGGGCACAGCCACACAGTACAGGGCACAGCCACACAGTACAGGGCATATCCACACAGTACAGGGCACAGCCACACAGAACAGGGCATATCCACACAGTACAGGGCATAGCCACACAGAACAGGGCATAGCCACACAGTACAGGGCATAGCCACACAGTACAGGGCACAGCCACACAGAACAGGGCATAGCCACACAGTACAGGGCACAGCCACACAGAACAGGGCATAGCCACACAGTACAGTATTATACAGCCTTAAAAGGGGATGGGATCCTGACACCTGCTTCAATCTGAATAAATCTCGAAGACATGATGCTAAGAGAAATAACCAGACTCAAAGGACAAACAGGATAAGATTCCAGTTCTAACAGGTCTCTAGAGTAGTTAAATTCACAGCAAAGAAAGTCAAACAGTGGTTACGGGGCTGGAAGAGTTAGCAAAGAATTACTGTTTTGTTGATATAAAATTTCAGTTATGAAAGATAAAATTCTGGGAATGGATAGTGGCAGTAGTTACCTCTCTCTCTCTCTCTCTCTCTCTCTCTCTCTCTCTCTCTCTCTCTCTCTCTGTGTGTGTGTGTGTGTGTTTCTGCATGTTGGTGCAGCAAGTGTGTTAACGTTTGTTTGGAGGTGAGACTATTGGGGTAGGTTCTTGCCTTCCACCTTATTTGAGACACAGTCTCTTTGCTGCAGCATAAATCAGACTTTCTAGCCCCCTTGGTTTCTGGCCGTTGCCCTGCCCTAGTCTCCCCATAGGAGCATGCTGGGATTAAAGGCACTTGCACTACTGTGTCTGGGTTCTCAGGATCCACTTAGGTCATCAGCCTTGCATTAACACACTTTTTTAAACCCATGGATCCATCTCCCCAGATCTTGGATGTTCTTAATAGCACAGAAATATACACTTGACAATGCTCAAATGGAAACATTTCTGTGCATCTTACCACATGGGCATACACCACAAAAGTAGAGGCTTAAAATTCGAGTTCCTATGCTGTCTTCTGGATTTGTGGATGAAGTGAGCTCAGCTGGGTGCCCCTACTCAGAGATGCCCCTGTGGCTGCAAACACAGTGATGGAGAATGCAGTCCCTGAAGGCCAATTGGTCCGGACACCCAAACCTCTCTGCTTTCATGCCTTTGTCCCAGGGTTGCGGCAGGCAGCAAAGTGACATTCTGCCTGTTCTCTGAACTGTCGCTTCTTACCATACTGCACCTGGTAGAACACCCAAGAGCAGCCACATTCAGGGTGGCAAGAAACAATTTCCTGATGGGGGAGGGGAAAGGCCAGTTGCGGGGAGAGTGGGATGGAGATGTCTTCACGGCCCTTCATCCTGGGAAGGCACCAGGCTGTCCTGTGCTTGCTGGGCACTCTTGGGAGCCAGGCAGACACAGGCACTCACTTCTCAGTAGACCCCCACACTCCCTTCTTGGACGAGTGGCTCCTCATGGGTTGTGGGGGTTTGAAGGAATCTTGGCAATCCCTTGAGATTAGGGGCTTGTTTAAATGTAGAGCCAGAGAGAAGTGGGGCTTTAAGAATGGCATTAGCCCTACTCACCAGTGGCTGACCCAGGGCCTGAGCGCATGGAGCACCTATGGGGGGGGTCTCTGTGTGCAAGGAGCAGGAGAAGAATGAGTTCGTAGCGGAGAGATGGCAGTGGGAGGAGGACAGCAGAGCTGGCGTTAGAGTTGGCAGGTGGCCAGCGACTAAACCGAGCTCTTGCTAGGCAGGGCTGGATCTGTTAGTCGCTTCTGAGTCTTGCTGGCCAGGGCTATGCAGAGGCACCTGGGGTGGCCTCCCCACATGTTTCCTGAGCAGGAGTCACCCAGAGTTCAGAAGCAGAACCTGCATAATCATAGCATGAGCTCCCCGAGGTTAAATAGAAGCTAACGGGAGAGCCCCTGTCTTGGTAGAT
The DNA here is from genome assembly GCF_964271855.1 of Acomys minous. Classification (NCBI taxonomy): domain Eukaryota; kingdom Metazoa; phylum Chordata; class Mammalia; order Rodentia; family Muridae; genus Acomys; species Acomys minous. The sequence continues at coordinate 120,815,041 of NC_140489.1, forward strand.
GCAGGCGGTGTCCGGTTACACACAGACGGTTTTTCCATGCAAAATAATTTCAAAGTCTTTGGTACCTTCTCAAATAGGATAAAATTCATATGTGTTTTTGCAAGTGTTTCCAAAACCTAGAAATACCGATGTCGATAGCTATATTTGGCACCAAGACATCAATGTTTGTAGCTAGGTCCGTAACCAATGCGTTAAAAAAAAAAAGCCTCTAATTTTGTGGTGGCTCAAGCCACTGCATATTTCACACACATACATTTGTGGAATTTCATGGGGGTGGCTGGGACAAAAGCAAGCACAATTTTGTTCTCTCATTTGGTAGGTGGAGCCGACGTATAGATGTGGGTGTTTCTGGTCAGTAACAGGCAAGTCTGGCCCTGGAAAAATCCAGATTTTTTTGGCTGTGGGACATGCATGCAGCCATTATACCCAGGACCCACCTCAGTGATGCTCAGAGAAGGTAACTGACTTGTTCCCAGGGTCACTAAGGCCACGTGGCAGAGCGCCTAGACACTGACGTTGACAAGCACATGATCCAAGTCATGGCAAACATGAACAGAGCCTAAGTCACCATTCTGACTTACAGTCGCATGGCTTCTCCCCTGGAGCCCTCTGCCCTGGAAGCCTCCTCCCCTGAGCCGGGACCCTGGATTGCTGCCCATTCCCCATCTTCCGTAGATGTTAGCAGAGCACAAGCACATTGCATCCTCCATTTGTTGTTTCTTTTTGGGCCTTTCTACCAGGTTAGAAACTCCTTCAGAGCAGGATCCTGTGGTGGCAGCCATCTTTGTTGTCTTCCTCATTGCCTTGTCCCAGGCAGGGTCAATAAGCTGTGTGTCCCTTTTCTTCCAAAAGGCAGTTTGGTCTAGTTTCTCCCAGACCTAAGCTCTAATCACAAAACCATAAACCTTTCCTCTGTTGTCCCACAAGTTGCCTCCTACACACTGCACACACACACACACACACACACACACACACACACACACGAGCATGCACACACACATGCACACTGATAAAGTAAAAATTATGTAAGCCTTTAGTTTTTGTAGGCTTTTAGACTTTGGAAAGTTCTGCTCATTTTCAGGGGGGTGACTTGAAGGCTGCAGGAAACAGGAGATTGGCATATCATGACCACGACCACACCCTTTGCAGCTAGTTTTATTGAACAGCCTTTTTGAGGTTTCCCAGAAGACTTCAGAAGCAAAGCCCAGGAATCATTGCTGTCCGGTAACCTCGGGGGACCCTCTCGGGAATAGTGCCCTTTCTCATTTCTCTCTGACTGTGTTTCTCTTTTCCACTGAAGAGCCCACGGAAGCCAAATGCCAGAAGGCCGCCTTGAAAGCGGCCCTTGTGTGAGGTGCTCACCCCAAGGAAGAATGCCTGTCTGTCTCCTTCTGACGGCCAGGGTGGGTGGAATTTTCTGGAGCATGGGCAGCTCTGAGGTCCTTTCAGTGCATCCCCCCCCCCCCCCCCTCCGAGAACAGAAGGTAGGTAGATCAGGAAGAAGGTCATTAGCAGGACTGTCAGGGATCTGCGAACCCAGGGAACAAGGCTCTGGAAGCTGTAGACAGAAACACGCCCACAGATCTAGTGCCCTGCAGGGTAAAGATATGGCATGTTCCCTTTGTCCTAGAAGTGCAGGTTGGTTTTAATCCTCCCACCTTAGTCTCCCCAGACCTAAACACCCCATATGTCTGTTGTTCCTGCTCTCAGTCCAGCTTCAACCTTGGCCTTCCTGGGTGTGTCTTTCTCTCTTTTCCTTCCTGGCCCTTGTAAATTGGCCCAGCTTTGACTGTGGGTGCCCTGCGGCTTTCCCCTTTCTCTACTACAGGGGTAAACCCTTTCCTAGGCCAGCAAACCCCTCGACTGTGTGTCCAGCGTCTGCTCTTCTCTTTTCTTAGGATGGTCTTTGGTATCTGAGTAGGCATCTCTACAGGGACAGACCTCAGACCTGGCTGTGTGTGGTAAGGAGAGATGACGGACATGGAATGTGACGTAGTCGGGAGGAGGCAGCTGTGAACCCGTGGCCACAGGCAGAGCACGTACTGAATCTTGCGTAGCCTTCTAGTGCCCCACCCTCATGAAACAGTCTGAGCCCCTCTCTCCCCTTATGGGTTCTATTCGTTGGCCAGGGGAGGCCAAGGCCTGAGGGCAGGAAGTATTAATGTGGTAGCCAGATGGGCAGCCATCGGAGCAGGTGGATGTCGCCCTCATACCCAGAGTGTGCCCTTGCTCGCTTGTGTCAGTCAAAGGCAAACGTTCCTTCCATGTGTCAACTTTTGTCCCTTGTCTAGGAAAGCAAAGGTGAGGCTATCTCCTTCTGTGGGCCGCTATTGTGACAAGGAAGGGACATGTGGCTGCTGTTTGTCCTTAGAGCTACGCTCAGAGCCTACTAGTTCAAAGACACCACTGTGGGCCCCGAGCCAAGCCTCAAGGCCGGAAGAGAGGAGTTCGCAACAGACAGGAGGCTGAGGGGATTAAGGCTCGCTGTGCACACTCCAGTTCTGTGTTCTAGGGTGTTCTGACACACACCTACCACGCAGATCCTGAAGCAAATCCGTGTGCTTCTCCCTTCCTGTGGAGGCTCCTGGGAATTTGAGTCTGCTTCACTGATGAATTAGAATGTTGGAAGATATTGTCACGAAGAGATGTGTCAATCCTTTATATCAGGATTTTGTAAGCACATTGGTTACTGGGTATTTTTCTTTCTGTCTGTCTTTTTTTTTTTTTTCTTTCTGTCTGTCTTAAAAAATTTTTTTTTCTACTCCTATTGACTTCTTACTTTGGGAGCTGGTGTGTACTGCATTGCTTTTTTTTCTGGAGGCTAGAAGTCTGGCTCAGGATGCCGAGGGCTGCAGATTGTCAACTCTTGTACTCTCATGGTAGACAGACTGTATCAGTTATTGTCTCACTGTTGTGATAAAATACCTGATAAAAATAACTCAAGGAAGGGCTTATTTTGCCTCACGCTTGAGGGTGCAGTTCACGGTGGCAGGAACATGAGGTGTCTGGTCACATTGTCGCTGGGTGGGGGTGGGGGAGGGGAGGAAAGGTGAACGCTGGTGCTCAGCTTACTACTTTTTTCTTTTTGTTTAGTGTGGTACTCTAGCCCATTGATGGTAGCACCCACATTCATGGTGGGTCTTTCTTCTTTAGTTAAAAATTCCTAGAATTTACTTTCCTTCTCACTAGAAGAAAGTGTGTGTCGTGCAGACTAAGGCCGGGGGAGGGGGCGGGGGGGGGGGGGAGAAGCAGGAAGAGACGGAGGAAGGAAAAACCTATGTGCGGTACCTTCTATGAGGAATTGACATGAGGAAAATGTTCATCTGTTTCTTTGGTTTACTTCATTTTTTTAAAAGATGGTCTCACTTTATAGCCGAGGTTGACCTGATGAGCTCACTGTGTCATCCTGCGTGGCCTTGGCCTTATGACACTCCTGACTCAGCCGCCCATGGGCTGAGATGACAGAGCTGAGCCACCATGCCAGGTTTGGGTGACCACTGGGCAGATGAGAAACTGAGGCCAGGGGCCTTCCATTTTGCAAGTCTCTGTAGCATGTAGGATCGTGCAGTATACCTGTTCAAATGTCACCATGTGAAAAAGGAAAATTTAAGGCTTGGGGACAGCCCAGTGGCATAGCTCATGTCTAGCACCTCAACAAACCAAGATAAGAACACAACAGCAAACAGACAGACCTCCCCCCAAACGATAATAATACCTTACAATTGTAATGCCTACCAAACTGTAAAATATGGTTCATATAAAGACTCCTCTGGGGCAGTTTGGTTTGATATCTGGGAAGAATGGATTGTAACCAAAGGCAAGGGAAGGAAAGGCAGCAGGAGCTCACCCACCCTCAGAGGGAGCTCACCCGCCCTCAGCTCAGGGTGGCCTGTGCAGCCAAGACTGGAAGTGACCAAGTCTGAGTGGTTGGTCCACAGGAGCCTTGAATGGTCACACACCTGCTTCATCAGACCAACTCCTGCCCTCCCGTGGAGCCTAGGCCCCATTCCTCAGTCCTTAGGCCGCCCTGAGTTTTCACAGGCAGGCATTCTGGGGGTGGGGGTGGGCTGTGTCATCCTGAGGGTGAGGCCCCAAACTTTATAAACTGAGTTCACACTTTCTCAGGTCTTTTTTTTTTTTTTTTTTTTTTGTGACAGGGTTTCTCTGTGTAGTCCTGGCTGTCTTGCTCACTTTGTAGACCTGGCTGGCCTTGAACTCACAGCGATCCGCCTGCCTCTGCCTCCCGAGTACTGGGATTAAAGGCATGCACCACCATGCCCGGCCGCTTAGGTCTTGATGGGTACAATTGATGGGGTTCTTTTAGAAGCACACTTTGGACTTGGTAAGAGTCTGCCAGAGAGCAAACGTCTGCCACTACTCTCAAAATTGAGGACATGGACAGATTATAAGACAAGCACTTAAAAAAAAAAAAAAGCTAGGAACCAAACTTTTTTTTGTTGGAAAAGTGAAGGTTAACTGTCACTAGGGAGGAGTGCATTGGAAAATGGATATTTTTGAAGGCTCTGGTAGACTATGCTCTGGTTTAATATTGTGCAAATGGTATTTCCTGTCACATGAATAAAAAAAAAATACCACATGTTTGTGATTGAATAGTGTGGGCTGCACAACATATGTGTTAATACCATAACGTGGCTCGTGCTGCTTGTGGGCTCTCTGCGTGACGGAGGTGGGGACAAGGCACGCTCTTGTAGGCCTCACTTTTCTGTTTCAAATCCCTGGCTTCCCTCCCAGGGAAAACTTCTCTGGGAATGATCACCACACGGTCACAGCAAGCGTAATGGAGCTAAGGAGGGTCCCAGAGGCCGCCGGGCTCCATCTGGTTACAAAGTTGCTTTGGAGGAGAGTCTGGCATGCAGGAATCTGAGAATTCCTTATTTGGGAGAGCAGCCAATGAAACTACACAGATATTGACCTTACGACATTCTGTCTCTAAATTATACAGCATTGTTATAGAGCAAAGAGCCAAAGGCAGAGAACTCAGCCTTGGCAACAGCAAGAAGCTGGAGAGCAGGAGTTTGCCTGACCCGGGCTGTGGGGTCCAGCTGAGAGGAAGTGTGGGCTATGCATTCCTGAGCTTTCAGAGACCTCTTCAGTATCAGCCCTCCCTGCCTCCCCCAACATCTGGCACCTACGGAGGAGCCAATTTATTAGGGACCATGTAAGAAGAGGAGTCTGTTCCTCTCTACAGACATGCAGTGATGTGGAGAGAGTCTTTAGCCACAAATGACCTGGAATGCTGCTTTACCAGCTGAATCCCAGCCAGCCCCCCCCCCCGCCCCGCCCCGTCGGATCTCAGCAATCTACAGGAGACGGTAGAATTTTGTGTGTTCCTTTATTGAATGGTTTCTGAAGAAAAGCCAAGGAAAAGGAAGGTGGGATAGAAGGGCTGAGAGCGAAGAGCAGCAGAGTAGGGGGGAGCCCGGGGCAGCGTGGAGGGGAAGGAGAGTCGGTGTAGGAGTAGGATTCGGGCAATTAGCCCGCCAAGAGGCTCCGGGAGGACGATGAGCAGAGTCTGCCGGTCTCAGAAGCAGCCTGCCTATGGCTGGGCTGTCGTTCTTGAACAGTCTCGGGGGACACCCGTCCTAGCTTTTGCCTTTCCTCTCGGCTGTTGGTCCAAGGCGAGAAACCAGGCTCATTTTTTTTTTTTCCTGCTTCCAGTTCCTGGCTCCAGGCAAGGAAGGCTGCCGCTTGGAGCTGCTTCCTTGGCGAAGGGTGTGGCGGTGACTGCACACCCTGTCAGGAGGTCGAGGGGATCTTGAGAGCGTTGGACTTTCCTATCAAACAGCCCTGGTCATAGCCGGGCTCTTCCTCTTGCTAGCGAGGTCACTTTGGGAAGTAGCTTAAGCTCTCCGAAGTTGTCGGTGTTCAACGACAAGTAACACTTGGTTACTCAAATAGAATGCTCGCGCTTTCTTCCTAACTCGAAAATCCTGCGCCTCTTTGAACCGGGGAGGGTTACCTAGAGATTTACTTTAGAAAAAGGAGAAAAGTCCACTTGAGGTTATTTTTTATCAACAACATTTGGGTTCTGTATTTTTGCCAAGTATTTGTAGGTAAAGTAGAGAAAGCCCTTACAAAGGAGACGAGATCTGTGCTTGAAAGAGTCCCAATGGCACTCAAAGAAAGAATAAGCAGGCTACCAAGATGAGACTTGAAAGCCTATGACCGTATAGTGGGGGAGGCGGTCCCCTTCCATCTTAGATAGGGTGAAAGCGGGAGGGAGGGAGGAACGGGAGGATACAAGTGATGGGATAACAACTGAGTTGTAATCTTAATTAATTAAATTAAAAAATAAATAAATAAAGAGCTCCACTCGGGCTCTCAAAGAATAGGCAGTCTTTTCCTCTGACTTGAAAGTTTTTATCCCGGGGTATTCAGTGGAGAGATGGTCTTCCATAGCAGTGCGTCTTACTCATAAGGCATGTGGCGATGCTGTTACAGAGTGGTAAGGCATTGATTGCTGCTTTCATCTTGTACGGGGATTGTATGTATGGTGTGTGTGTGTACACTCACATGTTAAAGTATGTGGATGGGGGTGCCAGGGCCATGTTGTGAGGCCCTGGTGTTTGTCCTCGCCTTCCACCCGGTTTGAGGCAGGGTCTTGTTGTTTGCCTCTGCATACAACACCAGGCCACACTAGCTGGCTATTGGGCTAACAGGGATTCTTTCCTTGCCTGCCACCTGGCCACAGGCATGCTGGGAACACACACACACACACACACTGCTGTACCTGGTTTTATCTCTGTAATAATACAAGAATTTGATGTTTTAGCTGGCAGAAAGAGGAATGCATCCTTTATTTCAGGTTTGCCATAACCTAATCTGTTGCTCACACACCCTTTAGAACAGGGTAGGGGCCAGGCGGTGGTGGCCCCTGGGGCCTTTAATCCCACACCTTGGGAGGCAGAGGCAGGCGGATCGCTGTGAGTTCGAGGCCAGCCTGGTCTACAAAGCGAGTCCAGGATAGTCAAGGCTACACAGAGAAATCTTGTCTCGGAAAACCAAATAAAATAAAATAAAATAAAATAGAACAGGGTAGTATTAACTGTTGAGTTTATCCCTTCGTTTGGAGGGTGTTAAACTCTTGGCATATCCAATTCTGCCTCTGGATGCACCTGCTGCACGCGCTGAGCGGGGAGAAGGCCCAAGCCATGGTTTTCTGCTGACGGGAGTAGCCAAGTGCAGCCGCTTTAACTTGCTCTCACGTCCCTCATCTCGCAGCTACTTTGGAACAGGCTACTGTGAAGAGAATGCCTAACAGTTTTACAGGATAGCAAACATGCCCCTTAGGAATCTTAAATATCAAAAATGGTTTTCTAGAAATCTCCACCACACTCAATTATCTCTCTGTGCCCCAGACAGAATCTTGGTGTCTTGCCCTGTTTCTGGGACCGACTGGAACTATGTTCTAGGAGTTTGTCCATAATCCTGAGGGACTGTCCACCGCTCGCCCTCTGAAGGTTGAGGCTATGGGGAAGCAAGCGTGGCCTGACTGGCAGGCCTGAGTCAGACAGTGGAATCTTTATCTTTGCCTTTGAGGAAGTTGACGGTGACAGGAAGGAGCCAAGAGTTGCTGGGTCCTGAACTAACTCCATTCTAGACTTTGGGAGGATGCCCAAATGCTGTGGCTGTCAAGTTTAAATGAGATGTCGCCCATGCAGTGCTATTAGTAATGACACCTGGTGGGGGGCGTGTCTGAAGCGGGCAGGAACCTGTCCTGATCCAATGTGGCTGCCTGCTGGCGAGGGGTGGGGGGTAGGGGGTGGGGTCCCGGGCGGGGATCAGCCCAGGGAGGGTAAAGGAATATTGCAGCCTTAAGGGGGGCACCGCCTTCCAGCGCTCCGAAGCAGCTGGAGGAAATTGCTGCCAAGCTCCCCAGCGGCGCTTCCCACCCCTGCCAGCGGCTTACTGGCTTCTGCGCCAGGCTCTCGGGTAGGGATGGAGCTTGGAGGAAGGAAAGCATTTGGATGGAGTTAGCCCTAGTTGTTGACATTGGGCCAACTTACCGGAAGGGGAGATGGGACAGAAAGATGAGGTCATACCAAGGGTGGGGCAGGCAGAGGTAAGAGGAGTGGAATAAAGTGTGCAGGGAGACAGCAGAGTGGGTGCGGGTGCGGGTGCGGGTGGGGGGGGGTGATGAGGACAGAGTACGGAAGGAAAACAGGCGGCCTCCCACCGCGGTCCCATCTGCCGAGGACCTGCGTTCTATGAAGCAGAGGCATGCCCTGGCCTGGGGAACTTGCACAGATTTGGGGTTCAAGATCGTAGGTATTTTATGAGGTGTGCTAAAAATTGGGGGACAGAGGGAGGCCCATTTACAAAGCAGTGGGCTTTGTATGCATGCAAATCAGTTTCTTTCTCTCACAAGGGGGCACAACGTGGAAAAGAAACTACACCGATTTCCCCAAGCTTCCCAGGAGAAACTCCAGGGCGCAAAAGCTAGGCGTGGTTCCCAGCAGGACTGCACAGAAGTCTCTCTCTCTCTCTCTCTCTCTCTCTCTCTCTCTCTCTCTCTCTCTCTCTCTCTCTCTCTCTCTCTCCTTCTTCTAACATAATAAACTCAGCTGGAGTAAATATTTGCAGGAAGTCTCGTTCGCCGAAGCGCCCTCTGAGGGTGGGGTGAGGACTGGTCTGCGCCCCCTCCCCTCCAGCCTCCTGGCAGAGGCTCAGTTGGCTTCCAGGAGCCAGTGCTTCAAGATTTCCCCGCCCCTCCGTGTGGGTTCAGAGCCCTTAGGAATGCAGCGAGGTGGAATGCCCGCAGCCGCTTCAGCCGGGCCTCTTTCCTTTAAAAATTTTTTGAAATTAATTTATTCATATTATATCTCAGTTGTTATCCCATCTCTTGTATCCTCCCATTCCTCCCTCCCTCCCGCTTTCCCCCTACTCCCCTCCCCTGTGACTGTGACAGAGGGGGACCTTTTCCCCCTGTGTATGCTCATAGGGTATCAAGTCTCTTCTTGGTAGCCTGCTATCCTTCCTCTGAGTGCCACCAGGCCTCCCCATACAGGGATGTGGTCAAATATGGGGCACCAGAGTTTGTGTGAAAGTCAGTCCCCACTCTCCACTCAGCTGTGGAGAATGTCCTGTCCATTGGCTCTCTTCCATTTCTTTGTGTCGGCTTTTTACCAAGCTTCATTGATCACATACAAGCAGGGGACCAGAGGGAGAAAAGAGGCCTTAGGCAGGAGTTTCACCCAGGCAGGTTCTCAGTTTTCTCAGCCAGTGGGGCTCCCATGCTCTGCTTTCTGGAATTTTAGAAGGCTGGTTAAAAATATGGGATGTAGCTCAGTGTTAGAACACTTGCCAAACCCAAGGTCCTGAGTTCCATTCCCAGCACTGGGTTGTCTCAGCACTGAGGCCCTGGAAGTGAGCCGGAAACAATATTTTTGCTTAAAATTTTTCAATTGGATATTAATTTCCATAGAATTGTCTTAGAGTTGGAAAGAGCCCCAAATATTTCTCCAGTGTAACCCCTGATATCTGAAGAAATTGAGCACACAGCCAGCCAGTGGTAGAGTAGTGTCCAGTTTGGGTGACCTCGCCACTCTCAAAGATGTACTCCTTAAAATTCATCGCCCTTGGTGTCATTAGAGTAATTTCAATTATTTATGCCATACCAAAGGAGATAGCATTTGCTCAATAGAAATGATTACAGAGAAGGCAAATTCTCAAAGCTGGAGGGGAGGCTAGTGGTGTCCAGGGCCCAGGAGCGTGGAGCTGGGAGTGACTGCAGTTCATTTTGGGAGCAACAGGAGTGCTGTGGAATTGGTGGCAATTCGCACACAACTCTGTTATTATTCTAAAAAGTCCTTAAGTGCAGAGTTTTGTTTTGTTTTTGTTTTTGTTTTGTTTTTTAAAAAGGGACCTTAGGGTATTTGAATTGTATCTCTGTGAGTCCTGGTTTTGTCCCCTTACTGATGGGTGATGTCAGGCTGGACATAGAATTTGTTCCTTGCTGACGAGAAACTTCTGGCCGGACACAGGAATGTAATATGTGCAGCACAGGTTGTTTGACAAGCCATGAATTAAGACCCTTCTGAATGGTAAACTTTGCATATTGAGGGGCAGGGTCTGCTAATAAAGTGGCCACAAAGTAGTTATTCCAACGAAGACTCAGTGATTTGATTCAGAAGTAATGAATCAAATACACCCAACCCTCCTGTCTGTGGTTCTCACACAGTTTCTCTCCCTCCCTGTGTGTGTGTGTGTGTCACAGGTAATCTATTCATTGTAACACACTTTTAAGTAAATAGTGCAGAAAAGCTGTCCCATTGGTTGATCTGCCAACAGCCTGGTACAATCCTTTATATTTCTGTGGCTCCATTGCAATGATTTTCATTTTGAATTTTGAATCTTCCTCTTTTCCCCATTATTTATTAAATTAGCTGTGAGGATTTATAAGGTTTTGACAAAATTATATGCACTGGCTGTGCCCCAGGTCTCCCAAATGCTTTCACCTTTCACAACTGAAGTGCTGAACCCTCTGAACGGCGACACCCCATCTGTCCCTTGCCCAGGAGCTGGCACCCACTGCCCATTTTCTTCTCCCTGAGTCTGACTTCAGGACCATGTGTAGGCGAGGCCACGGTGTATGTGTGCGGCTGGCTCATGTCACCTTATCCGCTATCTTCAGGGTCCAGCTGTCTCGTGACAGGGGTCGGAATTAGTTTTTAAGACGCAGTTATATTCGCTTGCGTACCCAGGATGCATTTCCTTCATTTTTAGAGGCTTGTAGTACTTTCCTTTTTTTAAGTAATTAAGTCAGGTTTTAAGAGTCCTTGTCTGGTTTTGGTATCAGGGTGACGCTGTCCTCAGAAATCAAGTTTAGGCGAACCGCCTGTTCTCCAGCGTCTGTAAGACTTTGCAAAGGACTGATGTTAATTCTTGTTTGAGTGTTTTGCAGAATTTGTCAGGAAAGTCATTTGGTTCTGGCCTTCTCCTGGTTTCAAGTCTGTTCAAAATTCCTTTCCCTCCCTCCTTCCCTCGCTTTCTCTTTTTTGACTTATTTATTTTATGTGTCTGGATGTTCTACCTTTGTGTACGCACCTGTGGAGGCCAGAAGAGGTCAATGGTTCCCCGGGGTTGGAGTTACTGACGGCTGTGAGCCACCATGTGGATGATGAGGAACTGAGCGCCATCTTGTGCAAGAGCACTCAGTGCTCTTAGCTACTGAGCCAGCTCTCCAGCCCAGATTTTCTATTGTTTTTTGTATCAGTTGTAGGCAGGTTGCATATGTCTAGGAATTTAATAATTTCCCCCAATGCTATCCCATTTGTTGGTTGGCCCACAGGCTCCTACAATCCTTTTTATTTTTATTTTTGTGGCTTCTACTACAGTGTATTTTATTTATTTCTTTTCTTTTCTTTTTTTTCCTCCCCCCAACTCCGAGACAGGGTTTCTCTGTGTAACAGCTCTGGCTGTCCTGGAACTTGCTTTGTAGACCAGGCTGGCTTCGAACTCACAGAGATCCATCTGCCTCTGCCTCCTGAGTGCCAGGATTAAAGGTGTGCACCATCACTTCCGACTTTCCAACTAATGTCTTTTATTTTTAATTTTGAATCCTCTTTTTTCTTCATTTTTTTTTATTAGATCAGCTAAAGATTTATCAGTTTCCAACAGAACTGACTCAAAATCCCACTTTCTTCTATCGTCTTCTTTTCCCACCTCACTCACTTCTGTTCTGCTTCTTCTTCTGACAACTGTATCTTGCTCTGTCTGTTGACTAGCTTCCTGAAGCATAGAGCTGTCTACTTTCTTTGGGCTCCACCTCTCTTTTTATTTGTTTGTTTGTTTGTTTGTTTTTTGTTTTCTGTTTTTGTTGAGACAGGGTTTCTCCTCGCAGCCCTGGCTGTCCTGGACTTGCTTTGTACACCAGGCTGGCCCTAAACTCACAGCGATCTGCTTGCCTCTGCCTCCCAGAGTGCTGAGATTAAAGGCGTGTGTGCCACCGCACCTGATTTCACCGTTATTTTTTAGTGCAGGTGTTTATGGCTGCAGACTTTCCTGTTAGCATGGCTTTCACTGTGAATTTTAGGAATCTGAGTTTTTAAGTTTTATTTGTCTCGCAGTATTTTCTAACTCACACTCCCACCACCCCATTTCTTTTGGAAATTGTGTGACTATGCAACCTCTTTATCTGTCCTTTAGGATGTTTATTTTTAAATTTCCATATATTGGTGACTCTTTCAGTTTTCCTTTTACTATTGATCTCTAGGGATTTCCCCTCCTGTAGTAGGCAAAGACACTCACATTACTTTAATCTTCTCAAATACAAAGCTTGTTGTGCGGTCTAACATGGTCTATTCTGGTGAATGTCCTCTGTGTGCTTGAGAAAGCACATCCACTCTAGTCTGCTGGGTGCTATGTCTGGCGGGTCCACTTCGCAGAAGGGATTCCAGCACACGTACAGTGATTTTATCTTCCTTCTACACTGACCCTTTTATCACTATACAATGTGTCTTTTGTGTTCTATAACTGGTTTATTTATTATTTGCTTGTTTTAATATACTTTGTTTATTTTTATTTTATGCTCATGTGTATTTTTGCCTACTAGCACGTTTGTGCATCACATGTGTCTCTGGTGCCCACGGAAGCCAGAAAAGGGCATTGGTCAGATCCCATGGAGCTGGAGTTGCAGAAACTGTGAGCTACCGTATGGGTGCTGGGAACCAAGCCCAGGTCCTCTTTAAGAAAAGCCAGGTGGTGCTGGCACATACCTTTAACCCCAGCACTCAGCAGGCAGAAGCAGGTGGTTCTCTGAGTTGGAGGCCAGGGGTGGGGGGTGGGGGTGGGACAGGAGGGTAGGGTGGGGGGAGGATTGTAAGAAAGTAATGCACAAAGTAAAAGTATGCACTTTCCAGGTCTTTCTCAAAATGAAAGAGCTCTAGCGTCTTTGTTTTTTTTTTAAACCTTTATTATATCTGTTTGTGTCGTTCTCCTTTACAGAGACCATGGCCCTGACTGTTTGACCAGACCACAAGCCCCGCCTGCCCCAAGATGTGTTCCACAAACCCAGGCAGCTGGGTCACCTTCGACGATGACCCTGCTTTTCAGTCTTCTCAGAAGGTGAAGGAGTTTCCTCTGGAGACCCAAGGCATTTGCAGACCAAATGGGCTAAAGCTGAACCTGCCTGGCCTCAGGGACCCTCCCAGTGGCCCCTCCTCCACCAGCAGCACCCCCCTGTCCTCTCCCATGGTTGACTTTTACTTCAGCCCCGGACCACCAAGCAACTCTCCTCTTTCTACACCCACCAAAGACTTCCCAGGGTTCCCTGGCATCCCCAAAGCAGGGGCTCATGTGCTTTACCCCATCCCAGAATGCTCCTCCAGCAGTCCTCCCACAACCTCGGGAGTCGTAGGTCCCTCGTCATCACTTACTAAACCAACCTGCTCACCCCATGCATCACTACCCACTGACCACTCGTGCACTCAGCTGACTCCCAAAGGCAGTCTCGCAGAGGATGCCAGCCCTCAGCAGGCCCGAAGCGAGGCTCTGCAGTTTGAGTACTTTCAAGATGACTGTGCTTTTTCCAACCCATTTTGGAAAGATGGAGGTAGCACTTCTCAGTTCCCCTTTGACTCCCTGGCAAACAGAAAGCCGTTCTCACCGAGGGACAAGGAGATGCCCATCGACCAAAAAAGCCTAAACCAATGCTCACTCAACTACATCTGTGAGAAGCTTGGACACCTGCAATCAGCAGAGACCCAAGACCCTCTTGCAAATTTGTCTGTGCAGAGTCCATACTCCGCCGGAGATAACGTCTGTTCTTTTGTCCCGCACACGCTCTTTCGGAGTCAGCCCAAAGCTGGTTGGTCTTTTATGTTGAGGATTCCCGAGAAGAAGAACATGATGTCTTCCCGGCAGTGGGGACCCATTTTCCTGAAGGTTCTACCAGGAGGGATTCTGCAGATGTTTTATGAGAAGGGGCTGGAAAAACCATTTAAAGAGTTCCAGCTTGATTCACACTGCAGGCTTTCTGAGCCAAAACTTGAGAACTTCAACATGGCGGGAAAAATCCACACTGTGAAGGTGGAACATGTGTCGTACTCGGAGAAAAGGAAATACCATTCTAAGACAGAGGGGGCGCATGAGCCCGAGGTAGACCAGATGCTGAAGTTGGGGTCCACCGAGTACCGTGACTTCCTTGAGTTCCTGACGACTGTGGAGGAGGAGTTGATAAAGCTGCCGCCTCTTGCAAAACCAAAGAAGAACTACGAGGAACAAGAAATTTACCTGGACATCGTGGACAACTTTTGGGGTAAAGTTACCAAAGAAGACGGGAAATTGGTTGAAAGTGCCGTGATAACTCAGATCTGTTGCCTCTGCTTTGTGAACGGGGCGGCGGAATGCTTCTTGACCTTAAACGACCTTGAGCTCCAGAAACGAGACGAACGCTATTTTGAGAAGGATCCGGACAAAAGGGGAATTGATATTCTTAACTACCATTTCCACGCGTGCGTGAAAGCTGAAGAATTCGAACGCTCCCGAATCATTAAGTTCGTACCGCTGGATGCTTGCCGGGTTGAGCTGATGCGGTTCAAAACCTCGTACGAAAGGGACGAGCTTCCCTTTTCAGTGAAGTCCATAGTGGCTGTCCAGGGGGCATATGTGGAACTTCAGGCCTTTGTCAACATGACGCCAGCAGCTCAGAGGGCACCCCATGCTGGTTCCTTGAGGTGCTGTGACGACATCACAATTCACTTCCCTGTTCCAGCCCAGTGGATCAAGGTCCTCTGGACCAGGAACCTTCAGAGGCAGAAGTCCTTGAAAGCCAAAATGAATCGTCGGGCATGTCTGGGGAGTTTACAGGAACCTGAATCCGAACCCGTCATTCAGGTCACCGTGGGATCGGCAAAATACGAGAGTGCCTACCGGGCTGTGGTGTGGAAGATAGACCGACTTCCGGACAAAAACTCAAGTAAATATCCAGCACCTAGGTTGACTGACTGCCATAACGCTTGGTGTTTTCACCACATTTCTGGGTCCAATGCAGGTGGAAGCAGATGGTACCGTGCGAGCTGAGGGCGCGCTCACACAGCCAGGTGGCAAGGGCACTATCTAACCAGACAGCCTGTTTTCTCTAGTGTTTGTTTCTACCAGATGGTGTTAACGTCTTTCCCCTCTTTTAATATACAAAGAAATGCCATCCTAGCTTAGAGAGTCTGTGGTGGTTGGTACCAAGGAAATGCTTATAGGAGTGGAGGGAGGAGAAAGGAGGAAGAAAGGGAAGGGAGGTGAGGGGGGGCTGGGAGCAGGAGGAAGACCCTTCTCTGGCTCCCAGCTAGGGGATCAGCCCATTCTCTGTTCTCCGTGGGTAAATCTCACTTGTGAAGGGGCTGGACAGAGCTCTCAGCAAGGCGTCTATGGGCGGCTCCTTTTGACTTAGTGGTCTCACCTGCTGGCTGGTTGGTTCTGTTTCTGGTGAGCAGGGATCATGTGTGTATCTGCATCTCCCTAGAATCCAGCTCAGAGCTGGAGTCAGTGTAAGTTAGTGTAGTGAAGGAGCAAAGGGTGAGTCCTCTTCTGATCTGTTCTTACACCACGAACCCTTGGACAGCCCAAGGCTCTGGGCGGGCTCTATAGCAAAAACTGTACAGCTTTTATTTCCACTCTCCACAGACGCCGTATCTGACCTTTGGTTCCAGCAACTGTCTCAGCACCAGTGGAAAACACCAAACCAGAAGTTAGGGTGTCACTCAGCCCTTGGGGGAGGGGGGTTGTCTCTGGGTTCAGGAGGTTCCACTCTGTATAGCCAGCACCTGCCTGCTTTGTTGTTTTTGTAAACATGAAAGCCAGGGTTCTGATTTCTGTCTACCATGAGAAAAATTTAAAAGGACATATTTCAACATCGACCTTCGAGATCGGGGGACTAAGAGTTCCAAACTGGCCTTCCTGGCACAAAGAGATGGGGAAGCTTTAATTCTCCCCATTATCCTGGTTATCAGACAACAAGATCTCTGTGGATCACATCAGTCAATGGCATCCCCATTGCACGGGAGCTGAGCAGCTGGGACCTTCAGAGGCCATCCCTTGTGGCCAGTCCCACCTAGTCTTGCCCTGAGCCATCTTGGCCATGTCACAGGGAAATATTGTAGCCAATCTGAGCCACAAGAAGGCTGAGTGACGTGTGACTTGTATGAAGGACAGTATGAGGTGTCTGGTAGGATGATGGCTTGGGAAATAAATCCCTTTCTGCACAGCTCACTTGGGACCTTCACTCTCCCCAGTTGGAGACAGTCCCTGTGGGGTCCTGTCTGTAGCTCAAACTCAGGCTGGTTACATCAACAAGCTGCCAACCAGTCTAGGAAGCAGGCGCAGCATAGACTGGGCCTGCACTTCCTGCCTAGATCTTTCTCATCCTTAGGCAAGCGTTCCTCACCCTGGGAACAGTGATTCAAACATACTGGGGCCTGGACCACACCCCCCCTCCTCCCGGGGGCACTGTTGAAATTTGCAGGAAGGGAATCTAACATGGAGGTTATTTAGAACCACGGGTGTTCAAAACGCCCATGGAGCTCTCTGATCAAACTATTTCCCTTGATGCTCACTCACTTCCTGAGAAGCTCACGTGCCCTGAGGGACCAGAGGTTCTTGCGGGGGGGTGGGGGGGGTGGGGGGGTGGGGGGGTGGGGGGGTGGGGGGGGCTGTGAACTGGGATCAGAACTTACTGATCTCTGTCACCTAGGCGAAATGTGCCCAGGAGAGGTTCGACTGAATAGCAAACGAAGGAATGAATTCATGAGCTCAGATTTCCCCAAATTTGCCGAGCCCCCACCCCCCACAATTCATCTCCATACCCCAGTGTTTCTGTTAGAGTGAAGGCAGATTAAAAATGAAACAGCTCATTGATAGAGAGAGAGAGAGAGAGAGAGAGAGAGAGAGAGGGAGAGGGAGAGGGAGAGGGAGAGGGAGAGGGAGAGGGAGAGAGAGAGAGACTTGGAGGCAGTGGTTAGCCCTAGGGCTGGGTGTAGAAAGGGGCCTGCTGCTGAGGGAGACACCCCAGCAACTGCAGCTTTCCATCTTGCTCTTCACCAGGGTTATTTGTTTCATTCTTTGTCACCAACATCTTTGGTTCTGTCCCCTTCCCCCGGCGCCGCCCGGCACCCTCCCCCCCTCCCCCCGATTTGATCAGCCATTTTACTCAGCTCTTAGTAGTTCAGCTTCAGAGATGGAGTATTTTGGGTCAGGAGAGATTGGATGTCTACCAGACCTAAAAAGACTCTGGTTTGCATTGCTGGCGGTGAGCTGAGGCGGAATAGAAAGAATAATTATTAAGGCCCAGCAGTGCCCCCTTGTGGTAGATACTGAGATAGCATGCTTTTCTCTGTCGTTTCTAAGTGTGACAAGTATCTTTTCTGAAAGATACTTTTCAGCTCAAAGCCTGAAAAAGAGTGTTGGCAAACACTGTAGGGTGGCCAAAAGCCTGGAAAAGGACACCAGAAAACTTGAGAGGAAATGCTTTTACCATCATATTTTTAGGAAAAAAGAAGTGTCATTTCTATCATTTAAAAAGTATTAGTCTTCAGCTCAGATGTATTCCCCACCCCATTTTTTTCAAGTCTATGTAGAATACACAGTTCCTTGACTGGTAGACTCTAGCATTGGATACGTTGTCTTTAAAATCAAACAGCACTTGGCAAAGTAATAAGTTCAGCCTTTCCGTACCCGCTGCCTTGTACCACTGCCTCTGCTGCTTCGTTATCTCACAACAACCCTGTAAGACCCTCACTGGGGAAACTGAGGCTTAAAGAGCTAGGTAGTTTGCTTAGGCTCACGCAGCTCTTAAGTAGCAGAGCCAGGTCTGGAGTTTGTGTTCGAAGGCTCTCTGCAGTAACAGAAGGGAGAAGCCTGGGGCTAAGTGTAAGTGACCTGCTGCATCCTGGCTGCTACCAAAAGCCTAGACAGCATGAAGGATTGTGGGAATCTCACTCCTCTCTCTCTGTCTCTGCCTCTGTCTCTGTCTCTGTCTCTGTCTCTGTCTCTGTCTCTCTCTCTCTCTCTCTCTCTCTCTCTCTCTCTCTCTCTCTCTCTCTCTCTCTCCCTCCCTCCCTCCCTCTCTCTCTCTGTCTCTGTCTCTCTCTCACTCCTCCCATGCCTCCGTCTGCCTGCCTGTCTCTGTGTGTGCATGCTTGCATGCATGCACGCGTGTGTGTGTGTGTGTGTGTGTGTGTGTGTGTGTGTGTGTGTGTAGTCTCACCTGCAGTGACACGGATAGCTTGTGGCCCCTCAGAAGCCACTGTTGTCCTATCCTCTATGTTAGTGCTGTGGAACGGGCATCTGCTGACTAACCAATGCATGAGTTCTCAAGGCCTTTTATGGCTTTAGAATTTGACCAGTTTCTCTACAAGAAACAGGCTGCAAGGAATGAAATGCGATTTATCTTTCAAAATAAATTTAAGCAAAATCTTTTAAACTCATGTTTTTGTGCCTAAAGCTATACTCTGATGAAAATATTCTTTTTTTGAGCTGTATCAGTGGCACAGGAATTTAATTTGGCTTTTGAAATTACTGTTTTTTTCTAAAATTACATTTATTTAAAGACAGATTAAACTGGATATGGCTAGTGCTATGAAAAATGTGATATGATCATGGGGTGCTTGCAAAGTCACTACAGGGACCCACACTTTACTGTTTTTGTTGTATGTTTTGAGTCAAGCTCTCAGGTTGGCCTCAAATTCATGACTTAGCCTAAAATTATCTTACATCCCCAATTCTCCTACCACTGCCTCTGAAGTGGTCTCTCTTTCTCCCTGTCTGTTTTCCTCCCTCCCTTCCCCCTCTCAATCACACATGCACGCACGCATGCATGCATGTACGCACACACCCCCACATGCACACACATGCACACAATGTGATTCCCACTTAAACTTTCTGAGTACACCCAGTACTCCTGGGTGTTGCACAAAGCCTAGCTCAGCATAGGTGTTGACAATTCACTTTCCTGAGAACGACGTTAGACTGACACACTGACAACTAGTGTGCCGTCTCTATACTCTCTTCTGTTCCATAGAAGCTTTTCAGGATGAGTGGGAATTTCAGTATGGAAAACAAAAAACAAAGCAAAACAAAACACACACACACACACAAACCCACATTCCACTAAAACAGAAAAATATTGTATTAAAATGTCAAACTCAAATTTTATTTATTTATTTTTAATTTTTAATTTTATTTTATTAATTTATTCATATTACATCTCAATTGTTAGCCCATCCCTTGTATCCTCCCATTCCTCCCTCCCTCCCGCTTTCCCCCTACTCCCCTCCCCTATGACTGTGACTGAGGGGGACCTCCTCCCCCTGTATATACTCAAAGGGTATCGATTCTCTTCTTGGTGACCTGTTATCCTTCCTCTGAGTGCCACCAGGCCTCCCCAGCAAGGGGACATGGTCAGAAATGGGGCACCAGAGTTTGTATGAAAGTCAGACCTCATTCTCCATTCAACAGTGGAGAATGTCCTGTCCATTGGCTAGGTCTGGGTATGGGTTCGTAGTTTACTGCCTATATTTTCCTTGGCTGGTGCCATAGTTTGAGCAGGACCCCAGGACCCAGATCTGCCCATCATAATGTTCTTCTTGTAGGTTTCCAGGACCCTCTGGATCGTTCTATTTTCCCATTCTCCCATGCTTTTCTCACCTAATGTCTCAATAGGATGTCCTTCCCTCTGACTCACTTTCTTGGTATGTAAAGTTTTTCATGGGACATACCCCTTTGGCTAGTGTCTCGATATAAGTGAGTATATACCATTTGTCTCTTTTTGCTTCTGGGTGAACTCATTCATTATGATAATTTCTAGTTCAATCCATTTGTCCACAAATTTTGGGAATTCCTTGTTTTTAATAGCTGAGTAGTATTCCATAGTGTAAATGTACGGCAGTTTCTTTATCCATTCTTCTACTGAGGGACACTTAGGCTGTTTCCATGTTCTGGCTATTATGAATACGGCAGCCTTGAACATGGTTGAAGCTCAACTTTTAAAAGTCAAGCTTTTGGCACGATATGACCTAATTTGAAGTTTATCTCTGCATTGTCTAAAAATAAGCACCAGTTTAAAAAAATGACTGGGGAATTACTGGACCTTATTCAGTCTACTCAGGAGAAAGGTTTCTTGGGGCTGAAGAACATCATGACAAATCTGTTTCTTATAAATACTGTTCTTATCTTTTGGCTAGAGAACCTTTATGATATTTATGACTAAAGCCATCTGTAGGAGTTGACCTGCTTGGGCTTGGGCATGCAGTGATGATGCTTCCTCAAGAGCTTGCACTTTATGCGTGACTCTGGACTCCTCCCCTGACTCCTCCACTTGGCGCACAGTTGAAGTTTGCTGATGGGGCTGTTACTACAGCGGGAAGCATGCGGTGCAGACCTTTCCTTTGCCATCCCATTGTTCTGACTCTTTGGTTTGGCTTTCCTAGGTCCTGATCAGCCCCATTCTCTGGCATACAAACTAGAACTTGGGTCAGACCAGGAGGTTCCCTCGGACTGGTACCCATTTGCTACCGTCCAGTTTTCAGTGCCTGACGCCTGTGCCTCAGGGACGGAGGTGAGGTCTCTGGGAGTGGAGAGCGACGTCCAGCCTCAGAAGCACGTGTGTCGGCGAGCTTGCTACAACATCCAGGTACCCAAGTCCCCTGGTTCAAATTAGGGCTTCTAGATCTGGGGTGGGGCCTGGCCTGGCTGTGAATACTTGATTTGCCCCCTGAGCATCAGTCAGTCCATCAGTCAGTCAGTCTGTCTGTCTCTATCCCTTCTCCCTTTTCTCTCTGATGATATTAAACAATGGAAAAGCTCAGAGCTCAGCCAGGAAAACGTATCTGTCACCAGTGCCATCTGCCGAGAAATCTGCATGTACGGGCCCACTGATTTCTTTCCCTACTGAGAACGTTAGTGTGGGGCAGCTGGTACAACGTGCCCTTCCTTCTGCCCCCAAAGGCCACACCTCCCGGCGCAAGCAGCTAGGAACTGTACTTTAGAAAGAGACTGGCTTTGCCCATGTCTCTACTCTTGCCTGTCCCAGTGATGGGGCAACACAGAACCACTGATGTCCCTCTGGCCTTACTAAGCAGGACTGTTCTTATGTCAGCTTCCCAGAGCACAGCAGATTTAAAATAAAATTGTGATGAAAGCGATGATTTCAGAAATCTCTGACGACTTTGATTCTAGAAGGAAAGATTCAGGGCCTTGGCTCCCACAAACCAAGCTGGTGAGGGACTGTGGGCAGGGGCTGTGTGTGTGTGTGCCCACTGGATGAGGTGGTCAGTGCCTCATCAGGTGTAAAGAGTACGAACAAGCTATTGACTGTGTCGTGTCTGGTAACACTGCCAGTGCTTTGTTTCTCCTGACAGGTTGAAATAGAAAAGAAGTGGATTCAAACAGAAGGAGAAGACCCAGATAAAGCTGGTGGCTGTGTGACTCAGTAAGCGACGACTGCCCCTCAGGTCACCCCACGGACTGGGCAGGAAGTTCTGTTAACGTATGCTGGGACTGAGAAGGCCAGAGATCCGGTGTTGAGTCTGGAGAAATGTATATGCCCCAAAGCAGGCCACCTGCATGTTATAGTCGTGGGATGTGGTTTTGCTCTGGGGATAAGATCTGGAATGTGTCCATGGCTTGTACCAGTTACATCTTGTTGAGACTCAGAGACACTGTGGTCTGCTGGGAGACCTGCTGGCCAGTCTGGCTGAAGGGTACTTATTTGGGTCCGGATTACTCAGTGCCTTTGTTTTATAATATGGGTTATGATTCCCCATCTCTGTTTCTGTGTGGAACAGTTGGAAGGGATTGGAAGGATTAGTAGGCGTGACCTTGCTGGAGGAAGTGTGCCACTGGGGTTAGGATCTGAGGTTCTAAAAGCCCGTGCCAGGCCCAGTCTCCCTCAGGATGTAGCTCTCAGCTCCTGTTTTAGCACCGCATGTGCCGTCAACCTCCTGTCATGCCCCTGCCGCGAAGATAATGTACTAACCTTCCGGAAATGCAAGCCAGCCAGTAAGCAGCACCCTCCACGGCCTCTGCATCAGCGCCTGTCTCCAGGTTCCTGCCTTTTTTTTTTTTCTTTTTTGAGTTCCTGTCTTGACTTCCTTTAATGATGGACTGTGATAGGGAAGTGTAAGCCGAATAAACCCTCCCCGCCCCCCGCTTTGCTTTGTCATGGTGTTTCCTCCCAGCAACAGTTTCCCCTTACTAGGACAGTTGGCATGTGGAAGACCAGGAAAGGCAACCCAAGAGACAGAACTCCAGGTGCATGATGCTGAAGGCATGGCTTGAAATGGAGATCTGGACGTGTCTGCGGTTTTGAATGATCTGTCCTTGACTGAATTTGCTAAGCGTCTTTCCTTTGCTGTGGGATTCATTTCAAAATGGAATCAGGGTCACTGGATAAATTAAAATATTTGTGTAGATTAAAGATGAGCTTTTAAAGTTGATGGATACAGTTTTCTGGCCAGTTTTACAGTGGTAGGGCTGTGTTTTGCGACAGCGTGTCCTGTAACTAACGCAACCGTCCTCCGAGAAGGCTAAGCCCCAGGTTGATTTGGTGCTGGTGCCACCATCCTCCACTTTCATTCAAATTCTGCTTCACTGAGAGTGTTTTCTTTAGAAGACGTGCAAAGTGAAAGACACTGTATAATTCTAGCTGTGTTCCCCAAGGAGACGGCATCTCACTCTTCAGAGTCAGAGAAAGGGCTCAACAGGCCAGTGACGGGGAAGATGCCTGAGTGTTTGAAACTCTGCCTGGCGGTCCCTTTAGTACTTACCGTGATAAGTCAGAATCCTAAACTTTATGAAATTGATGTTTTTTTGTTTGTTTTTCGTTTTTGTTTTCTGAGATGGTTTCTCTATGTAGCCTTGGCTGTCCTGGACTGTTTTTTTGTAGGCTTTGAATGTTTTCAAACTTACTTTGTTTTTATTTTTTATTTTTTAATGCTTATACCTCCCTTCCAACCCCCCTACCCTAGATAGGAGAGAAAAGAGGCTAATAGGAACAGGAGAGATAGACCTTTTAAAATAATCAGTTCTTTGGGGGCGATTTCACTGGCAGGATCCCAGTAGACCACTTAAACAGCAAACCAGCAATTCAGCGAAGGTGACTGCAGCTGCAGCCTCTGGAACCCGGAGCAGCATCTGGAACCTGGAGCCTCGAAGTGTTCTGTGGACCAGCTCTCTTAGGAGCATCTTGAAGTGGAGTGATGAACAGCCAAGACCAAAAAGCCCCGGCTCTTGTTTTGGGCATATATATATATGTATATATATATCCTCTCAGAGTCTGTACTAGGATGTTTATCAGTGGGCAAAGACCATGCCCCCACAAGAGGCAGTTCCTCTTCCAGTGGACAAACATCACTTGTTCTCTCACAAGTCTGTTTTCAGTTGAAAAACTCTGCACCGCACATCCTCATATATCCCACACTTGGGATCAAAACAAAAACATGTTTACCTCCACTGCACTTTTTTAGACCAGGATGGCCTCAAACTCACAGAGATCTGCCTGCCTTTGCCTCCCGAGTACTGGGATTACAGGCACGTGCCACAGCGCCCACCTGAAATTGATATTTTGAGGATTTTTTTTTTGTCGGAAAAACAGAGTCATGCTGTATGCGTTTGATTCATGCTGAGCCTTATCTATGACTGGAGGCTTTCTTCCCGACTCACTAGGTTTGTTTTGAGTAAAAAAGATATGCGCAGTTGTTCCAAACCACATTTGCTGTTGACCTACAGAATTTATCTCATGCATTTATTTTATGATACATTCATTTTCATCTATTGAAATAGATTTAAAGCTCATGATGGCTTGTATCAGATTTTATTGCTGTTATTATTATTGTACCATAAAGGCACAGAAAGCAAAAGTCAACGCTAAAAAGGGATTATGTTGCTCTGTTTTAGCTTTAAATGATACATCGCCCATAATATTTGCCTGAGGGTCATTACTGATGTATAGAACACATATGTATGTGAATGTGTGTTTTATAAAAAATCCTACCATCTTTCCTCATCTTCTGGAGCAGGCACACTTTCACTTTAGTCTGCTTGGAACTGATGCTGGGGGATCCCAGGGAAGTTAGCTGGGCTCCTTACACCTTCGCTAAGGTGTTTTGTGCCCTCCTGCACACAAAGAAGGTACACTGGATGCAGTTAACCTAATGCATATTCATATTGCAACAGGAATCCAGCAAAGCATCCAAGGCATTACTCCTCCTGCCGCAAAGGTCGGCCAGGATGTGTGCGTCACACTGCTGGGGTCTTGAAGTCACAAGCTGACCAGACTTCAAGACCATCTTTAGCTTCAGTTTTGAGGCTGGAGTAACAACACAAGACTGACAGAAACCCAAATTGAGTTTCTGGAGCAACACTGATAGCATTAACAGCGGGCTGCAACTGCATACTTGTTAATTTGGGCATCTATCAGGACCTTAAATATCCAGTACTCAGCATTAGTTTAACATTAGGGAGGAGAGGCTTTCCAATACAGCTCTGACCTTAGACACAGCAGGAGGTAAAATGTGACTTCTAAGCCCTGCATGAAAACTTAGCAGGGCATTTAGGTGGACAGTGTAAGAAGTAAAGATGTCTTCCAGGAAGCCAGCGGTGATCTTCAAAAGGCCCTGCTTCTAAAGGAGGCCAGGAGGGAATTCAAGAAGAAACACTCCTTTTGAACATTTAATTTAGATAACTACTTTACACGTGTGACCACTGTGGAGTCTGTGGCCAACTTCAAGGATGCCACCAGTTTATAACTTTTACTTCTGTCTTCACTGGCCTGGTCTGGTCATCTAGCCACCATGGGGCCACATTAACTTGCTAATAAGCTCATGGACTGATTGTGACATGATCAGTTATGCAGATCTGAGCATAACAACACTTCCCTGTGGGAACTGCTAAAGTTTGTTAAACACAAAAGACACGAAAGCCACTCTCTCCAGCTTGCCTTTAGGTCTGACCTCTATATCAGAGAACTGCGGCGCCTTTTGTTCAGGAGCTATGTTTATGACCCGGCCCATTTCTTACTAATTCATTTAGATGGTTTTCCTTAACAATGACTGTTAACAATGTTTTACTCAAAATCTATCTGGCTTCCTGGCCCGCTGTTACAAGTACAGAAGAGACTGGACTTTGATAATCATGTAACAAAGTATTTCGTAGATTACATATTGATTTTCATAAAATTAAAGATGTATTTCAAATGGCTCTTGCTGTGCTGTGGACTTACATCTTCTTCTTCTGCAAGGCCTGGGGCCTCCTCTTTTAAAGTGTGAAATCAATTTCAATAACCTTGAACAATTGCCTCTCTGTCAGGTTTATGCACACAACTTCACTATTAAGGCGTCTTTGGACACGACATCTCGGCATAGCCTAGAAAATAAACATCATCACACTCTAGTTGATCATAATGTGACAGATGATTAAGAAAAATATTTTTTAATTATTTATTTATGTGTGTGTATGTGCACACAAGTACAGCGCCTGTGGAGCCCAGACGGGGTGCTGGATCCCCTGGGGCTGAAGTTTCAGGCAGTTATGAGCTGCAGGATGAGGGTGCTTGAGAACGGAACTCTGGCGCTCTGAAAGAGCAGTATGGGTTCTTAACTGCTGGGTCACCACTCTAATCATAAGAATGATTTAAAAAAAAAAGGAGATGTAATCGTGACACATAAAGATATGGAGTTGACCTGAAAGCCTCTTCTCTGAAGACTAACTTTCATAGTACCAAAAGGCACTACATACACTTTCAAAGGAGAGAGAGGCAGCCAACAGTCCTACCTAGCTATGATGCCCAAGAACCACACCAACATCCAGCATGGCACAGTATCCCTAAGGGTGCAGCGGAGATGTGCATACGTTCACAGTAAACAACGCGCTCTAATTGCACTTAATATCTGCTCAAGGAGCGAAGCTATGGCTGGTACCAGAGGCCTAGCTAAGCACTCAGTGTTGGTGATGTCTTGGGTGTTGCAGGAGAACCTATGGGATCAGTATGACTCAGTGGACAATCTAGCAACGACCTAAGCATCAGTCTTTGTCTTGGTCAGTGTTCTATTGCTGTGAAGAGACAGCATGACCACAGCAGCTCTTCTAATAGGCATTTCATGGGGGCGGGCTTACAGTTCAGAGGCTCAGTCCATTCTCGTCACGGCGGGAAGCGTGGCTGCACGCAGGCAGACATGGTGCTGGAGAAGGAGCCGAGAGCCCTACATCCAGATCTGAAGGCAGCAGGAAGAGAGGGAGCCAATGAAACACTCCCTCCAAAAAGGCTAGACTCACTCTAAGACAGCACCTCTTAATTTTTTTCATATAGTACCACTCCCTAAGCATTCAAATCCATGAGCATATGGGGGGCGTTCTTATTCAACCACCACAATCTTTATATCCATAGATATAAAGGTCTAAACCCTTGTCAAAGAAACTTCTCCCTGAAACAGAGAAACACAACCTGTATAGAAAAATACAATCAACCAACATGCAGAGCTGTGGAGTCTGGTCCCGAAGGGTACATCTACAGAAATATCCTGCACCTGAGGCTCAGGCAACATTGCGGAAGGAGGAGCCAAAAAGGTTGTGAGAGCTAAAAAATCAGGGGTTTTGATGTGAAATTTCCAGTAACATTGAAACTATACCCCTAAAGTCTAGCCAACCTGACTGCCCACACATTAGTGAATAAGATGACACCAAAAGTCATGCCAAAGTGGACAGGAATAGCCCGTGAAGCCTCAACCCTCCATAAAGAATTACAAGCAACTGAAGAAATTGGACACAGGAGTATGACCTTTCCCAGGGAAGAGCATATGTTATCCAATATCAGTTGATCAGCCCTAAAAACACACCTATGGTCACACAATGCTGATGAAGCAGGTTGTACTTAGTAATGCATGTTTGTATACTCATATACATGCAATAACAATTAATGAAAAAAGAAGCCATGAATTTGAAAGAGCAGGAAGGAATATATGGGAGGGCTTGTAGGGAGAAAAACGAAGGGGGAAATGTAATTATATTAATACTCTCATTTTAAAAAGTAAAGAAAAATAGTGATGATATAGTCATGACACATAAGGATATGAAATGAGCAAATGAATAAGATTTTATTCTATTTAACTCATTAACCACCTAGGGAACTGATAAGATGTGCTATAAATGGCTTCAAAAAGCATCTGAGATCAGAGACACATGTAGGAAGCAAGAACTTCGAAATAAAGTCTTAAGTAGACGCTAGATCAGCAGTCAACCTGTGGATCGTGGCCTCTTCCAGGGTCAAGCGACCCTTTCGCAGGCATCATATGTTAGATATTCTGCACATCAGATATATTACCGTCTGTAACAATGGCAACATTACAGTTATGAAGTAGCAACAAAATAACTTTATTGTTGGGGGTTTCCAGAATGGGAGAAACCCTACTAAAGGGTTGCAGCATTAGAAAGGCTGAGCACCACTGTGCCAGCAGGTCTGAGCCTTGGCTGATAATGATCAATAACTCTTCCTATCCTATGACAATTAATTTGCATTGTGTGGGTGCGGATCATGTTCATTAATATCAGTTTTCTTTGGCTTACAGACTTGTTAGGCAAATCTAAGATAAGGTGTGCTGGTTAATGTTCTTGTCAACCTGACATTGGCTACAGTCATCCGGGAAGAGGAAACCTCAGGCTAGAAAATGCCTCTGTACAATTGGGATGTAGGGAAGTCTGGGGACATTTTCTTGATTAATGACTGATATAGGAGGACGTAGACCACTGTGGGTGGTGCCAGTACAGCCTGAGCAGGTGATCTTGGGTTGTATTAAAAATAATCAAGCCAGCTGGGTGTGGTGGCACATGCCTATAATCCCAGCACTCTGGAGGTGAGGCAGAACTCTCTGAGGCCAGCCTGGTCTATGAAGTGAGTTCAGGACACCCAAGGCCACACAGAGAAACCCTGTCTCAAAAAATAAAACAACAACCAAAACAAAAAAAAATCAAGCTGAGTAAACCACAAGGTGCAAGTCAGTAAGAAGCACTCTTCCATGGCCTGTGCATTGGTTCCTGCCTCCAGGTTCCTGCCTCCAGGTTCCTAACTTCAGATTCCTGTCTCCAGGTTCCTGCCTCCAGGTTCCTAACTTCAGATTCCTGCCTCCATGCTCCTGTCTCCAGGTTCCTGTCTCCAGGCTCCTGCCCTGCATTCCTGTCTCCAGGCTCCTGTCTCCATGCTCCTGTCTCCATGCTCCTGTCTCCATGCTCCTGTCTCCATGCTCCTGTCTCCATGCTCCTGTCTCCAGGCTCCTGCCTCCAGCTTCCTGTCTCCAGGCTCCTGCCTCCAGGCTCCTGTCTCCAGGCTCCTTCCCTGCATTCCTGCCCTGCCTTTCTTGGCTGATGGACTGATTGTGAAGAGTAAGGCAAGCAAACCTTTTCCTCCTCATGTTGATTTTTGTCTTTGTCTTTGTCACCAAACTAAGGCATAAGGAAAAGTGTGCTGGGCTTCAAGGAGCAAGCTGGGCAGGACTCTAAAGCCCTTTTGCCATTTTCTTTTTTCAAGAGTGAAAAAATTGCATTTTACTTATGTATTCTCTCTCTCTCTCTCTCTCTCTCTCTCTCTCTCTCTCTCTCTCTCTCTCTGTGTGTGTGTGTGTGTGTGTGTTCCAGGGATTAAACTCAGGTCCCCATGTTTGATGACAAGTGCCTTTACCTACTAAGCCATCTCTCCAGCCCTACCATTTTTCTTGAAAATAGGACAAAATTTGTCCACAGAATGAAATCATATGATGTTGTATTTTATAAACAACGTGTACTTAAGAACAAAGTTTTTAAAGTTTAGAAGACCACTGTTACACAATGGTTACACAAGTGTTACACACTTCAGACAGCTGTGAGAGGGGTGGGTGGGTCTGGGTTGGCTACAGTAGACCAGAAGGCATCTCAGTGCTGACCTCCCTGTGCCCCATCTTATAGAAGTGGGCATTGTTGGATTTAGTTTTTATAAGCTGGTGAGGCTGGTATCTCTCAACTGCAAAGAGGGACAGTGAAATGGTTCAGTGAGTGAGGGTTACTTGCTGCCCTGAAGTTACGTGTGTATGTTTAAGACAGGGTTTCGCTAAGTTGCCCTGGCTGTCCTGGAACTCACTATGTAAACCAGGCTCCATACTGTGGCACATTCACAAACAAGTAAGTTAATAAACATGAGAAACCAAAACAAACCAGAACTGCACCAGCCCTTCCTAGGGATCAGGCACTGTTCAGGCACCAGCAGACTGGCAGACACTGTCCATATTGGTTCTGTGCCAATCAACTCCCCCCCTCCACTTGACCCCCATCACTTCTTTCCAATTTCATCTTGATGTGGTCTGTCCTTCCCAATTTTTGTAGATGTCATCTTTTCTACACCCTTTCCTTTCCCTGGAAGGAATCACTCTTTCCCATGACTCCTTTGTACTAGCCTTAACGTGGGCTCTAATGTGGAATCTTGTGTATTTGGTGAGGTGTTTGTTGGCTTTGCCCTTAATGTAAGGAAACAGTAGGAGTTGAGCAATCCTATCCCCGGCATCAATTTTCATCTCCTTTTTCACACATGCCAAGATTTTTATTTCCCCTTTAGAATCTCCATCTATAATACCAGGATGCACAATAAAACCTTGAGAAGTCAGCCCGCTTCTTCCCAGAACCAATCCTACTGTGCCTGAAGGCAAAGGTCCAAAAACACCAGTATTTAATTTGTAACATTCAACCTGAGGAGTTAGGGTAAGAGACATATTTGAAGCCAGATCCAAGGCTGCACTGCCTTCAGTAGCATGCATTAGATCGCTAACACTCAGTTCCCGTTTTCCTGCGGGTTTGTCACTTCCTGACTGGCCAAAGGAATTCGGCTGGCATTGTTTACGGGGGCCCGAGCCGATGGCCCCCTCCTGCCGTTTCCCGTCGGCAAGATATTGCCTTGCACATCTCGCTTAGATTGACAATCCCGAACCCAATGTTTCCCTTTTCCACAGCGACTACAGTACCCTGGGAGTCTTGGTACCTCATTACCATCATAACCAGAACCCCCTTGTTCTCTTCTATGAGTTACGTTTTCTCCTGGGTTAGTGCGCCTTCTATTTCTACAGTTTCTTTGCACATGACCGATTTGACCGCAATTAAAGCACCGAGTATTATGATAGGTGTTGGCATTTAACAGTGTGTGTTGTTCTTGGCAAGTATGTCATGAAATTGACCTGATTACCTGTATATTTCCTTGAGTTATATGTAACAACTTTTTTTGGGTTATAAGTAAATTAGTCTGTTCTCTAAGTGGTATTGAAACACAAATTTATCTATAATTAATTTTTGGACTATTGGGATTGAATTCAAGATCTTACATGCACTTAGTAAACACTGTGTCTTAAATTCATCATCCACAACCCATAAATAATTTAAGTTGCAGGTTATGAAGCAAATAGCTGAGTTCCAAAATAAGATCTGATAGTTATAACCATTCTTACCCGTGTTTTGCAGGATTAAAGCTGAAGGGAAGAAAAAGAAAGGCACCATTCCACTTTGAGGTTTGCCACTTACCCTTCAGGTGTTGGCACCGGTGCAGTTTTTCAGACCTCAACATTCCCCCCCCCCCCCCGCCAGGGTTTCTCTTGTAGTCCTGGATGTCCTGGACTCCCTTTGTAGACCAGGCTAGTCTTGAACTCACAGAGATCGGCCTGTCTCTGGCTCCCAAGTGCTGGGATTACATGCGAGCACCACCGTGCCCGGCGGAAATTCCGAAATGCCGCTTTTAAAGTAACACAATTGTGTGTTGATACGTTCTTTGTTCTAGTCACAATTGATAGGAAGTCCAACAAAACAAAACAAACAAAAAAGAAAAAAACAAAACAAAAAAGAAAACAACCAAAAAACTGATCTGCAGTATACACTTGAACAGCAGATGGTGCTGTCGGGTAAGCCACCGCCACCCAGAATTGGAAACAGCAGCGAAGGTTGGTGCTTGTATTTTGATTAATAAAAGATCTTGAGGGCACTTTATACGCATTTCAAAGTATTGTAAGTCCAGTGGAGCATAATTAAAATTAATGCAGTAGACAATCTCTTTAAAGTATTCCTAATGCTGTGTCTAAAAATGCTGTTGAATACAATTTTACACATCCAAAAGATTTAAATACTATGCTTATCTCTAAGCATTTCTAACTATTAAAGAGACAGAAAAATAGTGTACTTTTTCTTCATTTTCAAACAAATGCCTTACAATCAGTTATATGCTAAGTCCTTCTACTAAAAAAGAATACTTGCAAAATAATCCACCAATCCCTTTCCACGTGTCTCAGGGTCGGAGCAAATGCTTGCTTGCCAAATGTTCCAAGCTACCTTGATGCAGGAATGAGCCGCTGTTCTCTCAGTCCTCAGAAATCTTTCTCTCGTATTCAGGAACCTTCCTGGGTGGATTTAACCGTTCCTTTATAAAGCGCATCTGAACGTTTTCCTTCTTAAATTCTTCTCACCAAGAATAAGCCTGTAGGTGTAGTCCAGCCATTCCTAAAGGGGTTCTCCACACCGCGAGGCCAATAGTGGCTGGTGTGTCACTTCGGGTGGCCTGAGAATGTTGTGTGGTTGCAATTAGACGCCTTGCTGATTATTCAAAGGCTTGCCGGCCTTGCCATCTTGTGTCTGCATTTTCTTAGCTATTGGGATTAACCAATGACAAAACAGTGAACTTCTGCTCACATACAAAAGGTATATAAAACTGGAGGAGGCAGACAACCAACAGATAACGATGTGTGATTATTGCTGTGAAGAAAAATAAAGCAGGTTAAGGTGACAGAGAGAAGCAAAAAAGGAGGTTGCCATGACATCTAGAAGAGACGAGAAATGGAGCTACCCAGATCCTGAGGGGCAGAAAGTCCAGCAGAGGGCGCTGCAGGAACATAGACACTGGAACCGGGTATCTGTCAGGAGCAAGGAGGGTGACTGGAACTCCGGAGTGAAGTGAGCCGGTGGAGGATTGAGAAGCCATAGAAGTCGTTAGTGGGGCGGGATGGAGATGTGCCAAGGCTTTCTCCAGAGCTGTCAGAACTTAAAGTGTTGGTTGGTGTACAGAGGTGACGAACTTTACGTTAACACGAACCTGTGAAAAGGCTGCGGAGATCTTACACATCGGGGGAGGGGAGACAGATAAGAGGTTATTGAAATAACTCAAATTTCTTAATTTGTTCCTATGGCTGTAACAAAACACTGTGGACTTTGTAATTGATAAAGAACAGAAGTGTATTTCTCATTTTCTCAGGAGGTTGAGAAGTCTGAGGTCAAGGGTCCCAGCGTCGCTGGTCTGGTGAAGGGTCCTTTCCACAGGGCAGGACCTATGCAATTGCATGTTGGAAGGGGAGCTCTAAAGGGCACACTGGGGACAGGACTCCCATTCCTAAAGATGGAGCCCCAGAGCTCTCAGCAACTGTGAACACCCGTGCCTTGGACTCCCATCAGCTCGAAGGATGGATTTCAGGGTGACCCAAACATTTGGCTCAGAGCGCCAAGCCTGAGCCATGGGATCGGGAGTGGTGTGGGAGATGGTAGGTGCTTAGGCTCGGAGCATGTTTGAGCTACAGATAGAACAGCATTTGCTGATGTGGGATACGAACCATGGAAGGGGCACGAAGACGACTCAGTGATTTGGGAGGGAAGGCTTGTTAGAGTAGGTAGCCAGGCAGCCAGTGGGGGAGGGGGAGAGACATCCTGCCTGGGCAGGCTGGGTGTGAGACAGGAGTGACTGAGGAAGCCACAGCTGGATCTCGGTAGCTAAGACGCTCCATCTCCTTGACTGAGCCGCTTGGCTTCCCCCACCGGATCAGACATTAAGAGGCCAGGGATTGTTCTCAATGAGCACACGTGCCCAGCAAAGAGCATCCTGACATCTTGATCCTGGGGCTGCACAATAGAGTGGGATGAGACTAAGATGGCACCTACAGAGAGGAACTCGGCATCATAGGAGAGAGAGCTCTGGCCTGTAAGAAGCTTCTTAAAACCCACAGAACCCAATGGACTTACTTACTCTTAACTAGCTAATGTTTGGGGGGGGGGTGTGCTCACAGGTGTGGACATGTGTGTGTTATAATGTGATGTCGAGAGTAGAGGAGACCTTGCATATGTCCGTCCCCAGCTTCCGCCCAGGTTTAGGCAGTCTCTTGTTCTTTGCTGCTGTGTAAGCTGGCTGGCCTTCAAGCGTCTAGACCAGTGGTTCTCAGCCTTCCTAATGCTATGACCCTTAAAAAGTATTTCCGCTGCCACTCGACAACTGTATTTTTGCTACTGGTATGAATCATAATGTAAGTATCTGACATATATGATATACAGGACACCTGATATGCGACCCATGTGAAAGGGCTGCTCAAGCCCAAGGGGGCCGTGACCCACGGGTTGAGAACCACTTGTCTAGAGCCTCTCCTGTCTGGCCTAGGCCATCAGGCTCGCACAGCAAGTGACCCATCTCCCCAGGCCTGGCTTATTCATTATTATCGCATGGTATCTTCCTGCCATAACTTGTGTAAAATGTTCTTTGCCTCATTTCTTTCCGTGTTGCCTTGCAGCCCACATCGCCCACACCACGTCCTGCTTGGAGTTTGGGCTCTTTGGGTGTGCCAGCTCATATGGCTTCCAAACTTGATGACTCTGTGATGACGCTACAGCCATCACAATTTCAAAGTCAGTTTAACATTGCTTCAATCACTTCCTTTTTTTTTTTTTTTTAAATTATTTCTTGGCTTAGCATGGCTGGGTGGATATCATGCCATGTTATGCAGAAACTTTATTTTAAGTTTTAAGCGTATTAGATTCAAAGTAATGGGGCTGGAGAGATGGTTCAGAGGTTTAGAGCACTGGCTGCTCATCCAAATGGTCCTGAGTTCAATTCCCAGAATCGTCATGGTGGCTCACCACCATCTATCATGAGATCTGGTGCCCTCTTCTGGCCTGAAAGTGTACATGCAGGCAGAACACGATGCATAGCAAATAAATAAATCTTTTAAAAAATAAAATCAAAGTAATGATGAGGTAGTTGATGGGTTTCAGCCTTCATGATACATACAATTTCTTGTAAAGTATAAAACAAGCACAACACTTAATTCATAGTTTTTCTTTTTCTTTTTTGTTTTTAATTAAAACATATATATGTATTGGGTTATTTTTTTTTTTTTTTTGAGACAGAATTTCTCTGTGTAACAGCTCTGGCTGTCCTGGACTCACTTTTGTAGACCAGGCTGGCCTCAAACTCACAGAGATCTGCTTTCCTCTGCCTCCCAAGTGCTGGGATTAAAAATGTGCACCACCAGGGCCCAGCTAGTTTTCCTTTTTTAATAGACAACTTTGTACATATAAAGAATGTATCTTGATTATAGCCACACCCATCTATCCCTTCCCACTTCTCCCAATTGCCCCTGAACATCTTCTTACTCCTTCATGCCCCCCCCCTGTCACCCCTCCCCCACCCCAGCCCCCACCTCTTTATAGCTCACTCAATAGTGTTGTCTGCTGATCTTTTTGGTTTGATCTTGTCCAGGTCACCACAGCTGCAGTGAGCTCACGAGTGTCCAGGACACAGCATTTCAGACTACTGTTTCCCTGTTTCCCCTTGTCCCTCTTGCATCCTTTCTGCTACCTTTTCTGGAGTGTTCTTTCAGGTTTTGGAGGGAAGGATGATGTAGATACAGATGTCCCGTTTAGGGCCGAGCATTCGATAGTCAGTTATTCCTCACACACTGACCGGTTACGAGCGACTGTTTTTAATTGCTGGACACTGTAGAGACAAGTTTCTCTGGCCAGAGATGAGGGCAGCGCTGATTTATTGTACAAGCATCAGTATTTAGAAGGTAGTTTGACAACATTTCCATTTAGTAAGACAACAGTAATGCGCTCCCCCTAGGGCCTATGTCCTCCTAAGTGTGTGGGCTTCTGACCAGGTTCACAACTAGACACTAATTTCCTCCTGTGGATTAGTCCTCAAATCTAGAAGCAGTTGGGTATCCCCGTATTGCTCACGCCACTGTTGCACCGATGAGCACAACTTGCCCGTTAGGTCAGTCATTGCTGAGTGATACCATTGATGGCTTCTTGCCCTAGTAGCTTGCATCACTGATGCTCCTGGTACTATGAAAGCTGGATGTCGGGGATGGTTTTGCAGGTCAGTTACAGCTTGAATTGTCTATGTTATTTCAGAAGAGAGAGCCTCAGCTGAGAAAATGTATTCCTCAGACTGGCCAGTAGGCATGTCTGTGGGGTGGTTTTTTAATTCTTGATGTGGGAGGCCCCAACCTACTGAGGGTGGGGCCATCGCTGGGCAAGGTTGTCTCGGGTGGCATAAGAAAGCAGGCTGGGCAAGCCAGGAAGCAGAATTCTTCCGTGGCCTCTGCTTCAGTCCCTTCTGCCTGGTTCCTGCCCTGACTTCTCTCAGTAACGGAGCTATATATGATGAAGCAAAGCCATTCCTCTCCACGTTGCTTTTGGTCATGATGTTTGTCACAGCAATAGAAAGCAAGGTAGGGAAGATGGCATCCAGTGATGGTGGTATCCATGGTGACACCTTTCCCACAGAAGTCAGGGCTGGCGGCAGCATCTACAGATGTGAAGCAAGTGTGGCCCTGTGGCATTCTTAACTCTCCACCTTCCAGCTGCAGAGAAAAGGCTGGTGGTTCTCAGTTCTTAGCCTGTAGTCCAGTGGTTGAGGTCGGCAGATCGCATGTAGGATCTGATAAAGTGTGACATACCATTTGCAAGCTCTTAGCACAGCATAATATCCCTCATAACAAATCATTTAGGCATTGACAGTCATTTCAAAGCTACACAGCAGAACTCTTTGATATTGAAACAAAACAAAAGCTAACTTAAAAATATAGCCATGGATGGGGAGATGATTCAGCAGTTAAAATTCTTGTCCTGTATGTGGGAACACTAGAATTTGGGTCTCCCAGAACCTATGCACAAAGCTGCGTGGTAATGCACCTGTGATCCTGGCACACACCTGCCACCCCAGCCCACAAAGACAGGTGGTAGCACACCTGTAATCTCAGCCCACAGAGCTGGGAATTAGCCCACCTGCAAACCCAGCACACAGCTGCAATCCCAGCACACAGCTGCAACCCCAGCACACAGATGCAATCCTGGCACACACCTGTAATCTCAGCCCACGTCTGCAATCTTAGCACACACCTGCAATCCCAGTACAGAGAAGGCAGAGACAAGGGATCCCCAGAGCCTCAGAATATATATGATACCAACCTCCATGTGGACATGTACACATACACCACACACACACATGTGCAAAAATATCATCACTGTAATACAGTAGTGTATAAAGTGACCAAACAAAACTTAATGAACAAAAATATATCTTGCAATTCACAACCTACTTTACTTTTTAAATTTTAAAAACCGAAAACCAACACTCCACAGAGTCACAGAGAATGGCACAACTGATGCTCCCTAAGCTCTACTGCATCATGTTTACAATGGCTGTTTATTAGACATCCGTAGTTTAAATCCAAGAGTATGTAATGTCAAAGAGAATTGGGAGAATAGCAATGAGGTGGTGTGAGCCAGTCTAGATCATTCCAGACTCCCCAAGTGAATGCGTGCACTTGAGTCTTTGGGTATCAGGTCTAGCTGGGTGACTGGGGTTTCTCTTCATCAATCCATGTGACACAACATTTGCTACATGCTAAGAAGTTAAGAAATGCTTATCTGAATCTTATATGAGTTATTAAAACTCCATAGCAAGTTCAACAGTTGTGTAGGGCGAATGGCAAGAAGAAGATCAAACAGGGTGTTTTATCATTGGTGTTGCTCTGACTTTGAGATGCTTTATTATTATGTTTAAATTATTGACAGACCATCTACCTTATGATGGCCTGTGCCAGGGCTGAGTGCCACACCCCCATCCTTGGTACTCGACACGATGCTGATGGTGAGTTTAACCGTGGCTCAGTGGTGACAGGGAAAATAATGATGCAAGGGGGTGGGATTTGCGGTGCTGCATCTCTGAGCAGACTAGAGGGCTTGGGAGTGAAGGGCACAGCTGACGTAGGTCTGAGACAGTTCCGTGTTGGTGAGGAGAAGCTGGGGTACCCAGTACAGAGGAATTTGGGCTGGATGCACAAGGTACCATTTCTTAGTTCCTTCCTTCCAGCACTGGATCTGGGTTCATACAAAGGACTGTGAGTTCTACACCCAGCCCTTCTGGCTGGCTCCAGCTTTATTTTCTTGGAAAATTTGATCAGCTTTTTTCAATATGACTTCTATGATGGCATCAGTGCTTGAATACTCGTATAGCTGGGTGTGAATGTCACCCACAGTCTCCTGCGTTTGAATACTTGGCAGACAGCTGGTGGCACTGTATGGGGATGTTGTGGAGCCTTTAGAAGGAGGGGCTGTAGGTGGAGGAAGTGGGTGACTATGGCTGTGCTTGTGACTGACTCTGCTTCATACTGTGCCTCAGCTGCCGTGTGGTCCTCTTGCTCTGAAGACACCCGTGCTGTGCCTTCCCTACCATGGCGGATGGTGTCTCTTCAAACTGTAAGCCATTGTAAATCCTTGCCAGTTGCTTTCTGACAAGTATCATCACATCAATCACCAACTGCACTGACCCAGACAAGGGCATTCTTATAACCCTGAGCCAGATTAACCATTCCCTCCAAGGAGGATAAATAATGGGCAAGGTAGCTCTGATTTGTGAACGTTCTAGATTTCAGTCTCTCTGTCACTTCAGGGAGGTGCTGCAGGCCTGGAATGTCTGGGAGGAGTGGGAGGCGGTACCTAGCTGTGGCACTTGTGAGGGGTGGGAGGTGAC
Organism: Acomys minous; assembly: GCF_964271855.1. Lineage (NCBI taxonomy): Eukaryota > Metazoa > Chordata > Mammalia > Rodentia > Muridae > Acomys > Acomys minous. The sequence goes on from NC_140489.1 coordinate 120,852,836, forward strand.
ACCTAGCTGTGGCACTTGTGAGGGGTGGGAGGTGGCACCTAGCTGTGGCACTTGTGAGAGGTGGCACCTAGCTGTGGCATTTGTGAGGGGTGGGAGGTGGCACCTAGCTGTGGCACTTGTGAGGGGTGGGAGGTGGCACCTAGCTGTGGCACTTGTGAGAGGTGGCACCTAGCTGTGGCACTTGTGAGAGGTGGCACCTAGCTGTGGCACTTGTGAGAGGTGGCACCTAGCTGTGGCACTTGTGAGAGGTGGCACCTAGCTGTGGCACTTGTGAGAGGTGACACTTAGCTGTGGCACTTGTGAGGGGTGGGAGGTGGCACCTAGCTGTGGCATTTGTGAGGGGTGAGAGGTGGCACCTAGCTGTGGCACTTGTGAGGGGTGGGAGGTGACACCTAGCTGTGGCACTTGTGAGGGGTGGGAGGTGACACCTAGCTGTGGCACTTGTGAGGGGTGAGAGGTGGCACCTAGCTGTAGTATTTGTGAGAGGTGGGAGGTGGCACCTAGCTGTGGCACTTGTGAGAGGTGGCACCTAGCTGTGGCATTTGTGAGGGGTGAGAGGTGGCACCTAGCTGTAGTATTTGTGAGAGGTGAGAGGTGGCACCTAGCTGTGGCACTTGTGAGAAGTGGCACCTAGCTGTGGCACTTGTGAGGGGTGGGAGGTGGCACCTAGCTGTGGCACTTGTGAGAGGTGGCACCTAGCTGTGGCACTTGTGAGGAGTGGGAGGTAGCACCTAGCTGTGGCACTTGTGAGGGGTGGGATGTGGCACCTAGCTGTGGCACTTGTGAGGAGTGGGAGGTGGCACCTAGCTGTGGCACTTGTGAGGGGTGGGATGTGGCACCTAGCTGTGGCACTTGTGAGGAGTGGGAGGTGGCACCTAGCTGTGGCACTTGTGAGGGGTGGGATGTGGCACCTAGCTGTGGCACTTGTGAGGAGTGGGAGGTGGCACCTAGCTGTGGCACTTGTGAGGGGTGGGAGGTGACACCTAGCTGTGGCACTTGTGAGGAGTGGGAGGTGGCACCTAGCTGTGGCACTTGTGAGGGGTGGGATGTGGCACCTAGCTGTGGCACTTGTGAGGGGTGGGAGGTGGCACCTAGCTGTGGCACTTGTGAGGAGTGGGAGGTGACACCTAGCTGTGGCACTTGTCTTTTTCTTCGGTGCTTTATTTTGATATTTTCACACTGTTCAGAGTGATTCCACCCAGAGGTCCTGAAGTGCCATGAAAAGGACAAGGAAAGAGCATCTCCAAGAACGGCATTGTTAAATGCCAAGAGCTGGCCTCTCCACCGGATAATTCTGAGATATTCTGAAACACTTTTCAGAGGCTTTGCTAAGTACTCATTGTGGAAAAGGACACACTCTGTATTAAACGTGCGCTGGGACCCGAGAGACAGCTGTGGCTGGAATTGCCAACTGGATGATGCTCGTAGCTACCTTTTATTTTCCTTTCTCCCTTTGACGGGCAGCCCAGCCCCATAGCCCTGTGTTTCCTTGAGGTTCTTGGGGTCTTCGTCTTTTCCTTTCCACTTCATGTGATTGACAGCAGCCGTTCCGATCTCATCCCCTGGGTGCTGCTTCTGCATCTCTTCACATGAAGCTGCTGATGCTTCTCCTGCCCCAGCCTCCAGCGATGTCTCGGCCTCCAGTGTGGCTACCCTGTACGCTACCCTGCAGCGGGTGGAACGTGTAGCCAGCACCCTGTGCTTTGTACTGTAGTGGGCAGGGAGCACGGACTAGCCTCGGCTCTCGCAACAGATTGCCCTGTTCTCTGTCGACTCTTCAAATGAACCGCTCTTGAAGTCCAAACCTCAGGCTTTGGCTAATATAGCACCCTGCCGCCCCATTCTTCCTTGACTCTTCCTTTGTCTCTTTCATCCCAGTTTAGGGATCCTGCCCTAGGAAACCTTGTTGGAATTTCCTATTCAGTTCAGGTGGCCCTTATAAGTGATATTTCATACTAATCACATTATAATTATTTGCTTACTCTTTCTTACCCCATTCTGCCTGGGATTTGATTGGGGTTGTTTTACCCACAGTAATTTTATATCTTGTGGAAATAGTCACATACTGTACCTAGTAGGCCCCAGACCTTAGCACAACTGACTCCATGATGGAAGTACCACTCAGGCCATAAAGCTCACGAGGTAGACAGCGCCACCTGTCAAAGTGAAAACAAAGACTTAATCCATCAAAGTCTATAGTTCTGGGAAAGTCTCTAAATGCACTAATCTTGCTTTTTGGCTTCTCTAGTTCTGCTCCTGGTTAATTGTTCTTGTTAACTGAAATATGTCAACTCAGGATACACTGAGACCCCAGACACCCAGTGCGGTCAGAGCTGGCTAATACAGACTCTTTATCGGCTTTAAACTTGTGTCTGAGTCGTCTTGTCTGGTGGAAGGCCCACAGCTGCATGCAGATGGTAACTGGTAGGGAAGCTCAGTGGTGGCAGACTCCTAGCTGAGCTGGTGACACATAACAAATGTTGCACAAATGACAGGGTGAATTTAGATCGGCACATTATTTCTCTTGAGGACATCTGATGCCTAGTTCTTAATTGTCCCCTCTTTTAGGGTAGTGGTTCCATACAGAAACTGTTTAAGTATATCCAAACTGATGGTACTTAATGGACAATCCCATATGTGAGGTCCTGTGACAGGAACTCAGGGGGTGCATAAGGCTGAATAATGCACAGTCTCAGCCCTCAAAGGATTTAAATCAATCGTAATTATAGTTATCATGTGATCTGAGAATTAAACACCCACATATAGTCAGGAAAAAGTTAAGATGCTTGTTTGAAAGTTGATTCAATCTTGGCTTTGAAAGTTGCCGCAGGTTGAAAGGAAGCAGGTGCCGGGCGCCACGGGCTTTGTCATCTTACTTAATACAGGCCACCAAAAAGCCCTCCTCTCCTTCGTTTCTTACTGAAGGTGTCTTGGAAGTACTAAGAGCTGTGATTACTCAGCACTTCTTGGTCTTGAAACATCACTAGTCTCTTAATTTCTTTCACATAAAGAAAAAAAAAATGTAACAAATGAAAACCACCTGGGGAAGGAACTCCTAGGTCACTCTGAGTAAATGCATATAAGCAGATGGGCTGCTTGTTAGAAACCCCTTATGTGTGGCCAGGCCAACAGGAAAAAATGGAGGCTGCAGATACATGTACTTAACCTAAGGGAGCATGGCACTTGTGACTTCCAAAGCCTCAAAAAAAAAAAAAAAAAAAAAAAAAAAAAAAACCAACAACAACAACAAAAAAACCAAAACCAAAAACAAAAAAACAAAAAAAACCCAAAAACCAAAAAACAAAAAAGCAAAAACAAAAACAAAAAAACCCACCAATCAGGAGGCATGGGAGAAATGGTGAGTTTCTGTGGCATCTGCAGAGAGGGGTGGTCATTGTCTGAAAGTTTTCTTTCTTTTTCTTCCCTGCGGTTTTGTTTCTGAGCCAGGGTCTGTCTATTAGTTCTGGCTGTCCTGGAACTTGCTACAGAGACCAGGTTGGCCTCGAACTCACAGGACCTCCCGGAGTGCTGGGATTAAAGGCATGTGCTGCCATGCTGGCTCTTCATGCCCCAGAATCCACTGCTGAGGTGACAGGTGCCACAGCCACCCCGAGTTACAGTTTTCTGTCTCAATGCCTCTTTCTCAGTTCTCTAGCACAAGAGCTTGGGCTTTATTGTTGTTGTTCCTTGTTTGTGATGTTCGGCAGTTTCCGGATCACCAGTCCCACTCCCCCATCCCCCTATCTACTAGCTCAGGATGAATGCAGCGTAAGATCCGGCAACCTACCCCCCCCACCCCCCCCCGCCCCCGGGTTTAGGGCTCCTGACTGCAGTGTCTTTATGTGTTCAGTGCTTCCTGTGTCTGTCCTCGGCCGCCCAGAATGTCTACCTGTTCTCAGAAGTGTGTCCTATGAGGAGTCTCCGCCTTTACGGAGACCTGCAGCCCCCACGGTGGCAGAACAGACTATTGGGGCCGTTCTCACGTCTCACACAATCCGACCAATTAAAGAAGAGGAAAAGCCTGAGTGCTGTGAGCGCAGAGCGGGCTGGCTCCAGGACAGGCTTCCGTTGAGATGGCTGGCTTTGCGCATCTTCTTTAAATGCATACCTACGCTGGAGATTAGCAGACGATGAACATTATCCTTGCTAATATTTCATGTCTAATTATACACATTATGACAAAGAAATGAAAATGGAAACTTGTTAACTAGGAAATTACAGCATCCTTATCAAGACGTTGGTAAGAGGACTGCAACAGTGGTGATGGGGAAAATTGAGTCCGAGGCCGTCTTGAATGCTTTTTGTGGGTCGTCGCTAAACTCGCTAGTGCATACAAAGGCTACGTCTCTTGAATATTGCAGAGCTGACTGACTGTGCCCCACTGTGTGATGAAGTGGGACTTCAGCTGGCGGTCATGTTGTGTCTCACGGTCACTTTAACTGATTCCATGCTGGGTGTGGGAAGGAATTCATCACAGTGGAACAGTGTCTGATGTTCAAATAATGGAAGCTGATTTTAAAGTTGTGTTAGAAAATGGAAAATGTTACGAAGATTCGGAGTCTAAATAAATCAGAACGGCCAACACTGGAGCCACTTCAGAGCTACAGGGAGGGACAGATTACCTGGATTCTCATTTCCTGTAAAACGTGAAGGCTGAAGCAGAGGCGGGGAAATAATACTGCTGGGCTTCATGCGTTAGTGGCAAAATGTTCAGAAGCTAATTTTGAGCATTTGCTGCCTTAAGCCATATGCCCAAAGACTAAGTCACACTTTTCATTACAGATAAATATAATATTAGAACCTGTGCCACTGCCGAAAATGAAAACCACACTTGACTGTAAAGTTTAATATGTAAAAGAAATGGGTTGTCTCAAAAATATATACATTTTAATATTCTTATTTAAGGAGGGGGTCCTCAGTGATTAATCCTTCTTACGCAGTAAACAAATTGAAATGTGTTCCTTACTTTTTGGAACAGTGTCATAGAGCCTCTAGGCAAAAATAATGAGAACAGAAAGAAACCAAGCTGATTATTAGGATTAATCTGATTATTAAGATTTTCCTAAGGGGTGCAAGTGCTGGTGTTGGTTGCCAATGAGGTTTTTAGGTGAAGTCGGAGAAAAAGAAAGGCAGGTGTTCCATCTGTGAGGGGAGAGCTTCCTGTCTGGGGAGAGCTTCCTGTCTGGGGAGAGCTTCCTGTCTGGGGAGAGCTTCCTGCCTGGGGAGAGCTTCTTGGCTGGGGAGAGTTTCCTGTCTGAGGAGAGCTTCCTGTCTGGGGAGAGCTTCCTGCTTTTGTGCACACTTCATTCCAAAGAACTAATACTTCAGAGAAGGTTCAGAGTTTAGAATTCCCTTTATAGTCTTCATTTACGATCATAAACTGCTGTCCTTACAAAATGCTTCACCAAGGCTTTGGGATCTTTGGATTTCAGTTTGACTGTACAAATTGCTTGGTGTATGCAACACGCTACCACACAAATTTGGAAAAATCGATGAGAGAAATGTGGCTACCAAGTGTGTTTCATGATAACGCTGGGTCCAAGCCATCAAGTGCTGGTCTCCACACGCGGCTTATATTGCATTCTTTTAAAGTGCTCTTATGGCTGACGATGCTTTAACTATGGAGGTTGCAGAGGGGAAGACTCCCATAGGCACAGTACAATCTGACAAAGGGCTCTGCATTACTCACCTCTTGTTCCATGACTCTAGCACTTACAGTCCTTAATGTGATAAATGCCACTTCCAACAGTTTCTGAGGATTAGAGACCCAGGAAGTCCTTAGAGGGAACTTCCGGTTCATCCTCATGAGGAGGGCCAAAGTGAGAGATCACCTGGGGAGGGCCCAGACCCAAGCCCCCTCATACGCTTGTTTGAGGTTTCTAATACCAGCCGTGGATACTCAGAGCCTGAGCTCCTTACCACATGGACCTCTCCATAGGTGACATCCTTGTGGCGTGTTAGGGTCCGAAACTCATTGAAGGGAAGACCCCCCAGACTCAGACAGTATGCAAACAGCGAAGAGCGTTTATTTCTGCAGAAGTCAAGCATGCAGGGATCACTACATGGCGACCATGATGTGAGCTCGCCGGCTCTACCTAAAGACAGGGGAATTCCAGATATGGTTAGGTCATCTTTATTCCTATTGGTGTAAACTAGGAGCAAGGGTATTCGGTCACTGGGGATTGGCTGGCACCAAGTCAGGAGTTAGTCATGAGTTAGGGGCCTGCGTAGACTGGTAGTTGAGCAATCATCTCCTTTGGCCAGATGTCTTGGCCAGCTCTGATTAGTTGCCCATTTTTTGTGTCTTTCCCTGTAACTGAAGTTTCTATTTCTGAAAAACAGAAACTTAGGCCTAGGCTGGCTCAGTGAGAAAACGAAGCCTGCGATGGAGTCGGTTGGACTTATTTAACCAGGGCCCTCAACAGCTGTGGGAGTCGGCTTCATCTGACTGTACCCATCTCAGCTTGTTATTGTCTTTTGCCTGCCAGGTGGCCCCAGTGATCTGAGTCCTGCAGGATAAACAAAATCATGAAGACAGTCAGCTGTTTTATGTTAGGCTTTTTTATTTTCTTTTTAAAAGATTTATTTATTTATCATGTACACAGTGTTCTGCCTGCATGCCAGAAGAGGGTGCCAGATCACAATTTAGATGGTTGTGAGCCACCACGTGGTTGCTGAGAATTGAACTCAGGACCTCTGGAAAGAGCAACCAGTGCTCCTAACCACTGAGCCATCTCTCCACTCTGGCAGGCTTGTAAAAACTGGTTTTGTTAATGGAAATTGGAGTGAGTCCCATTTGAACTGCCAGAAGGTACTGGGGAAACTGGGGTCTTCTCTTGTGCTTCTTAGTCTCATGGCAAGAAAAGCCTGGGGCTGGAGAGCTGGCTCAGTGGTTAAGAGCATTCACTGCTCTTGCAAAGGACCAGGCTTTCATTCCCAGCATCCACAGGGAGGCTCACCGCTGTCTGCAACTCCAATCCTAAGGGATCAGATGCTCTCTTCTCATCCTTCTCTGACATCTGTAGGCACCTGTCGTGTACTTGGTGCACAGACACACATGCAGGCAAAGTACTCATACACCGAAAATTAAATCTAAATTAAAATAAAAATAATAAGTAAATAAATGAAAGAAGACCCTCATGGCAGGCCAGTAGGCTCACGAGCTGCCCAGGGGAGAGTGAAGGAGATAAGGGGGAAAAGCAATGCTGTTTGCGCTCAGCTAGTGTGGAGGTCAACCACAGGTTGGGAATGGGAGCACTAGGGAAAGAGTAAGGAATCCCAAAGCACTAGAAAAGAAACGGGGAGAGGAGAAGAAAAGGAAACAGTTCTGTCCTAAGCATGGCAACTCATCAAACACGGCACCACAGAAGAGGGCCAAACCCTAGCCAACCTTTTACCCCCAGTGCACTCTAGCAGCGCTGGAGACATGTCAGCTGGTTCAGGAGAGTGACAACTAGATTCTTCCTCCTTTGTCAAGTGAATGCTAACAGCCTCATTTTCCTCATTGTAGATCTAGGTATCAGCTGATTTGATTGGCATGGCTGTGGGCGAGTCTTCTGCAGTCACCGTGTCTTCTGTTTCATTGATGCCCTCTGCCCTGAGGATCCCTCTCTCTTGATACCACCGACCACTTAATTCTATCCCCCAGGCCCTGATAACTGCACTCTGGAGATCTGGATGTGTTCGCTTCTTCCTCAAGTCTCTCCACACCTTCTGCCTTGGGTGGCTGGGTTTTGTATACCTTTTTTTCCCCCTCCCAATAAAACAGCTGGCTTTCTTCACAATGGCTGTCAGCTGAACAAGAGGTGTCTACCATCATTTCCAACAGTCTTGGAAGAGAGAAGCCATGACTTCCGCTTTATTTACATATAACATAGAATACCGTGGTGTGATGCCATGTAAGTTGGGGTGGGTGGTCTCGGAGTCAACTAGGGGCAGTCTTAGAAGTTTGTATCCAAGGGTTCGGAGAGGATTTGTCCTCTTTCTGACTTTGTGACGTGGAACTTGAGGAAATCAGTGTGATGGAGGATGATCATTTTGGGCTCAGGTTTCGTGGGCTTTAGTCCTTGGTCTTTGGTCCCACTGCTATGGGCCTGTAGCAAGGCAGAACAATATGGTGAGCAGGCCACAGCAGAGCAAGTCCCATGAGCTATGAATTAATCAATGGAATGAGCCAATGGTGAGGTCAGAGCTCTGATGTGACAACTGGGCTGGATTTACAATTACACATGTTGGGTCTCAAGCCTGGACAAATGGCTAACTCAGGGGCCTATTGAACATATCAAAGTGGACCTGGCTGCCAGGTTCTCTCAGCATCCCTGGGTCCCTGCCTGTCATAGGGCCCTGCGAGCTGGCATACACCTTCTTCTCCTCTAAAGCTCCCTGGCCCAGGGGCTGGGCTGGCCTTCCTCCAGCTGCCCTTCCCTGTATAACCCAGTCACTTTAGTTACCTGGCCCTTCTTATGCACTGTTTCCTCTGCTAGCTCTTCCCTCGCCCCTCCCCCCTCTCCTTGAGTGGCCCATCGCAGGGTCATGGCCACTCCTGACTCTCCAGATGTCCTTGCCTCTGACGATGCTCTTTTTCTTATCTACAGTCAACGTTCTTCTTCCCCATACCTGTTAGCAGTCATGTCCTTCCTTTTTTACTCTTTTTTTTCCCCATTCAACCTAGAAGACCGATGAAGTGCATACACCTATGGGCATGTCTTGCATACACCTATGGGCATGTCTTGCATACACCTATGGGCATGTCTTGCATACACCTATGGGCATATCTTCATGAGCATTTTTATAGTGGACTGAGAAGACGAGCCGTTTTGAACATGGGTGATACCATGCCATGGCTGATAGTCAGCCAGAGTAGAAGAGGACACAGGGGAAACAACAGAGACCCACACGCCCCTGTGTCTCTGGCTCTGCTTTCTAGTCTGCTAAGGTCATCTGAAGGAACCTTTAGCCTTTCCCTTCAGCTATCCAACTGTTGAGACAATGGATCCCAGTTGGAACTTCCCCATGAGGTTCATGCTGGGGAAGTGAAAGGTTGGAGCTTTGGTGTCAGAAGGGAACTTGTCTCTGACAGCTTGTCAGAGCACATTGTAGGGGAGACTGGAGCTGTAACAAAGATGGGCCAGTCATGGGTAGGACGACAGACCAAGACTGTTTAGTTACATATGGCTCTTGTTCTCTTTGGAGCTAAAGCTCACATCAAGACAGGTAAGGTGGGCATGGGAGTCACAGTGGCTTTATGTATTCCCTATCCCAGTGTGAGCACATCAAATGTGTCTTCTTCCTGTCACCATTTTTGTCCTTTAGTCAGCCTGTTGAGGATGGGTGGTGGAGCCTAGCTTGTTGGGGTTGCCAAGGCCCAGCCTTTCATCTCAAAAAGTCCAGCAACAAACTGAACTGGTTTGCCTTGATGACTGAATCATTCCAACCCACAAATAAAATAAGTCATCTTCAACTTTAGTTGTTTCTGTCTCAGATTTTGGTCTGAGTGATGAAAAAAGTAGCTAGTGATGCAATCAGCCCCGGGAAGCCACACCTACGCACACTGCTACATCGGGCACCAAGCCTTAACACCTGCACATTTGAGACGTTTCATATCAAGGCGTAACAATCTAGATCTTGGATTTAAGCAGGCTTCCTGTAATGGTCATTGTTGACTATTGTGAAGAAAGCAAAGCAGAGTCTACTTGTGACCATCCAGATACACAAGAGAACAGCCAGAAAGTCACTGATATCACTCAACCAATGTTGTGTAGCTTTCTGTAAAAAAGTGTATGGAGTGTACTAGGCAGTAATAATTCAACCATTAGTCACACTTTTTATGGAAACAATGGTCCAAATTTAAATTAAAACATACACATGTTCTCCTCTTTGAGCTTTGAGAAAGGGATAATGTATAATGAAGTACAAGAAAGCAGCATGCTGTCACAAAATGTTAGACTGTTGCCCAGTCTATGCATTTAGGATTAAAATTTTAAAACCTTGCAAGGAGAAAGATGGAAAACAAGAGTCCTTTCAGCTTTCTTATTCCCCAGCTTGAATAATTTAATTAGATTTTATAGTATCAGAAGGAATCAATGCTTGCTTTTTAGCTTTTCCACTTTGAGTGAAAGCTAAGTTACTTTGAATATTCCTGGTAGTAAATTGCCATGTGGAGAGACATAACCACTAAAAGTCACCACACACACTTAATGGCTTTTGTTAAAGAAATTCTCAGTAGTTTTCAAACTTAGGAAAAGTATTCTAGATGACACCAAATGAATGCGATTCGAGAAAGTTACACCTGGTCCAGGCCAGCCAATTCAGAGTGGCAGTCACACAACGCAGCTCTACTGCACTTACACTCACGAATAAGCAGTCGACTCTAAACGATAATGGGATTTTAAATCATCACACGACCATCTGTTAGGTCGAGATCTATCTTCAGATTAGAAAGGCTCCTTGAAGGCAGAGTTGTGGAAGAAGATGGGGCTTTCCTTTGGGAACTAGGGGGGCTGTGTGTGCTTAAATCCACCTTCAGCTTTAGTTAGTTAAGTCTGGGAAAGACACACACACACACACACACACACACACAGAAAGAGACAGAGAGAGACACAGATACACACACACACACAGAGACAGAAAGAGACAGACAGACACACACACACACACACACACACACACACACACAGAGAGAGAGAGAGAGAGAGAGAGAGAGAGAGAGAGAGAGACAAAGACAGAGACAGAGAGATTGAACAATTATATGACAAACATGGTGACTTCTGCCTGAGAAGCGAACATGCCCGGGGAGCCGACTTACTTTAAACTTAGTTCTCCACCTTCGTTGCACTTTAAAATAATATGCTCTGGGGGAGATGCAGGCACCAACCCTTTAAAAAGAAAAAACCCTTCAGGTAATTTTAACGTGGGCCCAATGTTGAGTGTGTCTTAGGACTCATTTCAACTCAACGCCCATCAGAACTCTCTGGAGAACATTTTGAAGTCACCATATGCTGGGCCCTTAATTGCCACTCTCTGTTTTGGTAGACATGTTTGTGTTTATGGATCCTTGGTTGTTTGTATTAATCTCTTTCACGTGCACTGATGCGGATTGTGCCTGCTTGCACAGGCAGACCTGTGGAGACCAGAGGACAAGCTTTTAAAGCATGCGGGGCAGGCTTGGCAGTAAACGTCTTTATGACTCTCATTTGTATTTTTTTTTTAACAGGTTCCCAGGTGAAGTTGATGCTGTTTTTGCCCACACTTCAACAGCTAATTATAAAAGTTTGGCTCTTGTCACACCTTTATACAGCCTCATGGAGTGCAGTTGTGAGTGGTGTTTAGAGAGACATGGCAAACTGGTAAAAGCAGGAATAAACTCATCTGCCTTCTTTCTTCCCCCTACATCCTTCAAAGAGGAACTTGCCCCATCCACCTGCTGGCTAGGCGCCCCACCACACCCATGCCACGCCCAAACCCCATCCCTCCAATCACTAACCTTCTTTCTCTTCCCGCCCTAGTTAGCCCCGCCCCCAGCATTCTCGCGGTTGCGCAGCAACCAGAGCCACGGTTCAAAAGCGAGCCCGGTGGCTCTCTGCCACGCAAGTGCAAACGGTTGGGCGCAGAGCGGTTAACATGGCCTTCGTCAATCTGGTGGTAAGGAGGCGGTAGGCTTTGCCGACAACCTTTAGCCCTCCGTGACAAGTCGCAGATTTTGATAGACCCCCTCCCCACCCCTTCTCACCATGGGTTAGAGGAAGCTGAAGACAGCTGAAAACAGACCCGGTTTCACTGGAAAAAGCGAGTTTTCTACTCCAACTAAGGCCACCTAGGTTAGGGCGCCTAGATATTGAGTAGAGGCAGGGCACCCTCCATCAGGATGATTCCCCACCCCCCACCTTTCCCCCTTCCCTCCTTTTCTCCCTCCCTCCTTTCCTTTCGTTTTTTTTTTTTTTTTGACAAGGTCTTGTAAAGTAACCCTAGGCTGGGTTCTGACTAGGCTCCTCCCATCCCAGGCTTTCACCACAACCTGCAGCCCTAATTCTAATTCTTTATTAGGACGTAGCTGGTTCCCACTATATTACTTCCTAACCCGCAATGATAGGTGATGTGATCTGAATTGTTACCCCAAGATCTTGCCTTTCCGTGTCCTTTTAACATCTTACCATTTAAATGTGAAACCCACAAACACTGCCATAGGGTATCTAAACCTCACCGTGAGGATTTACTGGCAAAACGGCACTTGTTAGATCTTCCATCAAATTAAAAATCCCAAGTTAAAGGCAAAAAAAAACAAAATAAAAAACAAACAACAAAAAACCCGGTATCAACAGATGATGCACGTTTCCAGAAAGACAATGAGCAGCCAAGATAGGTTTGTGTCTGTAAGAGTCCGTGTGTATCTCTGCAGCATCAACGGTTCCAGTTTTAGAGACATATTCATATATGTTCATTCTATGTTTTAAGAAGTGTGAAGTACATATACCCGAATATAAGCTTTGCATGCATACCGCTTTGTCTGATTGCTACTGCCAGTGAGAATGTTTTCTTTTGGAAGCACAGATGAGATGGAGGTTCAGACTATATATAGTTTTAATAAAGGTAACAGAGAGAGCCATAGAAAGGTTAACAGCAGTCCTACAAGACAGACTATGTCCAATACTTATTTTGCTCCTGAAAAAATTGTATTTTATTGGCTTCTTTGGGACAGCTGCTGTTATTCTCCGAGGGCAGATCTTAAAAGATGTTTTTAGCCCCAGGAGTTCTCCCTTCCTGCTCCCGGGTGTGCTCATCTAGCTGGGGTTAAAACAGAAGCCTCCATTTAGAGCCTTTATCAGCTGTGGCTGTTGTAGAGGCAGCGGCTCACCTGGGGGCACTTACTCTGAATGCTTATGCCTGCGAATAACATTTCAGTGTTACTGATTGGCCCATTCATAGACCTACCCTGGCTCTTTAGAAAGATTAGTCTAAAAATCCTGTTCCTGGGGTGAGACTATTTTTGTGGGAAGCATGAAAAAAACTGTCCAAGAAAGTCTCAGTGTTCATTTGGGTTGGATTAAGCAACTCAGAGTAAGGACAATTAGAATTCTTGTTTATTGTATGTTATTTGTGGCCTTTACATGGAACACACACACACACACACACACACACACACACACACACACACACACACACACACACCCTGGAAAGGCTGAGTCTGTCTGATTTTATTTTGTGACATGGTTTTAACATTTGGGTTTGTTCATGCACTTATTAATGACTGTTACAGTGGCTACTTTGAGAAAATGGCAGATTGAAAGTAGGGGTTTAGGTGGGTGTGGTGGTGCATGCCTGTAATCCCAGTACTTAAAGAGGTAGAGGCAGTTGGATTGCTGTGAGTTCAAGGCCAGCCTGGTCTATAAACCCATACTTGAAAGCAACAACAACAACAACAACAACAACAAAAAAAAAAAAAAAAAAAGAAAAAAAGAAAAAGAAAATAGGAATTTATTTCTAGCTGCTTTCAATTTCCCTTTTGAAAAGGAGCAAGAAGGTTAAACACACAAAGGCCAAGACATATAATCACCAGCACACCCACCCGCACATCTGCGAGGTCATCTCCAGGTTTGCTGTAGCTGCCATTCAACCTCGTGATAGGAGCTTCACAGGGCTCACAGGAGGCTGATACAGTTTATCAGGAGCCAAGACAGTACTGGGACCAGCATGTACTTCATGATCTTGTGGTGGATTTTCTTTAAACTGTGGACCAGAGAGTATACTTGCATGCCTTTCAAGCCAGCACATTCTAATTTGAGAGTTAAAACCTCTTAACAATTGCTTTCATGTAGCCCAAGCTCTACCGATCTGTCATTGAGGACGTGATCGAGGGCGTGCGGGACCTTTTTGCTGAGGAAGGCGTCGAGGAGCAGGTGTTAAAAGACTTGAAGAAGGTTTGTGCTCACGTCTCGTTCCTGTTCCAGTGTCGGAGCCTGCGAGGTCACATGTCTTGTCCTTCAGTCGTGTTAGCATGTGTTAGCATGTGTTCCTTGTGCTGCCCACTGGGAGCATTAACACTTAAGAAAAAAAAAAGTACGGCATCTTAGCTGATTTTTTTTTAAACAAACAAAAATGTAAAAGTATTTTTTTTTCCCTTGCAGCTCTGGGAAACCAAAGTTTTACAGTCTAAAGCGACAGAGGACTTCTTTAGAAATAGCGTGCGGCCACCTGTCTTCACCTTTCAGCTGCCGCATGGCTTACCACCAACACTGCAATCCACAGGTTGGAGAGAATTTGCCCAAGACTATGTTTTCAGAACAGATTCATATTTGGTACCTTTTAAAGTCAGGATAGGGGCTGGAGAGATGGCTCAGTGGTTAAGAGCACTGTCTGCTCTTCCAGAGGTCTTGAGTTCAATTCCCAGCAACCACATGGTAGCTCACAACCATCTATAATGTGAGCTGATGTCCTCCTCTGCCTGTAGATGTACATGCAGGCAGAGCACTGTATACATAATAATAAATAAATAAATCTTAAAAAAAATAAAGTCAGGATAATTAATGTCCTTAAGGTAGAGGGGGCCTCACCTTTTGACGATTTAGAGGAACCTACAGTGCACATGCTGGTTTAAAAAGATTCAGGTTTCTAAAACTAGTCTTTAAAATTTAATTTGGTAAAACAGATAACCATTACCAGGGATATAGTGTGTAAATTTACAACATCCACTGTTATTTCTGAGAAGCTGACTGGGTTTTCAGGGAGTAATACAACTGTGATTGCTGAAGTAACCGTGGGAAAGGTAGGTGCTCCAAGGTTTGTTTCTTTACTCCTTTCCCCCGCCTTTCCTCTTTTATCTGTGCACATTACAAATTTAGTATTGTATTGGGAGCAAAACTGAGTGAAAAAAAAACATGGAGGGAGTTCAGGCTACCTTATAGTTTGGGCCATATAAAGTAGTAGCAAGTGATTAACTATGTGCACTTTATTTTATTATTCGATTTACTAAAAGCTTTGCTTCTAAATAAAAATTTTGCCCAGATTTATGTGTATCAATTTAAACTGGTAAAGACCAATAGAAGATCAAAGGGTTACTAATCTATCTGCCTTTCTTATTCTTTTTTAATTCTTATTTACTCTTTTTGGTTCTTATAAGCCCTAGGCTGCTTGAGCGCATATGTCTGGGTATGTCCACACATTAGATTTTATTGATTTTAGTTGAGGTTTAGTAGACCCATGTTTGTAAGAAGGAAAGGTAGTATTTGGATTCCATTGTCAGTAATGGACCGGAAAATTTTTATGAAAATCATGTTGGCAACAGTGAAGAGACTAGAACAACGTGTCTGTCAGTGGCAACAGGGAGAAGAAGCATAGCTCTGTGCCACCACACACAGTGGGCCAAATGCCTCTGTTGGGGACCTCAACTCTGGCAGAGTGGGATCCTTGGCTTCAGTGCAGAAAAGAATCTGAGTGAGTCAGTACGACGGAGCAGAACTGGGGTTTATTAGCACTGTGTGTGTATCTATATTTATCTACCTATTTATGCACACACATATATAATATATAATATACAAAATAAATATATAATGTAGAACATATAAATATATGTATACATATACACACATATACCCTTCTAAATGAGTTTAATTCACGGTGACACAGAACAAAGGTGAAACAGACGCTGACAGGATCTGAGACTAGATTTACTTTATGAGATTTATATTTTATTCATTTATTATTTTTACCAAAATGTATTACAATGTTCAGCAGGCTCCAAGACAGTGGAAGGTAGCAACAGGTGTGCTAGCAAGGAATCCAGGGAGAGGAAGAGGCTACCTCATCTCAGACACAGGCTATGGTTGGCCAGACTTGTGAATTCCTCCTTGGCCAGAGGCCCTTCCCTGCTGGTTTCCTCACCCCCCCATCTTCTTTTCCCCCCTCCTGAAAGTAGTATCTCCCCACCCATCTCCTTGGCCTATTTCAGGGACTTCTGGGCATCTTCTTGGCTACAGTGCCCACAGCCCATTTCTCAGACCCTGATCCTGAGCCAGAGCATTTTAAAATAGATGTTAACATGAGTGCTGTGAGAAGAGGTGCAAGACACCCCAAGAGTGTGGGGCTGGGCTTCTCCAAGAGCTGCCCTTTGTTTTCTCTGCAACAATAACACACACACACACACACACACACACACACACACACACACACACACACACACGCAAACACACACACAAGATTATGTGGGTTGGAAGCTTTTATTTTCCAAGTGTTGCTGAGGATCCAGATGAGGCCACAAGGTGGTTCCTGTGGACCTCCCCCGGCAGGATTCTAGTAATATTCCAGATCAAGGGGTACAGGAAGGCGGGAGAGCTCTCCATAAACAGACAGCAGTCTTGTTTGAGGTTCCCAGAAAATGTCCTGGAAAAGGACTAAGGTCCCACCTGAGATCATATATATCTCTGCCTCAAGCCTGGGTTGTTGATATTTTAACAAAATAATCTCTGTAAAAGAACCACTATCCCTGTGCTGATAACCTTCTCAGGACATGTTAACAGTTCTAGAATTCTTGAAAATTATTATTTTCTTTCATGTGCATGGATGTTTGCCTGCATTTATGTTTGTGCCCCGTGTGTATTATATGTATGATGCCAGGGGAGGCTAGAAATTTGGAACTGGAGGTACAGATGGTTGTGAGGCGCCATGTGGGTGCTGGGAATGGAACCTGGGTTCTCTGGAAGAGCAGCCAGTGCTTTTAGGCTCTGAGCCACCTCCCCGGTGCCTGTGCTGGCTCTCTCAGTTCTCAGCTTGCAGGAGGATTCAGCTCGACTCTAGCATTCTTTCCTCTTTTATGTTCCCAGTCTTCCTGTTTGCCACACCCCTTCTAGTAAAAAATAGCTAGATGTGGTGGCATACGCCTTTAATCCTGGCACTCAGGGAGGCAGAGGCAGGCACGTTTCTGTGAGTTCCAGGTCAGTCTGGTCTACAAAGCAAGTCCAGGACAGCGAGGGCTACACAGAGAAACCCTGTTCTGAAGAACAAACAAACAAACAAAACCAAACAAAAATAGTTGAACTATGGGAGCAATTATGAAAATGAAATAGGTTAGCAAATGACAATTGAATTACCAAGTTTCTTACTAAGCTTAAAAAATGTATTTCTCTGTAAGGGTTAGTGCATCACAGGAGGATGGGGGAGATGGCTCAGTGGGAGAGGCCACCTGCTGTGCAAGCAGCAGGCTAACACCCGTGTAAAGACTGCATGTGGCCTTGCAAGCGTCCCCCCTACTCTTTTTATTAATTCACTTTATATCCTGGTGGTAGCCCCTCCCTCCTCTCCTCCCAGTCCCACCCTCTGCCCTCCCCTAATTCCTCAGAAAAGCGGAGGTGCCCCACTATGCACCCATCTTAGCTAATGAAGTCGAATCAGGACTGAGTGCATCCTCTTCCCCCATGGCCGGGCAAGGCAGTCCAGTCAGGGGAAAGTGATAAAAAAGCAGGCAACTGAGTCCTTGTCAGAGATAGTTCTTCACTCCACTTACTAGAGGACCCCACATGAAGCCTGAGCTGCCCATCAGTTACATCAATGTAGAGGCCCTAGGTCCAGTCCATACATGGTCCTTGCTTGGTGCTTCAGACTCCAGAGTCCCCTCTGGGCCCCGGTTAGTTGGCTCTGTAGGTCCTCTTGTGGAGCTCTTGTCACCTCTAGGTCCTTCTATACTTCCTCCCACTTTCCCACTAGATTCCCTACGCTTTGCCCAACGTTTGGCCATGAGTCTCAGCCTCTGTTTCAAACTACTGCTGGATGGAGCCTGTCAGAAGACAGCTATGGCAGGGCATGGTGGCTCATGCCTTCAGTCCCAGGACTTGGGAGGGTGAGACAGGTGGATCTCTGTGAGTTTGAGGCCAACCTGGTCTACAAAGTGAGTCTAGGACATCCAGGGCTACACAGAGAAAGCTTGTCTTGAAAAACAAAGAAAGAAATAAAACCCAACAGACGACAGCTATGCTAGGCTCCTGTCTGCAAGCACAGCAAATATTGTTAATAGTGTCAGGGGTTGGCTCTCTCCTGTGGGATGGGTCTTGGGTTGGGCCAGGCGTTGGTTGGACTTTGCCTCAGTCTTCTTTATCCCTGCAGGTTTTGTAGGCAGGGTAAGTTTTGGGTTGAAGTTTTTTGTACATGGGTTGGTGTTCTCTTACCTCCATTAGGAGTCTTGTCTAGTTAGAGGGTGTCTTCTTAAGTCTCCACAGCCTCTGCTGCTAGGAATCTCAGCTAGGGGCCCCCTCATATCCTCACAGAAGCCTCTCCTGACTCAGGTTTCCAGCTTGTCACAGAGATACCTCCACCCACAGTTTGTCCTTTCTTTGCAGGCCTCCTGTCCTGCTGCCCCTCACTCTCCCCAGGTCTGACCTTATTTCCCTCTGTGATCCTTCTCTTCATCCACCTCTGTCTAGTCTACTTCCCCTTTGAGTGAGATTTAAGCATCCTCCCTTGGGTCCTGCTTGTTACTCATCTTCTTTGGGTCTGTGCGTTTAGTAGTATGTTTATCTCCTACTATATGGCTAAAATCCCCTTATAAGGGAGTGCATACCATGAATGTCTTTCTGGTCTGGGTTGCCTCACTCAGGATGGTCTTTTCTAATTCCATCCATTTGCCCTTGCAAGCATCTTTTCGCTAGAGCCATGAGGAGTGGGGGGAGGAGGATTGTTGGGACTCATGGCCTTCAGCCTAGCATGGTTCAGTGAGAGGCATGTGTCACAAAGTGCAAGGCAGAGAGGGATAGAGCAGGACACTGGGGAGCCTGTTCAAGTATACACACACACATGTATGTACCACACACAAACCACATACACACATGTGCATACACCACACTCAGACACCAGGCACACAAGCATATACTACACGAACATATATCAGATAAATTCACACACATACACAACACACACATGCATATACCACACACCTACCATACACACACACACACCACATATGTGCATTCATTGCACACACACACATACACACTGTCATACATATGTACATATACCATACACACATGCATATGCTGTATACATAATGTGCATATATCACACATGTGTATATACTGTACACATACTACATAAACATGTGCATATAACACACACACAACACACACACACACACACACACACACACACACACACACACACACACACACACACGAGTCATGGGACTATCACTGTAAAGCTGGCATGCCAAACCACTTTTTATCAGCGATTGTTTCTTTAGTTGTGCTTTCACTTTACTCTCTGCTATTTTATCAGAACATTCCCTTCACTACCACCCTGGTTAGCACTTTTGCAAACTTCAGTTTCTTATTTTTTATTTTTATTTTTTTGAGGCAGGAGTTTATCCTAGAACTCACTATCATTGCCCAGGCTGGCCTGGAACTCAGCCATCCTCTACCTCAGCTTTAGACGGCCATACAGCTATGAGCTACTGTGCCTGGCTAAGCAGTCAGGTTCTTTTTACCTGAGGTTGGCGAGAAGTGTGATGCACAAGCGGGAGGGAAGTACTGGAATGTCTTTTATCAAAATGACAGTTTAAAAACTTCTCATTTTTCTTGTCATTCAACATTGCAATACTCCATTTTGCCCGGAAGATGGTAATATTACCAGTGATTTAAAATCACAAAATAGCCTGGCGAAGTCTGGATCTAGCTAGCTTTCACTCAGCACCTTATTTTTTATTCTGTCTTGGAAGTTAGAATAATAGAAATAATTACATTTAAAATAAGACAGTTTTCTTATTCTCTTCCATGAAATTTACAATGAAGAGGCTTAAGAAGAAAAGTGCATTACAAACCCCGTTCTTATCTGTCTTCATTTCTGGTCTCAATAAGAGTCTTAAAATAAATAGCCTCATAAAACTGAAGTACTTCTTAATTGTACCTTCTCATGGTATGCTTTAAAAAGCCTGATTAAAATAACTTAAACTCCTAGAATCTTTTTATTTCTTTTGATAATGAGCTCAAACAAAACCCACAATTGAGTAAGTCATTTACACCCGTCAGCTCTGTTTTTAAAGCTTGTTTGCTTTGTTATATTTTTTGCCTGCATTCACTTCTTAGGAATATCCTGTGTTACCAGATTTCAACTATTTTTTTTTGTCTCAGGGTTTCTTTATATTCTTAATAATCGAGGGCCCCAAAGAGCATTTAGAACTATGGGTTTGGGGCTGGGGAGTGGCTCAGTGGATAAGAGCTGCAGAGCAGGGTGAGAAGGTGTGCAGATCCCCAGAACCCACAGGAAGCCTGATGGGTGTGGCAACCACCTACAATTTGTTGCTGCTGCTGCTGCTGTGTGTGTGTGTGTGTGTGTGTGTGTGTGTGTGCACATTTGTGCACATGTATGCATATGCTTATGCATGGAGGTCACATGGGTTGCCAGACCTTCGTAGTAAGCACCTTTGTCTGCTGAGCTACCTTCCTGGCCCACATACTTATTTTTCACTTAAATTTTACTGTGTGTTTTAAACTGGGCGACAGGCTGTTCTGATGCACATGGATTGCGGGCATAGATTATGGAAGTTAGCACACCCATCAGCTCAGAGTTATTTACTTCTTTAGAAAGTGTGGCAAGAGTCTCAAATCTACACTGCTAGCAAAACTCTCAAATATAATACAATATTAGAACAGCTCTCAGCTGGGTGGTGGTGGTGGTGCACGCCGTTAAAACCAGCACTGGAGAGGCAGAGGCAGTGGATTTCTATGAGTTCAAGGCCAGTCTGGTCTACACAGCTAGTTTCAGAACTAGCCAAGGCTACACAGAGAAACCCTGTTTCAAAAAGCTAACCGACCAACAAAACAAACCAACAAAAGGGCCCCTGTATTGCACATTTTACCTCTAGACTTCAAATACTCTGACCAAATCTCAGTTCTTGCCTCCCCACGTTGATAACCCCCTATTTTATTCTTTATCTTGGCATGTTTTTCTAAAAAAAAACACTTCACTTTACTGTGTGTATGTGTGTGTGTGTGTGTGTGTGTGTGTGTGTGTGTGTGTGTGTGTGCGCCTGTGTGCATACAGGCACACACATGCCATGGTACACATGTGGGGGTCAAAGGGCAAGTTTTAGGATTTACTTGTTCCCATCCACCATGCTTTCAAAAAATCAACTCAGTTGTTGGTGTCTTGGTGACAAGTTACTCACTGAGCCATCTCCCTGGCTCCTTTTCTTTTTAGATTCTAAATATAAATGAGAACACACAGCATTGTGTGTGTGTGTGTGTGTGTGTGTGGTATGTGTCATTCAGTGTGGAGTCTTCCAGGTTCATGCCTGTGGTTGTGCTGTGCAGAGTGCCCTTGTCAGGAGACTGTTAGCAGTGGTCCATAGAGATGGATAGAGTGTTTGTGATGCTTGGTTTTCTGTTTGCGTAAAGATGGGAGTCCTGGGGACTAGGTGTGGTGTCACAGCGCAGTTCCAGAAGGATGACGATCGAGTGCAGGACCTTCTGAGTCACATAAGTGATTTCCAGACCGACCTGGGCTGTGAGCAGCACCCTGTCTCAAAGGAGAAGGGGCATTACCCTTGCTCTGTAGCCTCCTCCTCACCCACGGTCTCTTTCTGAGGATAGCCTTCCTTGTAGTGGACAGGTGTATCTTTTAAAAGATCTGTGCTGGTGATAAAATGCCCGCTTTGTGTGAGAGGCGAGCTGCTACCGCTGACCTACATTCCACCTTAACTGCTCTTTTGATTTGCTTCTCTGATGAGCAGTGGTGCGGAGCAACCTTTTAAATGTCCATTGAGTATTTCTGGGTCTCCATGGAAAACATCTGTCCAGATATCTTGCTCGTTTTAAATCTGAGTTACTTGTTTTTCTACTACTGAGTTGTGTGAGATCTTTACATAGTTCAGATACTAGCCCGTCATCAGACACGTAGCTTGGAGACATTTTCTCATCTGCATGTTGCCTTTTTGTGGTCTGAGCCTCTTGTTGTCAGGGTCTTTTATGTCTGATGTAGTCCTGCCGTGGTTAATCTTATGCGACAGCTGCACTGTATGGGGCGGAGAATGCTTGGAGACAGTGGAGCCCATGTCTGGATATGTCAGTGTGCGTGTTCTGTTCTCAGAAGTGTTTACAAGACAGGGGAATGCCCATGCTGAGTGTGCACATCCCACCTGGAGGCCAGAGCCCCAGGAGGATAAAGGATGATGATGATGATGAGGTAGCTCTCTTGTGCAGGCTTACTCTTTGCTTCCTGGCTGTGATGAGGCGAGCGTATCTGTTTCATCATGTCCTTTCCACTATCACTGTTAGCCTCACTTCAGGCTTAAAACAATGGATTGAAATGTGAACTAAATCAGTTCATCTTTTGGTTCTATTACGTCTTTGTCTTAGTGACAAGATCTGAGTCACAGAAGTTCTATTTATTATTGTAATGGAAGCCTAAATGTCAGGGTATTTCACCCTTTTAATGTTTGCATCTTCTATTCATTTTGAGTGTGAGTTAATTTTTTGCATAAGGTTATAAGAGAGAAGTCCACTGTTGTGATTTTACATGTGAAGAACTGGGAACTTTGTGCAACATGAAACACTTATGTGTATTCATTGCTGCATCATACATGGGTGGTCATGGGAAAGAGTGTGATCAGGGTAAGAGGGCATCACCATAGACCTGGAATCTTGAAACCACTAAAAATGAACAAAGGAAACGTCACAATCCACCAAGTCATCCTGGAAACTTGGATAAAAATCAGACATTTCCAATAACACACAACCAACACAGTCGCAGCACTGAGCTGACGGCCTCCCCCATCTGGAAATCATGTTGCATGTTCTAATTGGTTTCAGTCATGCCCTGCACTGTCATGCCAAGTTCAGTGTGAGCAGCAAAGGAGCACGCGAGGTGTCATGATCAGGGCATGAGAGGACATTTTTCAAAATGTATGAAGCAAATCAAGACTTTGCGAACTCCATCACCGGCTTTTGAGGAGAGAGTTCTTTCCCACTGTCCCTTTTAATGTCTTGTTGGGAGTGAGATGGTCTTACATGTTTGAATTTATTGTACATCTTTCTCTCTTTCTCTGTCTCTTGTATGTGTGTGTGTGTGTGTGTGTGTGTGTGTGTGTAAGTATGTGGGCATGCATATACATACAGAGGATAACTTCTGGTATTTTGAGACAGGGCCTCCCACTGTCCTAGAGCATGCCTAATTGGTCCATGGCCACTGGCCAGCAAGCCCAGGATCCATCTTCCTTTCCCTGTCAGTGCTGGGATTAAAAGCCCTGAGCACCTGGCTTTATCTCCTCAGTTCTTGGTCTATAGTGTTTTAGCTTCTATAACTTTGTAATAGTGCTTTTTAAAAAAATAATATTTATTTCTAACCCAGAGCTCAGGCTGGTCTTAAACTCCATTAAAACGAACAAACAAACAAAAAAACCAAACAAACCCAAAAACTCCTGCCTGATTTTAAGCAATCTCCCCTGTGTTTATCTCCTGAATATGGGCTATAGGTATGCACTTCCCTCTACCTGGCTTTGTAATATAATCTTAAAATTAGAAATGTGATGCCCTTGATTTTGATTTTCTAAGTGCTTGCCTGCACACGTGCACATATGAGCATGTCGTCATGGAGTCAGAGGATAAGCGCTGGTGTTGGTCTCTCCTTCAGCTGAGTTTGATGGAGGATTCACTGCCCCTGCAAATGCCAGGCTAGTTGGCTGTTGGCCATCGGGGTTCCCCTGCCGCTGCCTGCTGTTTCACTCAGGGGCTCCAGGCTCACTTGTGCATGTGCGCTTGCACTGTCTGGCTCTCGGGCGTGTCCTGAGCCGCCACACCCAAGTGCTCATGCTTGTCCAGCAGGCTGTACCTGCTGAGCCATCAGATTATTTTCTCTGGGCTGCCTGCCTTGGTTACTGGGGCTTATTTATGGTCCTGTTGCGAATTTTAGAATTTTTTTTCTATTTTTCTAAAGGTATCATTGGAATTTTGATAGAGACTGCATAGCATTTGTAATGTTTTGGGTAATGTGGAGATTTTGGTAATCTTAACTACTTCAATATATCCATGAGCAGAAGTGTATTTTGTTTGTGTCTGTTTAAATCAGCAGTTCTCAATCTGTGGGGGCGACCCCCTTGCGGTTGAATGACCCTTTCACAGGGGTCGCATATCAGATGTCCTGCATGTCAGACCTTTACATTATGATTCATAATAGTAGAAAATTATAATATGAAGTTACAACAAAAATAATTTATGGTTGGGGGTCACAATAACATGGGGAACTGTATTAAAAGGTCAAAGCATTAGGAAGGTTGAGAACCACTAGCTTAAATCAGTCATTCCCTCTCTCTCCTTCCCTCCTTCCTTCCCTCCCTCCTTCCCTCCCTCCCTTTCTCCATCCCCCTCTTTCCTCTCTTCTTCCCTTCTACCTTCCAGCCCTTTGTTCTCTCCCTTCTCTCATAGGCTCACACTGTGTATCTTAGTTACCTTTCTACTGCTGTGATAAAAGACCATGACCAAGGCAAAAAAAAAAAAAAAAAAAAAAAAAAAAAAGCAATTAAATGCGGAAAAAGCAGAGGGGGAGATTTCCATGAGTTGTCTTCTGACCTCCATATGTATTCAGTAACATATATGTACACACACACACACACACATGCACACACACACACAATGTTAGAAAGGCTTTGTCAAGCATGTTTTCTATGCCAGTTGATATGATGTATGTTTTTCCTTCCATTCTGCTAGTGTTAAATGTCACATTGACTTGGAGATATTACATTGTCCTTCCACACTAAACATAGAGGCTCCTTGGTTGTGGTATGATCTTCTTTGCATATTGTTGCATTTGGTTTACTGAGATTTTATTAATTTTTTTTCATTATCAGGATCTCTCACAGATATTGGCTTGTTATTGAGTATTTTGGTTTCAAGGTAATAATAGCCTTGTAAGAAGTGTTTGGAAGTGGTTGTCTTTTTTTGGAAGAGCTTAAGGGGACTTAATATTAATTCTAATTTGAATGGTTGAATCCAACCACGAAGCCACCTGACCCTTGATTTTTCCTTGTTAGTGTGTATGGGTGTGTGTGTGTGTGTGTGTGTGTGTTAATTTGTTGCATTTTAAAATTATTGATCAACATATAATGGTTGAAGCATTGCCCTCCGCCATGCCCGGGCATGGTAGCTGTATGCAGTGTGCAGGGAGCACTGTGCAGGGAGCACTAAGATCTGTCTTCTAGCATCCAAACACCCAAACCCAAACCCTGTCTGTGAACTTAGATCTAGAGGGAAGGCCCACACTGGCCATTTTGGTGACTTTGGTGTCTGTTTTAGTTACATCATCAGGAAACATCCATGTGCTGCTGTTAGTTCCAGAGAAGAAATTGGCCAGATACTATAATTTTAAATTATATTGTGTGATGGGTAGTTTATGTCAACTTGACAGAAACTAGAGTCATTGGACAGGAGGGGACTTCGATTGAGAAAATGCCTCTATAAAATCAGGCTTTAGGCAAGCATGTAGAACATTCTCTTCAGAGAGGGCCTGGCTCATTGTGGGTGGTGTCATAACTGGGCTGGTGGTCCTGGGTTCTATTAGAAAGCAGTCTGGGCAAGCCAAGGGGAGCAATCCAGTAGCAGCACCCCTCCATGGCCTCTGTGTGCATCAGCTCCTGCCTCCAGGTTCCTACCCTGCTTGAGTTCCTGTCCTGACTTCCTTCAGTGATGGACTGTTGGTGCGGAAGTGTTAAGTGGAGTAAACCATTTCCCTCCTCAAATTGCTTTGGCCATGGTGTCTCATCACAGCGACAGTAATCCTAAGTAGGACATATGGCTCACATAACATTTTTATAGATTGAAAATGACATCAGGAATTGTAAAGCAACTGCTATGATGTTATCAGAATTTTTGGTTGTGGTTTAGAAAAAGGTACTTACAAATTTTAATGTGGTTAAACTAGATGATTATGTTGAAAATTTTTGCATTATGCTTGTAGAATTGCATTCTTGCTATTATTATAAAATTTATTGTTTGAAATGTAATGTTCCTAGAATACATCTATGGAATCTGAAATTATATTACCTCATTTAAGTCAAAATACATATTTAATGAAAAGTTACTTGGTTATGAAATGAAGTTGAATACTTTAAAATTTCAGACAAGTTTAATGATAGAGCTTGTGAGCCTCATATTAAAATTAAGTGGAGACTGCATAGAACTTCCCAGTTGTGTCAGTTCTGGCTTTTATTCTGATGCCTATGAAGAAGTGTTAGCAGCTCTCTCATAGCTTTGTTTGATTTCCTTAAACACAGAATTGTCCTTTAGAATTTTCTGGAAGGGGCTTAGGAGAAAAGGCTCATTGCTGGCTTTCCTCAGGTTTCAAATGCTGAAAACAGCATTCTCTGTCCTCACAGGCTGGGCTTACGTGGAGAGCATCAGCTTTGCTCGCTCCGGCTAATTATGACTAATCCCTGCGAGTCTCTGCCACTCCCCTTCTCTCTCATTTGCTTTTTCTAACAGAATGCCTGCTAATAAGCAAAGCCACAGATGAGCGGAGGATTAAAACAATTGTGTGCTTCACTAACCCTCAGTCCACAGCCTCTCTCCTACTTAACATAGGGAGGATGGTTAGCGTTGAAAAAAAAAACCTAGCTATTTGTTGTGTGTGATGGAGCCATTCTAGCATCAAAAACAGACCTTGGGGCAATTTTCCTTAGTGCACTATGTGAAAAGGCGCCACAGTTAATATCACACTCACTACATACATGGCTGCATATGCGTGCTAAAAATCACCCATTTTTATTAACGGCAATATGGTGTTGTTTTCATAATCATTTCATTATGGCAGTTTCATGCATATGTGCCCTTGTCCTTTGCTGTGACTCACTGCTCCCCTCTGACCGCTCTTGCATCGCTCATTCTCTGCATGATCCCTGCATCACCCTGAAGATCTCCTCACTCATGGTCCCCTTCTAGTGTCATCACACACACACACACACACACACACACCCTCACAGCCATGGGTGTGTACGCACACAGATTTTAAATCCAGGGTTCTCAAGAGTGAAATCATGAGCTACTTGCCATTCTAGGTGGCTTTGTGTGTTATGCAAGGACTTTCGGCTTTAAGCATTTTCTTGCAAATGTCATAATTTCATTTAAAAAAAAATTCCATTGTGTGCATGTATCACATTTTCCTTTTTATAATTTTATTTTTAATTATGTTTTTATATCCGTATGTGAATCTGTGTGTGCATATGAGTGCAGATACCTGCAGAGAGAGATCAGAGATATCAACTCTCCCAACCCCTGCCCCCCCCCCCCCCCCACTGCCCGGGGAGTTGTAGTGAGCCACCTGCTAAAGGTCTATGAGTGGAATTCAGGCCTTACTGAAGTGCCATACATGCTCTTAACCGCTGAGCTATGTCTTCACCCACTTTCCACATTTTCTTATTCATTGTTGGCATTCGCCTTGGCTTATGTGCTTTTTAATCAATCGTATTACTTCTGATATGTTCTAACATTCTTTCCTGGGTGAAAAGTTGGCATGGAGAGTTAGAGCTTTCTTAGACTTACCGAAGACAGTTCATATGTTTCATTATGGATTTCTGAAGTACAGTCTGAGTCTAATGAGAGATTCGGCTTTGATAACTTAAAGTAATTTAGTTGTGAAGTCTTTTAAAGTTGCCCGGAAAAATACAGTTCAATATTTTCCTCTCAGATGGAGCCAGTAAATTTAGAATTTAGCTTGGTCTGCATGACTCATTGAGAATATGTTTTGAAAACTTACAATTGACTGTGATCAGAATATCATATATAAAAATTAATTTCAATAAAATATATATACAAATACAATTCTCTATATGGGGCAATGTCAAGAGGTCAGTTCTAACACCTGTGCCCTTCTTTGTTCTCTGTGCAGCCTCGTTGCTAATCCCAGCTGGTAGAACTCTCCCAACTTTCACGCCGGAAGACCTGGTATGTAGCCTGTCCTTTGAGCGAGGGGTGGCAGAGGGTAAGCACGGATGGAGTCCACGGCACTCAGCTTGAGTGGGAGGAGATGTAGAAAGCCAGGGGGTCAGCAATGGTACCTATGCCTCCGGAGCCGCAGAGAAGGAGCGTCCCACACTCCCCCCTCCCAGCTATCACCTCAGTTAAGTTATGCATCGAAGTTAGGACCTTCCTGAAACTACAGTATGTGGAGATTTAGTGTGCTGTGTAGTAGTCCATATGTGGCGCCCCTTAAGTAGATAATTTTGATTTTATCCCCCCTCTGATTTTCTTCAAGTGTAGAGTTTTCACTTTATCTAAGTGGAATATTTTGCTTTTTTTTTTTTTTGTAGTTTTTACTTTGATGAAGTAGAATTACTTTTTTTGCTAGGACTTGGAGGCAAATAATAAAATTTTAAGTGTTTAGTGAGTAGACTCAGATAGAGAGGAACAACACTTTGTCACATTTTCTTTTCTCCCGTGGAACTGATGGTCATAGTCCTCATTGTGTTTTAGCCTGTGGACTGCCTTTTCAGGGTGTGAATCTTAGCGGGCTGGCCATTTGCTTTTATTTGTTAAGACCTCAGTTCTGTGAGGCTTGGCTTGACAATGGCTCTGCTTTGACAAGAGACCAGTGAGGCAGCTCTGTCTTTGAGATTTATGGAAACATTGTCATCCTTGACCACAGAAAGACCATACTGTAAAAAATAACAACAAATTTAGAAAATGAACTGACAGAGGCCGGTCCGCAAAGATGACTGTTGTGATCGTTTGAAATTTATTCACTAACTTATTTCCTGAATGTTGTATTAATTGTTTGGGATGCATGGTGGAATTGCCTTCTTTATGCTTTCTGTGGTCTCATTCCTTCCCTCTCCCCCTCATTCACTTCCTTGTTTCCCTCTTTCCTTCCCTTCTTTCCGTGGTCCCCTCCTTTACTAATATAGAGAAATTATTTGCTAGTACATGAAGATTGGACATAGTGGATTTGCCACAATTTAGTTAAGTAATATCTTATAAGCAGACATTTAAATTCTCACCCTCTTCTCGGACAGAATTTTTCTGGTTATATGCCCACTGGTCATATGTTGTTTGTGAGTTCCTAGGGGCTAAATTTCTGAGACAGTGGGTCATGTCACTTTAATTATGCCACTTGCAAAGTTGCCTTTCCAAAGAGTTGTACTAGTCAGCATGCAGTTATACAGAGAATAGTCAGAGAAAAGTAACTTTTGTCACACCCTCATCAACAGTCCATGTTACTTATGCAAAAGTAGAACATATCCCTTGCTTCAAAGGGGAGAGAATTTATTTGGAGGCAAATGTGAATGACCATAGCCTAAGGGTGTGGCTTTGGGCTGTCATGAATGGTGTGTTCACTGCAGGGACCTTTATGTGACCTTTGATAGTCACAGAGCAAAATATATGTAGGGAATGCATGGTGAGGACATCAGGCAGGCAGGCTTCGGGAAAAAAGTGACCTCTCTGTTGTAGATTTTGGGTTCTGTTTGAAGACATTCTTAGCTTCTGGGTTGGGGGAGCTAGTGCCTCCTTTTACATTTCAAAGGTTCAGCCTGTCAGAAAGATGCTAGAATCAGGTGTGTGATACACGGATTTTATGGGACTAAGGAAAGTCCAAGATGATTTTGGCTCTCAATCTGCACCATCCCAACTCCCCACAATGATGAAGCAGCCAATCAGTTTGCAGACTCCTTGACAGCAATCTAGCCTTTTCAGGAACTTAGTTCACATGTATCTCTTACATTTTTATAGCTCTGATAGATAAAACTGATACATGTCCTGATATAATGATTTTTAAAACCTTAGGCTTAATTATAAAAAATTATACATTATATATGCACTATTATATCTACTTTAAAAATACAGCTAAAGATTAATTTAGAGTCTGGAAGATTCTTTTTTTATCATTATTATAATTTATTCATCTTACATCCTGATTATTATCCCCTTGCTTGTATCTTTCTGTTCCCACCCTCTCTCCCTCTTCTGACCTATACCCCTCCCCTAGACCTCTGACAGGGGGCCTGTCTCCCCCACCTTCTGACCACAGACTATCAGGTCTCATTTAGATAGCCTGTATCCCCTTCCTCTGTGTGCCTGCAGGGCCTCCCCACCAAAGGGAAATGATCAAATACTGGGTACCAGAGTTCATGACAGAGGTTGTCCCCACCCCTCAACAACCACGGAGAATGAGCTGTCCATTGGCTAGATCTAAACAGGGGGTCTAGGTTCATGCATGCATTGTCTTTGGCTGGTGCATCAGCTTGTGCAGGCCCCCTGGGTTCAGATCCTCCAGCCTTGACAGTCTACCTATGGGGGCCCTGAACCTTCTGGGTCCTT
The DNA here is from genome assembly GCF_964271855.1 of Acomys minous. NCBI lineage: Eukaryota > Metazoa > Chordata > Mammalia > Rodentia > Muridae > Acomys > Acomys minous. The sequence goes on from NC_140489.1 coordinate 120,883,108, forward strand.
CCATCCCCCCACAACTCCCAGCATCTGTCTCAATGCCCCACTGGTTGGAGTCTCTCAGAGGACATCTATGTTGCGCTAATATCCACTTATAAGTGAGTATATACCATGCATATCTTTCTGGGTCTGGGTTACCTCACTCAGGATGATCTTTTCTAGTTCCATTCATTTGCCTGCAAATTTCAAGATTTCCTCCTTTTTAATAGCTGAGTAATATTCCATTCTGTAAATGTACTACAGTTTCTTTATTCATTCTTCATTTGAGGGACATCTAAGTTGTTTTGATATTCCAGCTATTATGAATAAAGCTGCTAGGAACAATAGTTGAACAAATGTCCTTGTTGTATGGTGGAACATCTTTCTGGTATATCCCCAGGAGTGGTATAGCTGGGTTTTGACATAGAACTATTCCCAATTTTCTGAGAAAGCACTAGATTTATTTTACAAAGTGGTTGTACAAGTTTGAAGTCCCTCCAGCAATGGAAGAGTGTACCCCTTTCTCCACATTCTCGCTAGCAAGTGCTGTCACTTGAATTTTTGATCTTAGTCATTCTGACAGGTATAAGTTGGAATCTCAGAGTCATTTTGATCTACATTTCCCTGATAACTAAGGTCATTGAGCATTTCTAAGCCATTTGATATTCCTTTGTTGAGAATTTTCTGTTTAGCTCTGTAGTCTCATTTTTTTAATTGGATAATTTGGTTTGGTGGTGTTTAGTTTCTTGAGTTCATTATATACTTTAGATATTAGCCCTTTGTCAGATGTAGGGTTGGTGAAGGTCTCTCAGGCTGTAGGCTGTCATTTTGTTCTGTTGACAGTGTCCTTTGCCTTATAGAAGCTTTCAGTTTCATGAAGTCACATTTATTAATTGTTGTTCTTAGACCCTGAGCTATTGGTGTTCTGTTCAGGAAGATGTCTCCTGTATCAATGAGTTCAAGGTTCTTCCCCACTTTTTCTTCTAACAGATTTAGTGTGTCTGGTTTTATGTTGAGGTTTTAAATCTACTTGGACTTGAGTTTTGTGCAGGGTGATAAATATGAATCTATTTGCATTTTATACCATTTGTGGCTATTGTGAAGGGTGTAGTTTCCCTAATTTCTTTTTCAGCCCATTTGTTGTTTGTATAGAGCAGGGATACTGATATTTTTTGAGTTGACTTTGTATTCAGTCATTTTCCTGAAGGTGCTTATCAGCTGCAGAAGTTCCTTGGTAGAATTTTTAGAGTCACTTATGAATACTATCATGTCAACTGCAAATAGTGATAGTTTGACTTATTCCTTTCCTATTTGTATCCCCTCGATCTTCTTCATTTGTCATATTGCTCTAGCTAGAAATTCAAGTACTATATTGAAGAGATATGGAGAGAGTTAACAGCCTTGTCTTGTCCCTGATTTCAGTGGAATTAATTTTTCTCTCCATTTAGTTTGATGTTGGCAATAGGCTTGTTGGATATAGCCTTTATTATGTTTAGGTATCTATGTCTTGTATCCCTAATCTCTCCAAGACTTTAAACATGAATGGGTGTTGGATTTCATCAAATGCTTTTTCAGCATCTAAAGAGATGATCGTATGGTTTTTCTTTCAGTTTGTTTATATAGTGGGATACACTGATGGATTTCCATATATTGAACCATCCCTGCATGCTGGGGATGAAGCCTACTTGGTCGTGGTGAATGATATTTTTGATGTGTTCTTGGATTCAGTTTGCGAGTATTTTATTGAGTATTTTTACATCAGTGTTCATGAGGGCAACTGGTCTGAAATTGTCTTTCTTTGTTGGGTCTTTGTGTGGTTTAGGAATCAAGATTACTGTGGCCCCATAGAATGAGTTTGGTAATGTTCTTTCCATTTCTATTTTTGTGGAATAGTTTGAAGAGTACTGATATTAGCTCTTCTTTGAAAGTATAGTAGAATTTTGTGCTGAAATTATCTGGCCCTGGGGTCTTTTAGGTTGGGAGACTTTTGATGACTGCTTCTATTTCCACAGGAGATATTTGACTGTTTAATTTATTTACTTGATCTTTATTCAACTTTGGTAAGTGGAATCTATCAAGAAAATTGTCCATTTCATCTAGATTTTCAAATTTTGTGGTGTATAGACTTTGGAAATAAGATGTAATGGTTCTTTTGCTTTCCTCAGTGTGTGTATCGTTATGTCTCCCTTTTCATTTCTGATTTTGTTAATTTGGATAGTGTCTTTCTGCCTTTTAGTTAGTTTGCTAAGGGTTTGTCTATCTTCTTGATTTTGTCAAGAACAATCTCTTGGTTTCATTTATTCTTTGTATTGTTCTCTTTGCTTCTAATTTATGGATTTCAGCCCCAAATTTGATTATTTACAGCTGTCTACTCCACTTAGGTTTGTCTGGTTCTTTTTTTCCACCTAGAGCTTTGAGATGCGCCATTAAGATGCTTGTATGAGATATTTCCAACCTCTTTATGAAGGCACTTAGTGCTCTAAGCACTACTCTCAATGTGTCCTATAAGTTTGGGTATGCTGTACCTTCATTTTCATTGAATTTTAGGAAGTCCCTAATTTCTTTCTTTCTTCCCTGACCCAGTTGTTAAGTACAGAGTTGTTCAGTTTCCATGTGTGTGTAGGCTTTTTGTTATTTCTATTGTTGTTGGGGTCAATAGTGTTCTGATAGGATACAGGGTAATATTTCAATCTTCCTGTATCTGTTGAGGCTTGCTTTGTGAGATACTATATGATCAATTTTGGAGACGGTTCCATGAGATGCTGAGAAAAAGTATAATACTTTGTGTTTGGGTGAAAAGTTCTGTAGATATCTATTAGGTCCATTTGATTCATGACATCTGTTAGTGTTATTATTTCTCAGTTTAGCTAATATTTCATTGACCAACCTTTGGTGAAAGGTGTGTGTTGAAGTCTCCCACTATTAATGTGTGTGGATCAATGTGTGGTTTAAACTTTATTAATGTTTCTTTTACAAATGTGAGTGCCTTGTATTTGGGGCATAGATATTCAGAATTGTGATGCCATCTTGGTTGAATTTTCCTTTGATGAGTATAAAATGCCTTTCTGTATCTCTTTTGATTATTTTGGTTGAAAATCTATTTTATTAGATATTAGAATGGCTACTCTAGCTTGCTTCTTGTGTCTGCTTGCTTGGAAGACCTTCTTCCAGCCCTTCACTCTCAGGTAATGTCTATCTTTGTGGCTGAGTGATGTTTCTTGTATGCAACAGAATGTTGGGTCTTGTTTACACATCCAATCTGTTAGTCTGTGTTGTCTTTTTATTGGAGAGTCAAGGCCATTGATGTTGAGAGAGATTAATGACCAGTGACTGTTAGATCCTTTTATTTTGATGTTGGCTGTGTTAGTGTGTTTGTATGCTTGTCTAATTTTTGTTTTTCTAAAGTGAAGTTATCTATTTCATGTGTTTTCCTGGGTGTAGTTAGTCTCCTTGGGTTGGAGTTTTCCTTTTAGTATCTTCTGTAGGGCTGGATTTGTGGATAGATACTGTTTAAATTTTTTTTGTTGTTGTGGAATATCTTGTTTTCTCCATCTATTGTTATTAAAAGATTTGTTGGGTATAGTAGTCTGGATTAGCATCTGTGGTCTCTTAGGGTTTGAAAGACACCTTCCCAGACTCTTCTGGCTTTTATGGTCTCTGTTTAAAAGTCAGGTGTGATTCTGATAGGTTTGACATTATATGTTACTTGGCCTTTTTCCCTTTCTGTTTTTAATATTTTTCTTTTGTTCTATACATTTAGTGTTTTGATTATTATGTGGTGGAAGGATTTTCTTTTCTGTTCTATTTGGTGTTCTGTAGGCCTGTTGTATGTTTATATAGCTTCTCTTTCTTTCAGTTGGGAACATTTTCTTCTATGATTTTGTTGAAAATATTTTCTGGGCCTTGGTGCTGGGCATCTTCTCTTTCCTCAATTCCTATTATTCTTAGGTTTCATATTTTCATGGTGTCCTTGATTTCTTGGATGTTTTGTGTCAGGAACATTTTAGATTTAACATTCTCTTTGATGGTGGCATCAAAATTTTCCATTGTATCTTCTACACCCCAGATTCTTTTCTCCATCTCTTGTATCCTGTTGGTGCAGTTCTTGTTTTCTTCTCTGAATTCTCTCTTTTCAGGCTTTCCTCAGTTTGTGGTTTTATTATTGTTTGCATTTTCATCTTCAGATGTTGAACCATTTTATTGTTTTTCTTCACCAGATTGCTTACATTTTCCTGAATTTCATCCAGTAATTTATTCATTTCCTCTCTATAGGCTTCTGTCATGGCCTCTCTAAGGGCCTCAATGTGTTTGGCTTTATCTTCTTGTATTCCTTTATGAATTTAATTAATTTCATCCATTGTCATCTTCATAAGGAAAAATTTGAGGTAATTTTCTTGTCTTTCCATTGTGTTAGAGTGTCCAGGCCTGATTGCTTTGAAATAACTGGGTTCTGGAGATGCCATATTATTTTAGCTGTTATTGTTTGTGTTTTTACGCTGGCCTTTAGCCATCTTGCTGTCTCTGGAATTATGTGGTAGTTTATGGTGTTCTTCACTGGCTGTTGAGAGCAGCTTGGAGGTTGAAATCCCTCACCTGCTGGGATCAGGGCACCACTCTGGTGGATCAGGCAGGTGACCTGAGGTCAGACCTGCGAATTTTCCTTGGCTTGACTAGTTGACCTGAGGTCAGATCCACTTGTGTGCCAGATTATAAGGACTCCTATGGGCTAGAAGACCCAGACACTGGTGATCTGTGGCTCACAGTTTAATCTGATATACAGAGCACAAATGCTGTGCATAGGCAGGTGAGTGGCTAGGTGCTGGAGACTGCGCACACACCTGTAGGGTCCCAGATACTTTTCTGTGGATTAGCTGGGTTGCCCAAGGCTGGACCCACCCATGTTCCACATAGTGTAGACCCCTCTCACCTGGGAAACACCAGCACTGGTGTTTTGTAGCTGTCAGTTTGGTTCTTTGGTTGCTGTGAAGTCACTGCTACCCTGCTGATCAGGCAGTGTGTGATTGGCACCACCATCTTGCGTCTCCCTTTTTAAAATTTAAATTTTTAATTATTTTTTTCTTTTGGTTTTTCAAGACTGCGTTTCTTTTTGTATTAGCCTTGGCTGTTCTTGACTTAATTTGTAGACCAGGCTGGCCTTGAACTCACAGAGATCCGTTTGCCTCTGTCTCCCAAGTGCTGGGATTAAAGGCATGTGCCACTATGCCCAGCTTGGAAGGTTCTTATAAATATGACTCTTACATTTGACTCCTTGAGAATCAGTGGTCCATGCACAGCTGTGCACTGGCCTAGTATTATAGGATGGTGTTCATTATCTAGTCTTTACAATTTACTGGCCTCGTGGCTAGTGACTGCAGAATTCCTCTTGATGAAAGCAATCAATGTTAAATGCTGTTTAGTCAGAGAACTCAGCCTTACATGTTAAATGTAGTCAAACTATGGTCTTCTCAAAAATCATATTTTCAATTCCCTGTGGTAGTAGAGTAAAAAATGGAATTCTTGTCCTTTTTTATAACTTTCCAATATATACTCTTATGCCTAGAACACAACCAGCTGTGGTGTCAACTTTGCCTTTCCTGGCTATCCGATTCATGTCCCAGCAGGCATGACCCTGCAGACAGCATCTGGTAAGAGTTATTCTAGGTGATTTTGGTTTTAGCATGGACATTAGTCTACATGACTTTAAAATAGTTATGTTTTTTTTTGAGAATTTCATACATGTATTTAACGTATTTTGATTGTATCAACCTCTCAACCGCCCCTACTTCCTGAAATGTTTCTGTTTTTTTAATATACTATATTCTGGATGTGATAGGATCCTTTAATAAAACTTTAGAGGTAAAAATAAACAGCAGTCACCATTGTCAGGATAACAATGCAGCAGGGAAGATGCTGAGCTGGGCTCATCCTGTGTTCATTCCCAGTTCTCTTTTCTACACATCAGAGACTTAGTATATTTATGGGCAATTTGAATTAGCTATCTTAATTTTATTGTTTTTAATAAAATCAGGGGCTGGAGAGATGACTTCATGGTTAAAGGCACTTGTTTTTCCAGAGGAGCTGGGTCTAATTCTCAGCACCCACTTGATAGCTCTCAGCCATCTATAACTCCAGGAGATCTGACGCCCTTTTCTGACTTCCATGAGTACTGCATGGAATGGGGCACCTACATACATTCAGGCAAAACACTCATAAACGTAGCATGAATCTTAAAAAGTTAACAATTTGAAATTATGTTTAATTTATGTGTTCATGTGTTTGTAGGGGTGAGGATGTGCACACAACAGCGTGTATATGGATGCAGAGGACAACTTGTGTCATTTGGCTCTTTCCTCCCTTCACCTGAGTCGTGGGGACTTGACCTGAGGCAGCTTGCTGGCCCATCAACCCCAGTTTTAGCAACATAAAGTGAAGGGGTGCATCTCCCGTTTCTGTAGTGCTAATCAAGGCTGACCAACCCCTGACTCCTTTGTTACTTGAGAGTTCATGGCTTAGTGGGAAGGACATGGCTTGCAGGACTTTCCTTGGTCTGAAAACTGTGCAGACTTATTTGGATTACTGGGAAGCCACAGCACATAGTCCAGTGCTGGAAACAGCCACTTCTTAGTGTGAGTTTACAGGAGAGAGGGAGACGAGGCTTAAGAGAGCAAGCTTTTCTTTTGGACAGCTTTGTGTGATGCAAATCTGAAGTACATGAAATACATTTTCTATGACTGCTTGTTAAAATTCCAATAACATTCATTTTTCAAACAGAAGAAGCTCATGGATTAAATATTCGTGACCTGTATGACCAAAATATGTCATTTAAAAACAGGGAGGAAAGGCTAGAGTTAAAGCAAAAACAAATATATTTTAAAAAAAGTAATGGATGTTTACTGCAGAAAATATGAACTATCTTAAAATAATTTCTAGAGACAACCACTATTAACTTATTAGTATTATATAACTTATACTGTTATTATAAAAGTTGTTATGTAACTTATACTGTTGGTGTTTAAAGTTTTTCTCTATGCCCTCTGGCTTGCAAATAATGAGCTGGAGACCTGTTACATCTACTAATAAATTTAAAGCACTATAGCTGGGCAGCTCTCATCTATTGTAACCTGTCTAGGCTAGCCTGGTCTACTTCCCAGCTACGTGTCCAGTTATCTGCCCTCCAGTATTGCCCTGGCTGCCCCACTCCATCTTTGCCCTCATGGTGACCTCCTCATGGTGACTTCCTCACGGCCTGGTGACCTTCTTCTTCTCCTCCACCCCTTTCTGTCTGTACCTGGGTCCCCCAGAGAGGGAATAGAAGTCCTGCCCACTCTCTCTCCTCTGCCCCATCCATCACAGGCTCATCAGCTTCTTTACTAACAATCAGAGGTAATTGGGGAGTAATTTGTACACAATAATGAGACAGGAGATCTGTCAGTAACTTGCCACTGGCTCAGCAATTACCAATTGAACCTACAGAGACACATCTCAATACAATGTGAGTGGAAGGTCACCTTTACGTATACTTTGAGTCAGTTTTTTTGTTTTTGTTTTTTGTTAAGGAAATGGAAATTCTTTTGTTCTGGACTGGGGGAGATGGCAGTGGGTAAGAACTATTGCACAGCAAGCCTAAGGAACTGAGTTCAAATCCCCATCATTCATGAAAAAAGCCAGTACTGTGTGGAGCAAAGACAGGAGGATCATTGGGACTCTCTGGTTATCAGCCTAGCTCCTGCCTCAAGGGTATAAGACAGAGAGCAATAGCGTGAGACACTGATACCCTTCTCTGGTGTCTGTGAGTACACCTGCAGATACCACACACACACACACACACACACACACACACACACACACACACACACACACCCCGTACCCACCACACCTACCCACCAAACATACACCACACACACATACATACATATACATACACACATATACACACCACACCACACATACATGCAGAACACACACATACATGCACAACATACATACCATACATACACATCACACCTGGCCACCACACATATCGCACACACATTACACACCACACATACACACACACACAGACACACACCACACCACACCACACCACACCACACTGAAAGAAAGTTGTATTATCCTTACCATTTCATTTTCTCCTTTTTAAGGTCACCTTTACAAAGTCAATGTACCAGTCATGGTGACACAGACTTCTGGAAGAACAGAAATTCTCCAGCACCCATTTCAGCAAGTCGTTCAGCAGCTTGGGCAGCCTTCAATACTGCAGACCGCTGTCCCACCTTTGCACACATGTTCTCTTCAAGCAGCTGCTGAGAAATCCCACAGAATAGAAGCTGTGCTACCGCAGCCTGCCATTCTGCATTCTGCCCCAGTGGACAGGAAGCGCTTAGAAGATGCTGCTGGCGAGAGGCGTGTGGTCCCTGGAAATGAGCGTAAGACTGCGCCCGAGGCTGTGCTGAGGCCGCAGGAGAGCTCTCCATTCCTCAGCCTTCCGGGGGTAGGGTTTCCTCCTCAGGTCGCCCTAACGGAGTCTAGCCTGGAGCCAGTGCTTGGTGTCTCTGCAAACCTGACCCAGAATCTGCACGGTGGTCCTTTCCCCCAGGGCCCTCAGGGCACTCCCCACCACCACATGCTTGACGTGCAGCTCCACGGCCTTAAAGATAGGATGTATGGATGTGACTCCGTACAGCAGCTGAGAAAGATGGAGGAGCCCGGCAGCATCCCTGCTGCAGAGAAGGTAGCATTTTGTGTTCGTCTTGTTGGTATTGGGAAACGGATGGTGGCCTTCGGTTAGAATTTCTAGTTTTCCTTTTGAGGTGTAAGAGTAATCAAAGTTATATAAGCTTTGCTTTTCCCATAGAAAATTGCTTCTTTTTTGTGATGCCATGGCTAGTTTCAAATGTCACTTTGAGTTAGGGGAAGAACTGAGAGGTGAGTATGATAAAAATACATCATAGAAAATTCTTAAAGAATTAATAAAAATAATATATTAAATTTAAAGACAATATTGCATACAATATTGTTTTGTTTATTGTATCCAACATAATATTGTATGCAAAAATGTTGTTTACAACATAAACTCTTACAGCCAACCCCACTTGTCCAGTTTAGTCTTATATGAAAAGCAAAACTTTGTGGTTAGCTAATAGATTAGTGATGCTTCAGCACAGCTCGCAGTCGGCAGCCAGCCAAGGACCACCTGAGCAGACAGTTTCAGAATATTTAAAGTCTCTTTCTCATTTTCCCCCTTCTTCATGGCTTCTTGTCCTCCCCCTTTGCCCCATTTTTTCTTCTCTCTCCTTCCTTTCTCACCCTGTTTTTATGTTGCTTAGATCACGCCTGGGGCCTGGTAGGTGCCAGGCAAGCGCTGGGCTGTACCCTCACCTCTAACACTTGCAAGCTAGGTGGAGGATGAGGTGCAGTGAAGGACTGTATTCAAGCATGCTATAAACTATTGTGAGAGTTTAAATTACTGATGACCGAAAGAAATAACTTGTTTGGTTTGTGAATATTTTAGGTGTTTTGTGACACTTGTTCCAGGCCTTCTAGAAAGTTTGCATTTACTTTTGGTATAAAGAATTAATATTAAAATGTGGGGTTTTCATATTTTTCTCATATTTTCACATAATATATTCAACTTAGGAACTAAATATAAGCAAAACTAAGGAATTATATGGCGTTTGGTTCTGAGGCAGAAGTAACTAAGCTATGCTTTCTCCGTTTAGTAATTGGAGCCATTTTCCTCCTGGGTTTTGTACACTCTTTACAGATTTAAGGAGCAGTGATCAAGGACCAAGTCTGGTCCACTCGTCCTGTACTTTTTTCTGAAAGGAGAAAGTAGCTCAGCTCTGGGGTGGTAGTCATAATAGTTTAGGGCGTCACTCTGAAGGATAAAATTCTAGCTTGACTTTTTCTTTTTGGCCTCCACATGCTGCCTGGAGCATGGTGAGCACACAGTGCGTTAGCTGTTGGTACCTCACCCCTGGCTTCCAGAGACCTGTGTGAAGTGTCTGTCCTTGTCCTTCCTAACCCTGTCCTTGCATTGCCCAGCACATCACTGTGCCCATCACCTTTAAAGATAAGCTATAGTGCTTTCCTGTGTGTACACGGACCTTTGCTTCTCCCCCTGTTTTTTACTCTTCCTTTCATGCCTAATATTTTATTGGGGACACCAGAGGTGAGCGATTCTTTTTAATTTTATAGGATTTTCTTAAAAATTATTACATTTGTTTAACCCCCCCCTTGTGGGGTGTGTGAGTGTGTGTGTGTGTGTGTGTGTGTGTGTGTGTGTGTGTGTGTGTGTGTTACAGTTGTGTAAGCCATGGTGCATGATTGCAGGCCAGAGGACTACTTGATTGAGCCAGTCCTCTCAGCTGGTTGAGGCAGGGTCTCTCCTGTTTCTGTGGCAGGATTGTGTATACCAAGCTGGCTGGCCCACCAGCTTTTAGCAGACAGTTCTGTCTCTCTCTCTCCTGTTGCCATAGGAGTGCTAAGATTGCAGATGCACAGCACTGCCTCTGGCCTTTTATGTGGGTCTCAGGGATCTAATTCAGACCGTTCACAACAGCAGGGTCTTTTAGCTGCTAAGCCTTCTCACTGGCCCTGGACAGTTTCTAAATCTCTCTATACGCTTTGTGTAATAAAGAAAATTCGACATTTTTCATACTTATCAAATATACTAAAATACTCCATGGTGTTAATAGTTTTGATGGTCAGCTTGGTTGGATCACGAGGCATGTAGGAGATGGCGGAAGTACATTTCTGGGTGTGTCTAGGAGAGTGTTTCCAGGGAAAAAGATGTTCGTGCATGTGGCTGGAAATGTCTATAGTCCAGGGCCCAGACAGAATACAGGAGGAAGGAGGAGGAAGCCAAGTAGTGTGAGCACACTTTCTCAGCTTCCTGGCAGCCAAGGTGAGCAGCCTTGCCCACAGCATGCTCCCAGGGTTGTGATGGTCTCCTTCACCTGAGGTCCAAACCAGTGAGCTCAAAGCTCTGAAACCACGAGGCAAAATAAAGCCCCTTGTCTAACTTGTGACAAGAAGTCTGAGTAGCACACTTGACCGATGGGAGTAGCACGGCACAGGGTGTTGTTATCATAACCTGCTACTGTGTAGCCAGTGTCGCCATATTGTGATAGAGCTGGATTAAATTTCTGTTAAGAATAAGAGTTTTGTCCTGCTACTGTGAACAACTGGATTGTATGTAATTTAGGTTGCAGTTTGGGGGTGGGTGGGTATTGAATTATAATTTAGATCTCTTATGCTTTATGCTTGTTACCCTCTATCTTGAAGTTCTGTCTTACCAGGCACTGGAATAATGCAGTTGTTTCTTAAATTGTAATGGTTGGAAGCTGGATTTGGAGACACTTTATCTTAAGGAATCCTGTTTTATTTGTTTATTGTATTACCTAGCCCAAAAGCCATTCCTACTTTAGATGTCTTGGTGAGGTGGAAGACCTTGGCCATTGTGCAGCTGGTTTGCTCGGAGAAGGAAGGCGGAAGGCATGCCGTCACATCGCCTGCAGCAGAGCTGCTGACATTTCCTGTGCTCACACAGGGGTGTGGAAGAACAGGCACTGACATTCCTTTAACATTCAACAGGGTAAAAATACCAGTTGCTTCTGAGGGCAGCTGGTGTCTTGATTTTAATTTCCATTCACACATTGACATCATTAAACACTTCCTATGCTGTGAGCCCTTTAAAATTTCAAGCTGGAAACTGACGTCTTTGTAACAATGTAGAGCTTGTGCTTGGCGGAGCTTGAGACCCTGCATGCCAATGGGGCTTCGGAGGTGCCCTCTGCACAAGACGGGGTTTCTCTCCTTCAGTGGAGAGCCGTGGATCTCAGCATGTGGCCCGCACTGCTGCCAGCCCAAAGGCAGTAATTCCAGAAGAAGTCTTGTCTGCTCACATAAAGCTCAAAGGCTTTCTAGCCAAGGCTTTGAATTTTTTTTTTCCCAACACATGTATCAAAAATGTGGACAAAGTGTTAAATTCTTCTTTCTTCAGGGTTTTTCTAGCTTTCTAAAGGACAGTGCCAAAGCCCCTGTTTAATCTCACGGGAGATGTTTGCTCTTTTCGGGAGGGAAAGAAAGCACCTTCATAACATTTTATCTGGAGGATTTATTATGGGTGTTTGGCTATGTGAAATTCTTTCCCTTTAAAAATTTTATTTAGTTATTTACTTTACATCTCAGTTGTAGCTCCCTTCCTCCCCGTCCCTCCCCCCCCCCTCCCCCCCTCCCTCCCTCCCTCCCTCCCTCCCCCCCTCCCTCCCTTCTTTCCTATTTCCCCATCCCTACTCCTCAGAAAAGGGGAGCTCTGCCCAACTAACCCACCCAAGCACATCCAGTCATGTCAGGACTGAGCACTTACTCTTTCACGGTGGCCCGGCAAGGCAACCTGCCAGGGGAAAGTGATCAAAAAGCTGGCAACAGAGTCCTTTTCAGAGATAGCCCCCCCATTCCTCTTTCTACGGTACCTACAAGAAGACCAAGCTGCCCATTGAGTACATTTCTGTAGGGGGCGAGGTTCCAGTTCATACATGGTCCGTGGTTGGTGCTTCAGTCTCTGCAAGCCTCCCATGGGCCCAGGTTAGTTAGTACTATTCATCTTCTTGTGAAGCTCCTGTTCCCTCCTGGTCCTTCTGTCCTTCCCCCACCTCTTCCACAAGGCTCCCTATGCTCTGCCCAATGTTTGGTCGTGAGTCTCAGCTTTTGTTTCAGTCTGTTGCTGGGTCAAGCCTCTCAGAGGACAGCCATGGCTAGGCTCCCATCTGTAAACATAGCAGAATGTTGTTAGGAGTGTCTGGGGTTGGCTCTCTCTCATGGGATGGGTCTTGGTTTGGGCCAGGCGTTGGTTAGGCATTCCCTCAGTCTCTTCTCTCTCTGCTCTATCTTTATCCCTGCACATATTGTAGGCAAGGTAAATTTTGAGTCAAAGTATTTGTAGGTGGGTTGGTGTTCCCCTTCCTTCACTAGGAGTCCATATGCTTAGAGGATGGCCTCTTCAGACCCCTAGTACTAGGGCTCTCAGCTAGAGTCACCCCAATATCCTCCCAGGAGACTACCCTGTTGTTAGTCTTCCAGCTTGTCTCAGAGTTGCCCCCACCCATGATTTCTCTTCTCTCTGCAAGACTTGTTCTCACCCCCCCATCTGATCTCTACCGCCATTTCCCTCAGCCTTCCTTCTCCTACCTTATTCTCTCTCTTCAACCACGTTTACTGTCTTTTCTATTTCCCCTTCTGAGTGAGATGCACAATCCTCCCTTGGACCCTCCTTGTTACTTAGCTTCTTTGGGTCTGTGAATTGTAGTATGGTTATCCTGTATTCTGGTCCAAATTATTTGGTGTTCTATAAGCTTCTTGTATGTTTATAGGTATCTGTTTCTTTAGGTTTGGGAAGTTTTCTTCTACGATTTTTGTTGAGAATATTTTCTGAGCCTTGGAGCTGGGAGTCTTCTGTTTCTTCCATTCCTATTATTTATTGGCTTGGTCTTTTAATAGTGTCCCAGATTTCTTGGATGTTTTGTGTCAGGAACTTTTTCGATTTAACATTTTCTTTGACTGATGTATTGATTTTTTTCAGTTGTATCTTCTCTCTTCCATCTCTTGTATTCTGTTGGTGATACTTGTGCCAGTAGCTCCTGGGCTCTTCCCTAGGTTTTTCACCTACAGGACTCCCTCAGGCTGTGTTTGCCTTATTGCTTCTATTTTCATTTTCAGATCCTGCGTAATTTTATTCATTTTCTTCTCCCATTTGATTATATTTTCCTGTATTTCTTTAAGGGATTTATTTAATTCCTTCACTTGTTTGATTGTGTTTTCCTGTATCTCTTCGAGGGATTTATTTTCCTCCTTACATGAGTCTGTCATTTTCATAGCACCAGATTTAAGATCATTTTGTTGTGCTTCGGTTGTGTTAGGGTATCCGAGGCTTGCTGAAGTAGGATGGCAATCACAGAGAGCAGCAGCCATCAGAGACTACAAGTTCTTCCTGTATCTCCAGAAACCTGCTACCATCCTGCACCGCTAGCCAGCCTGGTGGTACCTGATGATAGTGGGCCTCTAGGATTGTAGGTAGAGCTGATGGTTCCAGCTGGTAGCAGTCCTCTGGTTTTCCGGGATTGCAGGTGGAAATGAAGTTCAGGAAATGGGGTGCTGGGAGCTGTTGGTCCCTGATTGTTGCCTGGCTCTGCTGCTCCCTGGTGGCTGCTGGTCTCCAGGGCTACCAGCAGTGCATCCATTGTATGAAGGCATGTTGGCTCTCTGGGACAGTTCGTCAATTATAATTATCCTGCATTGGTTTACTTCTGAGCTTTCTTTCCCCTACTGAATACGTTGCCTATTCGCTTTCCTGTGGTACCACTTATCTTTATTGTCGTGGTTTTAAAGGAAGCTGGATATCAGAGAACGAGTCCTTTATATTTGTTCTTTTTCAAAAACTTTAATTCCTCTGTATTTCCATATAAATGTGTTAATGAGCTTGTTAACTCAAAAACAAACATGACGATGAGCAGAATCCAACTGAAACCCCAGCTCCTGGGATTGCTTTTGGGTCGTGTTGACTTTATAGACATGCAAGGAGAGAATTGACAAGCACAGTTCTGTTCAGAGTATCTGTTACTTCATGATTTCAGTCTTGGTAGGTTCTGGGTTTCCAGGGACTTGTCTATCTCATCCGTGTTTCCATTTTCTTTAAAAATGTAGTTTTAGTATTGTGTGTATATCTGTATATGTCTGTGCATTTGACTGCAGATGCCTTTGTGTCTCTGCTTGTTGTTTATTGTCTATTTGATGAACACTAGACTTATCTTGGAAGAGGGAGCTGCAATTGAGGAATTGTCTCCATTGACTTGGGGAATGTATTTGGGGCAGTTTCTTATTGCTAGTTGATGTGTTTGGGTCCAGTCCACTGTGGGTGGTGTCATCCTGAGGCTCGTAAGGAAAGGAGCTGAGCCGGCCAGGGGAAATGAGCCAGTAAGCAACATTTCTCCGTGTGTCCTGTCTGCTCTTACCATGTTTGGGCTCCAGCCCTGCATTCCCTCCCTCAGTGACAGATGTGACTTGGAAGTATAAGCCAAATTAACCTTTCCCTCCTCCAAGCTACTTTTGGTCATGGTGTTGATAATACCTACAGAAAATGAACTAGAAGAAGAGTCTCTTAAGTCCTGTTGATTTTATTGTCAAGTTTATTATTTTGTCATTGATTTTCTATCTCTATACCACTGAAAGTGAGATATCAAAGTCTCTTCTTGCCCTTCTCTGCCTTCCAGTCTTTCAGTGTTTGTTTCATATTATTTGGAGGCTCTGACATTTTTATGTGTATAATTATAATCTTGCTGATGAGATGATCTTTCAGGATTCTGTACTTTTCTTTCTCTCCCTCCTCCCTCCTTTCTTTTTGTAACAGTTTTAACTTTTAAAGTCTGTCTTTTGGAGGGGGCAGGGACATGGCCCCTGTAGCTCACTTAGCAACTGTTCAAGTGCCATCAATTTCTGCCCTTTGGCTTTCAGCCTCTGCAAGCCCTTAGATCTTCAGTTAGGATCAGGCAGGTAGCAGATGCTTGGATCCTGCCCTTTCCAATCCATTCCGCCTGCTGTGTGCTTTGTTTGGGAAATGCTATGATTGGACAGAGTTTGCCTCCACTGATTTAGTCTCCACAAAGGGGGTGCTGAGGTTGCAGGTGCTTTTGTGAAGGGAAGACACATCAGTCAGGTCCTAGAGCCCACCACCAGGACTGATTCGTGGTGAGCTGCTGGAACGGATGGTTCTGAGAGTGTTCCATGAAATTCTGTTGTGAAAAAGACTGACATAGCTCCTCCCTAGGCTCCGGTGTTCTGTCTCTTCTCCACATGGTCTGGACCCTCGTTGTGGTGCCCTGTGCTTCTGACATCCTTCCTAGAGCCAAAAGAGGGGCTGGCTCCTTTCCAAGTCCCAGACTCATGAACTAAATAAACCCTTTTCTTTATAGGTTTCTCAGGCTCAGGTATTTTGTTAGAATAACACAAAATGAATTGATAGAGATAATTGCATCTGTTTATATTTTAGGTTGTTCTTCATGGGAAATGAGTACCTAAATGGTAGCCTGTTCTCTGTGCCTTAAGTTTTCGTTCTTTGATTCTTTCTTTGATACCTTCTTTTCTGTTTAGCTGACATTCTTGTATTAATGCATTTCATCTCCTCATTATTACCACTGTGTGATACTCTGTGGCTGTTCTCTCTCTCTCTCTCTCTCTCTCTCTCTCTCTCTCTCTCTCTCTCTCTCTCTCTCCCTCTCTGAGTGTGTGTTTGTTAGTGTGTGTATGTGAGTGTGTTTGTGTTTGAGTGTGTGTGTGAGCGTGTGTGTGTGTGTGTGTGGCTATTATAGGGATTGCATTTACTATATTCACATGACACTAAGCCCTTTGAATCTGACAACAACAAACTTAGCCACATACAAAAACTTGCTTCTTCATACGATTGCTGTTCTCTACTTTTCCTTATGTCACGGACTGTATTTATATAGACACATAGACATAGATTTACACTTTTATCTCTTAAGTCCTAGAGAAGAATAAAAAAAAAAGTGGAAATAAAATTACGGTCATTCAGGCTTCTGATTTGATGTTGTCAACTTCCCTTTCCTGGACAGTGTCTTACTCTTGTTTTGAGTTACTATCTAGTGTCCTTTGATCTTAACACAAAGGGCTCCTAGGAGAACCCTGGGTGATAAAGTCCTGGTACCTTTTTTCTGGGATGGTTTTACTCCCTCCCTACCCTCCCCACCCCCTTGTTTAAGATGGCAGGTACTCTGTATGCAAGGAGAAGAGGGAGGCAAGGCAGCAGCTATATAAATCACCATAACAGTGGTTTGCATTGGGACAGAGGTTGGAGTCAAACTCATCCCTATTTTAAGCAGTTTAAATACATCATCCCACTGGGTTCTGCCTTTCCTTTGTTCTAGAATAGAAACAGCAAATGTGTTATCAGAGGTAGAAAGCTGCTTTCCTCACTGCTTTAAATGGTATGGGTTTACAATTTCAATTTCTAATTATTTATTGCTACTGTGTAGACATACAATTGATTTTTGTAAAGTGATCTTATATTCTGTCACCTGTTAAAGCCAGCTAATTTTGTATAGTCCTTGGAATTGTTTTATACAGTTAAAACCATTGTGAAAAGAGACAGCTTAATTGATTCTTTGTCAATGTCTTTTTCTGTGCTTTTTTTCTTATTTTACTAAGACTTCTAGTACAGAATTAGAGAGCCAGCAGTTCGCTCTTGTTCCTAAGGGAGAAGCATCCAGTCTTGTCAGCAAGTGCCTTACTGGCCTCAGGCTTCTAGAAAGTGCTCTTTACAAGTGCCCAGAGTAGCTTGGGGAGGAGGTTGGAGAGGGAGGGTGCAGCCTTTAACTCTGATGTTTGAGAGGCCCAGGCAGGGAAGCCATTGACTTTGAGGCCAGCCTGATCTACATAGCTGGTGCTGTATCCTTTTTATCCTTTTAGCAAACCAAAGTTTTTGCATTCTTTCATTTTCTCTTAATATTCTCAATTTTACCATTTTTCTTTAGATGAATGGATATTTTTGATGTTTTAAATATTTTTGTTATCAATTTTGTTTTTCTCTCTATTTATTTTTTTATTTTTTTGCTTTCGTTTCTGATTTAAGACTTTTATAATAATTGAATGCTTTATATTTTCTTCTAGAATGTTTTAGGTATGTAAGTTTTGACTTATTTTCATTGCATTCATTGTTTTATACTAATCTTTGCAATTTATTCTTTTATTCATGGAGATTCATAATTATCTTAATTACTTTTTGTCTAGTTTTAGCTTTTTGTTTTGTTTTTGGCTTTTTGTAGCCTTGGCTGTCCTGGACTCTCTTTATAGATGAGGCTGGTCTCGAACTCACAAAGAACCGCCTACCTCTGCCTCCCGAATGCTGGCATTAAAGGCGTGTGCCACCACCACTGTGCTAAGTTTTAGTTTTTTACACATTTTATATTCTATATTTGAAAAGAATTATTTTGAGCCAGAATGTAGACTGTCTGTGTACATTTCATGTGCACTTAAAAAAAAGAGGCTCTGTTTTATTATTTATAACCACATGTCATGAGTGTTGTATGTGCATGTGAGTACCAGAGCCCACAGAGGCCACAGGTGTGGGGTTCCCCTGGTGTGGGGTCACAGGTACTGGGAATGAGTGCCCTCATATGCTCTTGATAAAAGCTGTTTGGCTGTTTTTGGATAGAACATTCTATACATGTCAGTTAGGTCACTTAGACTGCATGCATTGGTCAGGTCTTCTGTATTGTTAATGAGTAATTACTGTAAATGTTTCTGTTGTTTACTGAGAGCAATTACAATTGTAAATTTATCTCTTTTACTTCCTTTATGTACTTATTTAATTTTTATTGTAGGGAGTGGGCCCAGGGTCTTAGTGCACAATAACCATAGATGACACTGCTGAGCTGCATCTCAGCCCTGTTTTCGATTTACATATTTGTGAAGCTATATTATTATTATCAGGTGAGGCATAAACCTTAGGATTGTTGTTTTCTTCTTGAACTGACCCTTTTAGTGTCGATGATATTCTATGTGTCGGTGTGACATTCCATATTTCAAGACAAAGGCCATTATTTTCATTTTACCTTGACTAGTGTTTGCACAGTACGTGTCCTCTCTTCTTATTTAGATATTTTACAATTATTTTGTGTGTGTGTGATGTTAGTGGGTATGTGTCACGGTGCATGTGTGTGGGGTCAGAGGACAGCGTGGAGGAGTAGATTCCTTCCTTCTCCTATGCAGGTCCCAGGATCAAACACAGTTCCTTAGGGTTTGCAAGGGTTTTTGTTTCCTCCGCTGAGGGGATGTGATGAGAGCTGTACCCAAGCTGTGTGAGTACATGCTGTGCGCTGAACCCGGAGTAGTTCCATCTCCGCTCTATCCCTAGGCCTGAGCCTGGAAGATTCCAGCCTCCATGCAACCTAACCGTCTGCAAAGCCAGACGCTGAAGGCTTCAGCTTCAGCCTCCATCTGCTAACCTGGGCCTAGAAGGTTTTAGCTTCCAAGACTTAGTGACAAATAAACTCATCCTTTCTGAACTCTTCCTGGCTGGTTCAGCTCAGCCATTCTGGCCTAAACTCCTCTCCAAGCTGGACTGATGGAATCTGGCTTCTCTCTCAGCTTCTGACTGGATTGCTCTGCTTGGCCTCAAACTAACACTGACAATATGTTCTAATCTTCTGGCTCTTTCTCATTTTCTGGCTCTTTCTCTCTCCATTCTGTCTCTGTAAAACTGTCCTGGTAAAACTGCTATGCATGCGTACACACACACATGCGCGCACACACACAGAGACACACATACACAGGCACACACACACAGACACACACACACACACACACACACATACACAGGCACACACACACACTCTACTCCTGTTGCTCTTACTACCACTGCTACTTCTCTCTCCCTGTGCTCCTGCTCTTTTGTTGTTGTTGTTTTGAGACAGGGTTTCTCTGTGTAGCCTTGGCTGTCCTGGACTTGCTTTGTAGACCAGACTGGCCTCGAACTCACAGAGATCCGCCTGCCTCTGCCTCCCGAGTGCTGGGATTAAAGATGTGTGCCACCACGCCCGGCCGAAGTAGCCTCTCTTTCCTGTGTTGTTGTTGTGAGTGTTGGGCGTGTCTTATCTCTGACTCATTCTGTCACACCCTCATCTGGTTCCTCACTTTGCCCCACACTGAGATGTCACTGTAGGTGTACTCTTTCTCTACTTCATTTGGGTTCTTATGCCTCTGTCTCCCTTTCAACCCCTCCACACTAGGTAGGAGAGAAAGAAGGTTAGAGGGACAGGGATGTAGACCTCTTAAGACTGAGGTCCTGGGGGCAACTCCAGTCTTCATAGTCAGTGTATCTAGCAGTCAGCAAACAGCAAACACAGCAACAGAACGAACCAGCAGCCGCCTCCTTCCTCCTCGGACTCCTTTTCTCTCAGTGCTCCGGCATTTATATCCTCTCAGAGTCTTCAGAATTAAACTGTCTGCAGCTGGCAAAGATCACACCCCTCTCTGAGCCTGCACGAAGCAATCATAGCTAACAGCTACGAACAAACTTAAAGCAGCCCGTCTCCCGCACTTGGGATTAAAACAAAAAACATATTTATATAACGTAACTTGAGTTTTTAGAGAAACCAAACTTTCCACTATGTGTTACTTTCACACATGGCTGTTTCCTTCTATAAACTAACCTTACTTTCATTGTTTGGGATTAAAGGTGTGTATTAAGGGCATATCTGTATTCCATCCAGATCGCACTGTAATGCAGGGTATATCTGCATTTCACATAGACCCAGAAAGTCTTCAGATGTTATCCCTTGTCAGAGCAGCTATGTTACTGGATTAAAATTCCTCTACAAGGCTTGTTGCAGGTCTTTTTACCCACAGCACCATCTCACCAGCCCTTACCATAGATACCTTATAGTGATCTGGTTATATTTAAAGTGATTTTTTTTTTACTTTCTTTCACCTCCTTTAAAAAAAATATTTATTTTCATGTATATGAGTGCTCTATCTGCATCTCCACCTGCATTCCAGAGGAGGGCATCAGATTCCAGTATAGATGGTCGTGAGCCACCATGTGGTTGCTGGGAATTGAGCTCAGTACCTCTGGAAGAACAGACAGTGCTCTTAATCACTGAGCCATTTCCCCAGCTCCCTAAAAGTGGTTTCTTATAGACAGGATACTACTGGGTCTTGATAACTTGGTCCAGCCTTATGGCTTTGTACTGGTGTGTTTAGACCACTTATATCTGGCATAGTTATTAAACAACTCATAGGTTGTTTCTGTGTTCTTTTTTTTCCCTTTCCTACATACTTTTGATTCTTCCTTTGTCTATATTGCATGTACTGATGGCTCCTCTAGATGTAATTTTTACTCTGATATTTTCTATTTTTAGAATTTCTGTTTGCCTTGTATTTTTCATGTCTGAGAAAATTTCCATGCTACAACCATGCTTCTGTTGCCCACATTTTCCACTGGCTTGTCTAACATAAATAATAATCTGATTCTCACATCTAAGTCTGATTCTCTGCTTGGCTTCTTGCCTATACAGTTGTCCTTGCTTGTCTTTTTCTTTTTTTCTTCTTTTAATTTTTGATTGGTGATCAAGCATCTTGTATAGAAAAGGAGAGTTGAGCACATAGAATTTACATTTGGGGATGTATTTGTATTTTCCACAAATCCACAGGCTGTTTGTCGTTCAGTGTCCTGGACTCCAGGATAGACTTTTTAAAGGAATCAAACAAAGCTGTGCTGTGATTATTCGGCTTCTGCTCTTCAACAGTGTGGCAGTGGTCGTTTTTAGCATTGACATCATAAGTGACAATGGCTGTTCCTTTTGTATATGAGTACATCTTGTTTATAATTTAGATTTATTTATATTTCAGTCACACCATAGCCATTCATAGCCATTTACTCCTGCATAGATGATGCACCTTCATTCCATTTGGGAGGGACATCTGTTTCCAAAATTGTGAAACTTAATTGCATGTAAATTAATTATTTATATGTTTATTAATGTTAAATCTTCCATGTGAGATGTTTTAAAAGAGTACTTTGTGAGGATTCATTGTAGAGAATATTTACATGACCATGCATCCCAGAACTACAACTGTCCACTCAAGAAGAGTTGAGTATTTCCTGTGCTAAAGTAATATATTTTTTAAATTTATTTTTTAATTAATTTATTCTTGTTACATCTCAATGGTTATCCCATCCCTTGTATCCTCCCATTCTTCCCTCCCTCCCATTTTCCCCTTAGTCCCCTCCCCTATGACTGTTCCTGAGGGGGATTACCTCCCCCTGTATATGTTCATAGGGTATCAAGTCTCCTCTTGGTAACCTGCTGTCCTTCCTCTGAGTGCCACCAGGCCTCCCCCTCCAGGGGACATGGTAAAATATGAGGCACCAGAGTACGTGAGAAAGTCATATCCCACTCTCCACTCAACTGTGGAGAATGTTCTGCCCATTGGCTAGATCTGGGTAGGGGTTTAAGGTTTACTGCCTGTATTGTCCTTGGCTGGTGTCTTAGTCTGAGTGGGACCCCTGTGCCCAAATCTGCCTATCATAATGTTCTTAAAGTAATATCTTAATTGATGATTAAGATGTATAATTGTGTTGCCTGCACATCACAAACACAAGAGTACAGAGAAAGTATATCCTTTTAAACCATAATAAAGCTGCGTGCGGCCTGTTGGAAGTCTTACCAGCTTCAGTGACCTGAAAGATTGCCGCAGTTTTTCAGGCTGTTGTGTGGAGAAGGCGCTTTGAGATCTGACAGCTGTCCTTTCTGTGCCTTGATCTGCACTGTGCACCTCACCAGATGACGTGTGTCCACCTGTCCCTGAGCTTCCCAAACAGCCAGCCTGTGTGTGCGCGGCTACCTTACAGCCCCTGGAGCTCATCACCGAGGTATCCTGTTTGAGACTGTGGCCTGCTGCAGCTCACAGGATCACCCCGCCTTAGCCCCCAGAGTGCTGAGACTAGAGCCATACAGCACCAGATCTGGACTTTTAAATTACTTTTAAAATTATTTTTATTTATTTTTAGTCATTAAAATAAGTTATTAAATCCACAGAAAATCATTTTAATGAGAAGAAGAATAAACATTTGTGTTAATCATCTCCACAAAAGAGACAATTTTTGAAAAATCACTTATCATTTGCAGCTCTGCTCATACCAGGCATAAGTCTCTTATAAACATGTTACATATCTAAAGACCTTGGCCGAATGCATTAATCTGTAGTTTAGTTTAATTTCACCAATACTAGTACAGGTTTTAAAAATATCTTTTAAACCATGTTCACAATGCATATTCTCTTTTCATGTGCCAAACTGATTAGTTTCTTAAGGGGCGATTTTGTCAAAAAGGATGAGAATTCTGCTGTAAATGATGGTTATATAAAGTAGCTCTTCTTGCTAAGAAGCTTGAAGATAGGGGGAGCTCTAGATTCCCAAACTTGGAGTTTTGGGGGGCCCTACCTCACCTATGGCAGACTTGAAGCTCTAAGAACCTATAGCTGTCAACCCACTCCCCTCCGGCTTCCCCCCCACCCCCATGATAGAGAAATGGGAAGGCATATGCTGCACAGAGGTGAACTCTTTGTAATCAAACTTGGGCTTTAATTCTATCTCACTCTTTGCTGCCTTTGTCCTCTTGTAAGCCACGGTGTCTTATCTCAGTATGTTGCAATTAGATTTAAATTAGAAAAACACAAACAAAATATTTACCAAATGCTTGTAAGCTCTGTCTAAGAAAGACCATGCTAAAAGTAAGTTGTCTATATAGCCAGGGATAAGAATAAAATTTACTTCTGACATCACTATCCATTTCCAGAAGGCTTTCATTATCTTAAATGAACACTAGCACCACATTTAAACAGCAAATGATTCCTGTAGTGGTTTGATGAAAATGGGCCCCCTAGGCCATTTAGAGAGTGACACTATTAGGAGGTGTGGCCTTGCTGGGGTAAGTGTGGCTTTGTTGGAGGGAGTGTGTCACTGGGGGTGGGCTTTGAGGTCTCAGATGCTCCAGCCAGGCCCAGTGACTTACTTGCTGCCTGTTGATCTGAGTGTAGAACTCTGGCTCCCTCTCCAGCACCATGTCTGCCTGCATGCTGCCATGCTTCTCACCTGAGGATAATGGACTAAATCTCTGAGCTCGAAGCCAGCCCCCACAAATGCTTTCTCTAAGAGTTGCTATGGTCATGGTGTCTCTTGACAACATCAGAAGCCCTAACTGAGGCAGTGTCCACCACCCCTCTCTTCCTCTTAGGCTTGGCAGTCTTTGCTTTACTTTTATATTGTATATGTGCACATGTCTACAGTAGGCACCTGGGTTAAGGGAGACACTCTAAGCTGTTCTGTATTGGCACTGTTGACACATGTAGTCCTCTGGAATTTGCATTCATTTCATGAGTATGCCATTGTCTTTTCTATGTCATTCAGTTGCCATTGTAGTCAAGTGTAATAGTTAAGATTCAGCAGGTACGTGCTATCCAAATGCGTATATAAAAGCTAGTAAATACATGAAAGCAGTGAGCTCATTTGGTGTTGGTGCTCGATAGTGTGTTTACTTGCTTACAAATGCTAACGATATCCTAGAATTCCAGGCTTAGAGATTGGTCTTAGAAGACAGAGATAAGTTTAAATGGCCACTTTTGTGGTACTTGCCAGTCATTTAAAAGCCAGATTCAGTGGGTTTTTTTTTGTTTTTGAGACAGGGTTTCTCTGTGTAACCTTGGCTGTCCTCGAATTCACTTTGTAGACCAAGCTGGCCTCGAACTCACAGAGATCCACCTGCCTCTGCCTCCCGAGTCCTGGGATTAAAGGTGTGTGCCATCACGCCCGTCTGAATTCAGTGTTTTAATGTTGTGTTTGCCTTGAAGAACTTAATTGTGCCTCTTCTCTTTGCAGAGCTCTGCTTCTGAGATGGACCTGAATATTCAGGTAACTGATGATGATATCAATGAAATAATTCAAATAGATGGAACTGGCGATAACTCTTCAACGGAAGAAGTGGGGAGTATAAGAGACGTGGATGAGAACGAATTCCCAGGGATCGTCGATGCAGGCGACCTCAAGGTGCTCGAGGAGGAAGCCGATAGCGTGTCAAATGAAGATTCAACTGCAAACAGCAGTGACACGGAGGACCGCCACGTAGACATCATAGAGGAGGTGAGGGGACCTTCTGAGCTGAGGCTTGGCTTATTGACCGGCAGGATTTGTGCTTCCATGTACTTTACAACCGAATGCGATTCTAATTAAGATCGGCTATGTCTTTAATCTTTTAAAATCAGAGCTATTCATATGCAGAGCCTTAACATTTCACACGAAAACTATATCTTAAACTGGTCTTAAGTGGTTAGGAGTTGGATTTGTATTTGTTGCTTTGAAGTAGACATAGTAGGACGCTTGGGAGATGCAGTCTCTGTCTTTTTTTCTAGTAAATGTGCCGAGGTTTGAGTAGAATGTGGAAATTAAGTTTGTGAGGGCTGTTGGCTCTCACGTGTGGCTGCCTTCATGTATCGGCCTATGGTAATGTCTTATTTTAGTTACCGCCTTTAACAGCCCTGGTATCCTGTAGGTCTCATTGGACTTGTCATTTCATAGATGAGAAAACAGATACAGGGAAGTTGGGTAATTTGCCCAAGGTCAGGCATGTAATTATGAAGTGGTCAATCTGGAATTCAAAGCCAGGTGACTTGGCTTTAAAGCAGAAATACTATTCTGTCTCTTCTGGTTCCTTTACTTCTATGTCTCTCTATCTTTAAAAACCACTGAAGCATCATGAAATCCTTTAATGTGATCATCTTTCATCTTTAGGATCCTCTAAATTCTGGAGATGATGTCAGTGAGCAGGATGTGCCAGACCTGTTTGACACAGATAATGTAATTGTCTGTCAGTATGATAAGGTACCGCACTCACCTCTTGGACTTTGGGTTTATTAATTGAACTTAGACTGAAAAGTATATAAAATAGTGCGAAATATGATGGTGAGTTCCAGTTCGCAGTCAAGGGACTCATGGAACAGCTGTTCAATTCTGTAAGGGATTTCTGTGTGTATGTGTGCATTGTGTGCACGTGTGTGGGTACACATATGTGTGGGTTCACATGTGTGTGAGTTCACATGTATGTGGGTTCACTTATGTGCACATGTGTGTGGGTTCACATGTGTGTGGGTTTGCATGTGTGTGGGTTCGCATGTGTGTGGGTGCACATGTGTGTGGGTTCACGTGTGTGAGTTCACATGTATGTGGGTGTGCATGTGTGTGAGTTCACATGTGTGTGGGTGTGTGTGGGTGTGAGTTGGCATGTGTGTGCGTATACATGTTTGTGAGTTGGCATGTGTATGGGTTCACTTATGTGCGCATGTGTGTGGGTTCGCTTATGTGTGCATATGTGTAGGTGTGCATGTGTGTGGGTACACATGTATATGGGTGTGCATGGAGGCCAGAGAATAACCTCTGCTGGCATTCCTTAGGTGCTGTCTATCTTGCTTTTACAGACAGGGTTTTTGTTTTTTTTTTTTGACCTGGAGCTAACTAAATGGGCTAGGCTGGCTGGCCACCAAGTCCCAGTGAGCTGCAGTGCTGGCTTCCCTAGTTCTGGGGTGACAAGTATGCCCCTCTGTGCCCAGCTTCTTTTAATGTGGATCTGGGTCTCAACACAGGTCCTCATGTTTGTGTGGCAAGCACTTTACCTATTGAGCCATCCCTACAGCCTAGTTCTGTGAGGTTTTGGGGGTGTGCTTTGGGTCTACCACTGTGTGCTGTGTGGGATAGTGACACTTGAAAGTGATCATTAAGGGTCTCCCCCTCCCCCCGTGGTTCTGGGGATTGAACCTAGGATACATAACATGCTAGCCTAGTGCTCTACACTAAGCTGTTAGGCCGCTCCTCAGCCCCTATTAGGCTATGTCCCCAGCCCCCATTAGGCTATGTCCCCAACCCCCATTAGGCTATGTCCCCAGCCCCCATTAGGCTATGTCCCCAGCCCCCATTAGGCTATGTCCCCAACCCCCATTAGGCTATGTCCCCAGCCCCCATTAGGCTATGTCCCCAGCCCACATTAGGCTATGTCCCCAGCCTCCATTAGGCTATGTCCCCAGCCCCCATTAGGCTATGTCCCCAGCCCCCATTAGGCTATGTCCCCAGCCTCCATTAGGCTATGTCCCCAGCCCACATTAGGCTATGTCCCCAGCCCACATTAGGCTATGTCCCCAGCCCCCATTAGGCTACGTCCCCAACCCCCATTAGGCTATGTCCCCAGCCCCGATTAGACTATGTCCCCAACCCCCATTAGGCTACGTCCCCAACCCCCATTAGGCTATGTCCCCAGCCCACATTAGGCTATGTCCCCAGCCCCCATTAGGCTATGTCCCCAACCCCCATTAGGCTATGTCCCCAGCCCCCATTAGGCTATGTCCCCAGCCCCCATTAGGCTATGTCCCCAGCCCCCATTAGGCTATGTCCCCAACCCCCATTAGGCTATGTCCCCAACCCCCATTAGGCTATGTCCCCAGCCCACATTAGGCTATGTCCCCAGCCCCCATTAGGCTATGTCCCCAGCCTCCATTAGGCTATGTCCCCAGCCCACATTAGACTATGTCCCCAGCCCACATTAGGCTATGTCCCCAGCCCCCATTAGACTATGTCCCCAACCCCCATTAGGCTATGTCCCCAGCCCCCATTAGGCTATGTCCCCAACCCCCATTAGGCTATGTCCCCAACCCCCATTAGGCTATGTCCCCAGCCCCCATTAGGCTATGTCCCCAACCCCCATTAGGCTATGTCCCCAGCCCCCATTAGGCTATGTCCCCAGCCCCCATTAGGCTATGTCCCCAGCCCCCATTAGGCTATGTCCCCAACCCCCATTAGGCTATGTCCCCAGCCCCCATTAGGCTATGTCCCCAACCCCCATTAGGCTATGTCCCCAGCCCCCATTAGGCTATGTCCCCAGCCCCCATTAGACTATGTCCCCAGCCCCCATTAGGCTATGTCCCCAACCCCCATTAGGCTATGTCCCCAACCCCCATTAGGCTATGTCCCCAGCCCCCATTAGGCTATGTCCCCAGCCCCCATTAGGCTATGTCCCCAACCCCCATTAGGCTATGTCCCCAACCCCCATTAGGCTATGTCCCCAACCCCCATTAGGCTATGTCCCCAACCCCCATTAGGCTATGTCCCCAGCCTCCATTAGGCTATGTCCCCAGCCCCCATTAGGCTATGTCCCCAGCCCCCATTAGGCTATGTCCCCAGCCCCCATTAGGCTATGTCCCCAGCCCCCATTAGGCTACGCCCCTGGTCCCTAAATGATAATCTTATCATAAGGAGGAGACAGTCTTATCAAACTCAGTATTTCTTACAGAAGAAAAAAATGACACATGATAAAATAGCAGGCAAGTCAGATATGAGAAGAGCATGGCAGGTAAAGCAAATGCTGGCGTCACATGAACCAAACTGTAAGCTATGTGGCAGACAGCAAGGCCTAAACTAGCAAGGAGTGGAGGTTGTATGAAACACATAAAGCAGATTCTATAAGGGGCTTGAGTAGAGCACAGGCTTGGGTCTACGTGGCTGTGGAGCTGGTCACTGCTCTACGATACAGAGAGATGGTTCCCACTGTGTGGGGATGACTGATGTGTCTCCAGGACTGAAACCAGTCTTAGAGGAACTCAAATGTTTGCTAAAGAGTAAATACACTATCTTACATTTAGGGTCAGCACCATTCCATTTGCTATTTTAAAGACTATAAATGATCCTTTAGCTTATGGACGTAGTTCAGAGGTTTAGCGTATCTTTCTCTCCCCAGATTCACCGGAGCAAGAACAAATGGAAATTCTTCTTGAAAGATGGTGTTATGTGCTTTGGAGGGAGAGACTATGTGTTTGCCAAAGCCATTGGTGAGGCCGAGTGGTAGGCAGCAGGAGCTCGGAACGTCAGCTCTGTGAGCCTATGTGGGACTAGTATATTGAATGTTTATCCTATATGTAGCCCACCAAAGAGTTGATTAACATTTTTGTTCACTATATGGAATTGAATAAAATTATAGTTCAAATGCAGATGCAAATATACAGCCTTACATTTATTTTTTTCCGTCTTAGCTGGCATCCACTGTATTATCCCTCTCATTACAAAGCACTATTGCACAGTTGTGACAGTACCATAGGCGATGCATGTAGTGATGAGAAAAGTCACCAAAGCCCCACCTATATGCCCTCAACTCTCTATCTTTTAAAAATGCAAACAAAATCAATGTAAAATTAAGCTACAGAACAGAGTGCAAACTCATTCTCTCCTTGTGCTGATTTAATGGTTGGTAGGTTTGGGGTGATCCCAGAAGGAAATAAGAGTTCCCCAGGTTATTTTGAGTCAGGTCCTCACTCACCACCTCAGAGGATGCTGTTTTAAAACCCCAGCTCTTGTGGAGTTATTTGACTCAGTGGCTTTCAGGGCTTTCGGCCATGATCCACACTGTGAAACACATTTCGAAAATGAATTCTCTCTTTGAATGTCCATGGACACAAATATAGCACAAGTGCAGCAAAAGATGTCAGAAATCACACTTGCCTTCAGCAGATGGCCTTCTGCATTATCTATTTGACTCTGTGCTGTTTAAATAAAAAATTATATAATTTTGGCTCACAAAGATTCACTTTGTACACTTTTCTAAAAATAAGATTTATTTATAATTTTATATGTATGGCTATTTTGCCTGAATGTATGTCTGTGCGTAACATGTGTGCAGTGCCCATAAAGGCCAGAAGACAGCACCAGATCCCCTGAATCTGGACCTATGTGCAGTGTTTCACAGCCATGTGGGTGCTGGGAATTGATTTCTGGGCCCTCTAGAAGAGCAAGCAGTGTGTTTAGCTGCTGAGCTGTCTCTCCAGATTGGGTTAACATTTTTTTTTTGAAACATGCTGAGTGGTGTGGTTAGGTTTCTACCACTGTGTTATGATACCATGATTAAAAGCCAGTTGGGGAAGAAATGGACTACATTGCTTATGCTTCCACATCACAGTTCATCACTGACGACAGCCAAGGCAGGAACCCGGAGGCAGGAGCTGATGCAGAGGCCATGGAGGGGTGCTGCCTACTGGCTTGTTCCTCATGCCTGGCTCAGCCTGCTTTCTTATAGAGCCTGGGACCACCAGACCAAGGGTATCTTCATCCACAATAGGGATCCACCCCATCCACCCCATCAGTCACTAATTGAAAAACTATCCTATGGACTTGCCTGCCTACAGCCTCATGTATTTCCTCAGGTGAGGTTGCCCTCCCACATGAATCTTACCATGTACCAAGTTGACATAAGAACTAGCTGTCATACTGATGTTCATGGCTTTATTGTTTAGTGTGGATGTGATATTTTATTTATAGGATTCATTCTCAAGAAGTTTATTCATGATTTTTCTTTTCTCTTATTTTTGATTAACGTTCTATTCATTAATAATGTTAACATGGTTTGGTAGGAGTTTTTAATGCACATTTATAGCATGCATCAATCAAATACAGCCTTCTGTCTTCCACCCCTACTGCTGCCTTTTCCAACTTTAATTATCACCATTCTATATTCAAATCAACCTTCTTTTAAATTAATTATTAAAACTTTATTGTAGTGGGGTGTGGTGGCACAGGCCTTTAATTCCCAGCGCTCGGGAGGCAGAGGCAGGTGGATTACTATGAGTTTGAGGCAAGCTTGGTCTACAAAGTGAGTCTAGGACAGCCAAGGCTACACAGAGAAACCCTGTCTTGAAAAACCAAAAAAAAAAAAATTATTGTAAGGATGAAATTATGAAATTTGCTGGTAAATGAGTGCAACTAGAATCAATTTTCCTGAGTGAGGTAACCCAGACCCAGAAAGACAAATGTTGCATGTTTTCTCTTATATGTGAATATTAAATTAAAAAAATTTATACAGCATACATAATTTCATTTTTCTTAAAAGCTGTATAACATTGCATTGAGTAAAAGTGCCATATTTCTAGTATTCATTCATCAGTTGCTAAACATCTTCATTATTTCCAGTTTCTGGCTATTATGGATAGAGCAGCAATGACCACAGATGAGCAGGTATCTTTTGTTAGAAGATGAAGATGTAGGGTCCTTTGGGGATGTTCCTAAGAGTGGTATAGCTGGATCTTGTAGAAGCAATCATCACTCTCATCCAGCTACAAACCCTGCTAGCTATAATAATGACCTGCCTACAGGACATGTCCACTGGTGCAGTAGTGCCACAAATGTTATGATAGTAGCAAACTACTTTTTAAATTGGATTTAAGGCCCACTCCATTAGATGGAGCCCATACTTGTTACTGTTAATGAGGCCAAGAACCTCAGAGTAGATAGGGCCTGGGCCAAGGGGAAAAACCTAATGCTATTATTCTGCTAAATGAATACAGCAATAAAGCCACTCCTAATGACACATTGGTGTAGCCCTCAACTCTTATCAGAGAGGTTCCTTCTTACAGTAGAAGGTAATTAACACAGTGGCCCACAACTGGAAAATGTACAGAGAATGAGAGACTTCGGAGTGTTCAGCTCTGAATGAGGCATCTTTTTCATACCCCTCCTCTCAAAGGCTCAGGAATCCAAAGGGAGGCAGAAAATCTTAAGAGCTGGAGGTAGAATATGGGCATGGTGGCTCATGTTTTTAATCCTAGTACTTGGTAGGCAGAAGCAGGTGGATCTCTGTGAGTTCGAGGCCAACCTGGTCTTCAGAGTGGGTTCCAAGACAGCCAGATAGGGCTGTTACACAGCGAAGCCATCTCAAAAAAAAAAAAAAAAAAAAAAAAAAAAAAAAAAAAAAAAAAAAAAAAAAAAAAGAAAGAAAGAAAGAAAGAAAGAAAGAAAGGAGCTAGAGGTCGTATATAACTCCAAGGAAACAATGTGGTCTAGATACAACAGGACGGATACACATACAGAGTCACAGACACTCTGACAGCACACAAGACCCACAGAAGCTCAAAACAGGAAGAATTCCAGCACTGAGAAGGGAAGTGGGCACAGAGTCCCTCCCTTAATCAAGGCGTTATTTATAGTTGATATATGCTGCGAGAGGGGAAATCAGTTTTCTTCAATGGAGAGACATTGGGTATATCAATTACATTCTTGGGTCAGCCCCATGCTCAGGAGTAGCTGAGTAACACAAAATGGATGCCCATGCTTTTAATGTCTACTTTTTCTTTTGTTTTGGGGGAAGGGAGAGAGAGGGGGGGGAGGGAAGGAGGGAGAGAGAGAGAGAGAGAGAGAGAGAGAGAGAGAGAGAGAGAGAGAGAGAGAAACTGAAGTTGGGTGAGTAAGTGTTGAGAGACAAGAAAGAATATGATAAAAATATACTGTATGGAATTCTAAATTTAAATTAAATTTAAATTAAAATTCTAAAAATTCTAAAAATGTTTAAGATATCATGAGTTAAATTTTCATCTACCCTCAAGGACAGCTACTCATTAAGCCCCATTTCATTACAATTTGACTGGGTGTCTTACTGCTTGCTGTTTACTGTTTATTTTTCATTCTTTGCCTAGTTTGGATAATTTTCACTCCCCTCCCCAATTCCAAAGCTATCTCCCTTCCCTACCCACTCAACTTTGTGTTCTCTTCTTATTTTTAGGTTCACTAATCCAATTTGTGCTGCTTGTCTATTCTTGGCTGTGTGGCCTTCTACTGGAGCATGGTCAACCTAGGAAGGGGCCAGACGCTAAGAAAACTCACTCTCCCTGCCTCAGAAGCTGTCGGTGGCCAATGCTTCCTTGACTGGGGAGGAGCTTCATGCCCACTGCTCCTCTCTGTGCTGGCATTTTGCCTGGCTTGCACGTGTCTTGTGCATGCTGTCACATCTGCCACAGTTCACATGCGCAGCTACTCTGCCATGCCAGGAAAATATTGTTTCCTTGTAGCCATCCATCACCTGGCTCATACAGTCTTTGTGTCCCCTCACCCACAATGACCCCTAAGCCTCGGGAGGATGATGTGTCATACAGATGTTGTCCCACTTGTGGCCATGCACTCTGTAGTCTCTTATTCTCTGCACCTTGACTCATTGTGCGCCTCTGTGTCCATTGCCACCTACTGCAAATAGAACCTTCTCTGATGAGGGGGGAGATGGGTTAATCTCTGAGCATAAAGATAAGTTGGCTTAATAGTATGTGGTAGTGGCTTCTCGCCTAGACCTATCACTGTCTACCTACAGGTTCCTGGCCCTAGTAGTGGGTTTCAGCTTGTGGAGTAGGCCTTAAGGAATTTGTTACTCCCATTACATTTGTGCCACTGGGAGTGTTTTGCCAGGTTGGGTGCTGGTGTAGTTCCCAGGCTCCACATCTGGGTAAGACTGATGGTTACTTTTCTCTTGTAGTAGTGAGTATAGCACCTCCCATCACTCTGAAGGCTAGCCAGTAGTTGAAGCTTCCAGGCCAGGATCAGCTTGATGGAAATGTTCTGTCTCAAGTGTGTGGTGACTTTAGCAATAGAGTATTACTGCCATGTTCTGGAGGGTCAGCAAAAGTTTTGACAATAGTCTGTGATACTTTGGGGCCTGTGGGCCCTTACTGACCTATGACTACAAAAGAGGCGATTCATTCCTGACACTTGGATTTTTCTTTGCTAGTATGGTGCCCAGGAAGGACAATGGTTACCCTGTGATAGGGTAACCCCATTCAGACCCTTTTTATATGTGTGTATGTATGTACTTTAGGAAGCTTCTACAGCAGTAAACTTCCATGTGACTTTTTCTTTTTTCTGAGACAGGGTTTCTCTGTGTAGCTTTGGTTGGTCTGGACTCTCTTTGTAGACCAGGCTGGCCTTGAGCTCACAGAGATCCACTTACCTCTGCCTCCCGAGTGCTGGGATTAAAGGTGTGCGCCACCATGCCCGGCTTCCTGTGACTTTTTCCAAAGGTTGTTACTGTTAGTCATCCCTTCTGACATTCCCTCCTTTTCCCTACCCTTCCATCTCCACCTCCAATCTCAATCTTCCCCGTTCTCTTAATCCCCCTTTAAGTCTCTATACCACATATGCAATGTATGTATTTCTGCATTTTGTAGTAAAGCACCAAAATGTAAGTTTTTCAGCCCATAGAAAGAACCTTAATAGATGTTGTCATATACCGTTTTATAGATGGGGAAAGTGTCCATCGTGAGGATAGAGTTTGCTGTGTCGGATGTCTGTGAGAGTATCATATGTCCTAAGTCGGTGTGAGCATACTTTGAGAACTTCATAACCTTTTCTCCTGCTCACTTCTGTTAGTGCTACTAAATGTACTTTCGACTCCCATGCAAGCCAAGACCTTGTTGAAATTGCACAGAATTAGTCTCTTAGGGACTGAGTAACTGACCTTGCCTGGTCCTCGTCTTTTGCTTGTTTTATTCAATGTACAGAGGACCTCGGTCAGTGCTGAGGACATGCAAAAAGTCCCCGCCACAGCACAGACTGCACAGAGCACAGAGTTCATCAGTGTTTGTCATCTAAGTCCTGGGGGGGAACAGCAACAGCTAGTTACAGTAGTAATCAGGGAATTTAGCCAGGGACTTTATTTTAACTCATATTCTAACAGGTTAATGGTATACTGTTTCCACACAAATGTTCTCCAGGTGAACTAGGAACACTGATTTATAATTGAAAACCTAAAGTGCAAGTAGGGGACCTATAGTATAGCTCATAGGGGAGACTAATAATAGGAAATGCAGTAACCCGTCCTTACTCAGGGGCAGTGCATCTCAAGACCCCAGTGCCAGGTTCTGCACGCACTTGCCTTTCTCTGTATATGTTTTGTGCTACACGGCCGAAGTGCGAGTCTGTTGTTCTGTGTGAGAGCCTCCTTTGCATCGCCATTGTTGTACTTTGTCGTGCCATTAAGTAAAACAAAGGTTATTTGAATGTGATTTTGTGACAGAGAAACTAACAAGTTGGTTGTTAAATGGCAGTACAGTGTAGATATCCTAACCAAAATCATGATTCAGTTCTCACGTGATTGTGATAGTCTGGGATTTCACTTCACCATGGGGGAAAGTGTCAACCAAAAATGTGTCCAGTTGCTTATTTCTAGAGGTTTTAAAATATATTTTCAGTGGTTGACTGTGGGTAATTGATTATGCATTTTGAAGGAATTTTTTTTTGTGTGTCTATGTGGTATATGAAGAGTGTGTGTGTGTGTGTGTGTGTGTGTGTATGCACGTACAGATATGTGTGCCTCATGCAGGTGCCTGAATGTGGAAGCAGATAAGCATTGAGGATCTTCCTTGATCACGCTCACCTTAACTTTTAGATGAAGTCTCTCACTGAAGCTGGAGCTCACTGATTCTGCTAGACTGGCTGACCAATGAGCTGCAGAGACCTGACTGTCTCTGTCCACATCTCCCAGTCAGTGCTGGGACTGCAGATGCTCATTGCTGGGACTTTAGAGGCTCAGTGATGCCCCTGCTTTTATGGGGTGCTGGAGTTCTGAGCCCAGGTCTCCTTTTAGGTGGCAAGCACTTTATCAACCGAGCCATCGCTGCAGCCCAGAGAAGATTACTTCTCATATGAAGCCTAGTCATGGAAACACTTTGTGATAAAGGTTCTTAATGTATATTTAGACTTAGTATGTTAAGAAAAGTAAAACTAGCTAGGCACAGTGGTGCATGCCTGTAATCACAGCACTTGGAGAGGATTTGAGGCCAACCTGGCCTATAGAGTGAGTCTAGGATAACAACTTGTCTTTAAAAACCAAAACCAAAAACAAAAAAACCAAAAAAAAACCTCCCAACAAAACAAAACAAAAAACCCAAGCCCTTTATAACAAATGTAGTAAGCTGAGAACAAAATATTAATTTTTTAAAAAGTGATTTTTATAACTTTTTAGATGACTTATTCCACATTGATTAATCTTTTGAAGCCATTTTGCAATTCATTTGTAACAATATCTAAATAGAAAAAAAAATACAAGAAAGAGATATAAATTCATTAAGTGTCTGACTTTGTGATTTAGCCATGGTACATTATACAGGATAGTAGCACACATTCTAGACATTTCATATATGAAATACTTCTTAACACAGGCAGTTTTATATTTTAGTTATGAAAAAGAGCCAGCCTGAAAGATGGAGATGTTAAAAGAAAGTAGCTTATCTTTGTAACACAGGTGAAATGAGGATGGATTGTGTAGATAGTACGCAGCGGAGGGGGGAGGGGACGGAGTGGCACAGAACGCTCAAGAGGCCTGTAGGAAATGCAATGATAGCTCAGTGGTTAGGAGCACTGGCTGCTCTTTCAGAGGACCAGGGTTTGAACTGTAGCACTCACACTATCTGTAGTTTCAGTTCTAGGGGACCTGACACCCTCTTCTGGCCTCTGTGGGTACCAGGCATGCATGCAGTATACACACACGTGTGGCACACAGACATGCATGCAGGCTGAAGAAGTCTTTAGACAGAGACATTGTGGGTTACGTACTCATTATGTCACTTATTTCACACACAGGAGGTGTCACAGCCGTAGCGCATCCAAGAGCAGCTGATGAAATAGACAAACCTGTGATGTAACAATGCCATGGACTTCAGCATGGAATGGTGTTCCATTCAGCATGGAAGGGAATGGCTTAGGGAAGAGTGATCAGCTAGTTTGCTTCATGAAGAAAGGACAAGCAGATCCAAGGACAGATGCCACAGTTCTCCAAGTGCTAGCCTAGGAGTAGGCACATACGTTTTCCAGGCACAGATGAGTGGCTTGGGAGTTCTGCTCTGGCATGTAGTTAAACGGTGCAGGATTTCAAGAATGTTCATCAGTGGCATCTATGACAGTTAGGACTTGGAAAAGATTGGAGATGAATAAATTAGGTAGCTACGGCATCAGGAGTAAGCGGGGAGCATCCTGAGATGCACCCGTGGCACTCAGGATACAAAATAGAGAACTGGGTTGGAGGACAATTCAAGCATAGAGCTTATGGGTGGCAGCAGCGTGTGAGAATGGGAGAGACAAAGCTATGGCTTCATGTATTGATCTTAAGTATAGTGTGTGAGGCCACGGACTGCTTTCAGAGTGTACTATGAGTTTTTTGGGCTCAAACTATTTGAGTGCGTGCTTGCTTAAGAGTTTATTTCCAAGGATGGGTTTAAATCCCCTTATTTTACTTTTTTTCTGACTAAGTTGTTTTGTTCCTGGGATTTATGAGAGAATATGAATTAGTCACACAGCAGAGTGATGAGTTGGTATTCTGCTGTATTGCTGAGACAGACTCTAGGGTGAGCTTAGTCACTTGTTATGTATGGAGCACAAAGGCCGTACATGGAAACACAGGAGAGACTTTTATAAAGAAGTCTTACAATCCCCTTCGGCTCTTTTTGCATAGTGACTTACGAATTGAAAGCAAACTAACTGTGTAGAGTCTAGTTATGACTAGGCATTCATTTAATAAAATGCTCACAGGGAGTTTAAAACTGGAAATAGCCAAGATTAGCCAAGACAGCTCTTTGCAGGACAAGAGTTTTTAACACTAATGTGGTAGAATATTAATCACCAACAAAAAGGAATGAATGGACTCAAGCAATTAAGTGTATAGAGAGTTAGAATGTGATACTGTGTCCCAGAATCCTTGTAAGAAAGCACATACAACCATGCTTACATGATGTCTAGCACCTATAAGATGTCTAGGGCAGGAACTACCAATCTGTGGAGAGTGTCCAGCCACCATCATCTCTGCAACAGGGATGATGAACTCTAATGGTAGCAGTGTATTGAATCCTGACAGAAGAGTGGGTCACACAGGTGGGTGTCATTCTCAAAACTCAAGTGGCACACTCAAGATTTGTCCATTTCTCTCAATGTTAATTATACCTAAAATGTAAACCAACATTGCATATTATACTCTAGTGACTAAAAGCACTGACGTTTATATACATGGGAGTGTAGAGAATGATGTCTGCAAATTTCTTTAAAATATCAAAATATAAGACACATTGATGGACAGATAAATAACAGACGATTGCATAGAAATGCATGGAAGTCACTATAGTAAAATATTGCTGGCTGTAAATGGTGGTGATGCATGGTGTTCACTGCATAGTTCCTTCAATATTTCTATACATTTGAAAATGTTCATAATAAGACATTGGGAAAATTTAAGGAAGTTTGAATGCATATAAACTTTTAGATAACAAAACCTACCTATATCCAATTATAACTTGTCTGTCCATCTATCAATGTATTTTATTTTTTGGTGTATTACAACCCAAAGTAACTCTTGGAAAACCATGATTTTCCAATGTAGGAATCATTAAGAGGCTAGGCTTTGAGGGAGGGCTTTGAGATAGCATCTTCTGACTTGAATCTTCACTAGTTTTCAGTATTTTCAAAAAGGATACTAGATTTTTCTCTACTATAAGATTCATGCTATCTGCACTGTAGAGCTTTATGAAGATTTGGTTGGTGAGATTACATAAGACAATTACCAAGATGTTGGGTGTATAATGAACTTTCAATAAAAAGGTCAAAGGAGCAAACAAAAGCGCTGCAATTAGATCCATAGTCTGGCTGTCCTTAAGGGTCAATTGTAATATGTATAAAATGTTTCAGACAAATATTAGATACATTTTTTGATAAACTGTAAAGGAAATAATGTGATGTAATGGGAAAATGTTAGTCATTATCAACATTTAGATATTGCAAAGGTCCTAGAAACATTTTTCCAGTATAGATCTAGTGAGTTCAACTGTGCATGGGTGTTGTGTGCCATTTTCCAAGGTGCTGAGGTAGGAGATAAGGAAACAACATGGGATGAGATGGGTTCCTGCCCACAAGCTGTTCGTGTTCTGCAAGCCAAACAAGTATGCAGAAATGTGCCTTCAGACAGAAGGCTAAGTGAATAGGACGTAGATGGGGACCAGGAGTCTCTAGAACAGAGCTGTCATCAGTGCATCTGTGCTGCCCATTGCTAGTCAGCTGTGTGAAGAACTTGGAATATGGCTGAGGGACTGCTGTTTATCATCCTAGGCCAACAACCACCACACTGCGCAGAGCATCTGAGGGACTGCCGATTGCCATCCGAGGCCAACAACCACCACACTGCGCAGAGCATCTGAGGGACTGTTGTTTACCATCCGAGGCCAACAGCCACCACACTGCTCAGAGCATCTCCTGAATATATTTATTTAACTATCTGAGGACAAAGATCACTTTTATATTTCCAATCTGTTATGAACTGACACATTTGGAGCTTACAACAAAAAATCACAAGATTGGAGTGAGAAAGATCAGAGACATGCAAAATGACAACTTAAAATTCCTTAATTTTAGATTCATAAGCAAAATTACTCTGTCTAAATTATCACAAAAATTTCTAAACCCTCCTGAAATTATGTCATCAAGTTTCAGAGGCAGTTCCCACTGCCCATTTCCCATGAGCACTGTGTCATGGGCCACCCTCTGAGCCAGGTACCATTCTCCTAAAGTGCCCAAGAAGAAATACTTCTCTAAAACCATTATATTAAGGTAAATAAGTCAGATAGACTTTTTTTTTGTCTACATATTTAAGTACAATTCAGTAATGCAGTTACTGCATTAGCACTCTTGGTGATGAGTCTTGTCTAGGACAGTGGGATGTTGACAGTGCAGTGTAGACAGCGTCAGGGCAGCCTGGAAAGGCTTACTCGATCCTGGGAAGCCATCTTTGCAGTTGGAGGTATACACAGAAAATCCCTTCCTTCTGTAAAGTTCAGCCCGGTGTTTACAGCATCCAAATTTGCTCAGCAACAGAAAGAAATCCCTTTGAAATGCCTTGGTGAAAATTGCATAGAGAAATGGATTGGCACAAGAATTGACAGGATAAAAAAGGACCAGCAAAACTTTAGAGTTGGTGACGGTGATAAGGGGTACTTTGAAGGCAGCCGAGATGGCAAAAAAGGAGATCGGTGCCATGCACGTGAAGTCTGTGAAGATGAGGACTGCCATCTTCTTAGCAATTTTTGTATCCTTGTTAGTAGCTGTCAGGCCTGGATTTTGAACCGCAAAGTATATCCTAATGTAGCAAGCACAGATGATAATGAAGGCCACCACATTGAGGATCAAGATGGATAAGATGTAGACTTGGGAGAGAGTGGATTCTACATCCATGGGGAGGCAGATGCTGACTTTCATGTAGTTGCTGACGCCCACCAGGGGCAATGTGGCAATCAGAGTGGAAAAGAGCCATCCTCCGAGCATAATTGGGATGGCATGTCTCAGGCGCAGCTTCTGGTCCAGCTGAACAGCATAGGTGATGGTGTGCCACCGTTCGAGAGTGATGACCGTAAGGGTGTAAACAGAAAGCTCACTTGCGAACACAGTGAAGAAGCCAGCTGCACTGCAGCCACTCCCTGTTTGCCAGTCTATGGCATGGTTATAATACTGGCCTTTTGTTTGGGAATCCACTGAGGCGATGAGCAGCAGATAGAGCCCCATGCAAAAGTCTGCAAAGGAGAGGTTACACATGAGGAAACGGGGCACAGTCAGTTTGTAACGGCTCGTCAGGAGAACAAAGAGGACCGTCAAGTTGCCAAGGATGGCTAGGATGTTAATCAGCCAAATCAGGACCCTGAGGAAGGCATAGCCCATAATGTCCTCACAGGGATTAAAAGCATCTGGCTCAGGAGCACACTGGAGTGTCTTGGGTGAGCAGAAGCCGTAATCGTAATCCCAGCCACTGAGTTCACTCTCCTCAAAGATGGCGGAATAACTGCAAGACAAACATTGATTTAAGGGAAACACGACGTTGCTATGATTCAGAGTATTAAAAGAAATTCTCGAATCATCCTTAGTGGGCTTTTAAATCCTAAGAAACAAAAGAAAACAAAGCTACCATGGTCTTGGCCTTACATTTATTGATTACACTATCTCACTTGATGGAATTCTTTCAAAAGAAAATGGAAAGCCATCTATATGCTGTAATATATATCTATGTAACACACTGATGCAAAGACTTAATGAAGCTGTTTACAAGTGATGGTTTTCTTTGGAAAACAAGTTTAGAGACATAATATATACACGCTAAGTTTAAAAGAATCCTTTCTTGGCGTTTTCTTAGCTATTTGTCTCATTTAGTTGCTAACCGAATTGCTACCAAGCTGTTTGTAGTAGCACACAGTGGAATTGCATGGTTTGCAGCATTAGAAATCCTCAGCTAGTGGGGACTTGATTGCACTGATGTTCCCAGCTATCCAGTGTTCCAAATGGGAACCAGCAAAGAACAGCTGACAGTAGAAATTCAGGAAGATAGACAGGGACAACAGAAAGAAGGATGAGCCCCAGTACCCCTTAGGGTACAGGTCCATTCCCCATGAAGTGCCCCGCCCACTGCAACGCTGGACTCACATCCACTCTCTCTCTCTTATAGGCACGTCTATTGATTTTTTTCTTGACAGCCTTTATCTAGTTTTAGTTCTTTCCCATTCCAGCCTCCTGCAATGGTCCGTCCTAAACAGAATTCTGAATTCTACTTATGCAACTCAACCCTTCTCCATGTCCCCATCACCTTATGGGGTGAAATCCACACTCCTTTTGATGAGCCTAAAGCCTTTGCTTGGCTGATCTGCCTACTTCTGGAAATGCTTTTTCTAGTCTGATCTCTCTGTTAAATTCTCCGTCATCCTGGAAGACAAGTTTCTCAGGAAAAGCATTCTTGATTCTATTCACCAAAGACTTTATTATCCTTTTTCTCTGCTGGAGTTGTACTTAGTTGCCAATAAGTAATGAAGAGTGGTTATCTTGTTTAATATTATCTTAGTTTTTGAGACAGGATTCCATGTAGCCCAGGCTGGGCTTAAACTTGTTACATAGTCAAGGCTGGCCTTAAGCTCTCGATCTTATCATCTCCTAAGTGTTGGATTATAGGTATGTTTTGCTGACTCTTAATTTTGGTGTGTGTGTGTGTGTGTGTGTGTGTGTGTGTGTGTGTGTGTGTGCATGTGTGTGTGTACATGTGTGTGTATGTGTGTCTGTGTGTGCATGTGTGTGTATGTGTGTGTGTGTGTGTGTGTGTGTATGTGTGTGTGTGTGTGTGTGTGTGTGTGTGTGTGTGTGTGTGTGTGTAGGACAGAGGAGAACCATGGATGCTATTCTTCATTCCTCAGGCAAATATCTACCTTTCCTTTTTGAGATGGTATCTTTCATTGGCCTGAGGCTTACCAAGTAGGCAAGGCTGGCTGGCCCATCTCTGACTCTCTAGTACTGGGACTGCAAAGCTTACATGGCTACATCTGGCAGTTTTCTTGTTGTTGTTTTGAAATGTGGGTTCTGGGAATCAACTCAGGTATTCATGCTTCTAAGACAAGAACTTTAGCAAGATCAAGATCTTATTTCTGAAGTCATGCTGTCTAGCAGAGTTTTGGTTCCATTCAGTCTTTGTGAAGGAATAAATCTAGACTAGGAAAGCCTGGTTCTGGATGGGGTTAGTAGGGCGTGGGGACAGCCTGGTTCTAGACAGGCTTGGTAGGGCGTAGGGACAGCCTGGCTCTGGATGGGCTTGGTAGGGCGTAGGGACAGCCTGGCTCTGGACGGGCTTGGTAGGGCGTGGGGACACAGCATCTATTTGATGATGGATATGGACTCAGTGAGTTTGACTTTGTTCATAATATGATCATTTGGGGAGTTGGAGAAATGGGTATAATTTTTCTATAAAGACCAATTAAGTATGTATTTCATCACAGAGTTTCTCTCATTAAATGTATCTTTTCCTTG
The DNA here is from genome assembly GCF_964271855.1 of Acomys minous. Lineage (NCBI taxonomy): Eukaryota > Metazoa > Chordata > Mammalia > Rodentia > Muridae > Acomys > Acomys minous. The sequence continues at coordinate 120,925,304 of NC_140489.1, forward strand.
GCATGAAGTATGAGGTTAGCTTTCTGAGGACTGGCCAGCTTTCATAGTACAGGAATGTGCTATGTAGGCTGATAGGGAAAAACAAATCATTAATAGTCTCACTCATCTGTGAACCCTGTGAACCTTATAATATATATAATGACCTGTATGGGAAGATACACCCATGGATGAAATAGTGGGTCAAATGCTATAGGGAGAACCAACTTCTGAGTGAATTTAAGGTACACTCTACATGACAACATGCATGCCTGGTACTGTAAATCTGGCTATGAACTTACCATTGTGGAGTTGCAGGAGTGAACTTACTCTCTTTTCCACCTTTTCTAAGTGGACATGCTACCAGACTGCCTTTTAAATTCAATCTCTATTCCCATAGATTAGTGAAGCTGTCAGTCTTCATCAAAGAAGTTGCTTTGTGCGGTGAACGGTGATTAACACAGAAACTTACAATTGGTCAAAGGTCAGAGAATAAGTGTAAGCCATAAAAAGTTCATCTCTCCACCTCCACCCCCAAGACTCAGGAGTCATCATGGAAGACGGGGTGGAAAGGTTGTGAGAGCCAGAACTGGGGAGAACCAGAGCAGCATGGCTGCGTTCATGAACTCACAGTGCCGTGGCTGCTTGCAAAAGACCTGCACAAGGTCAAAGGTCACCCTTTCAGTGGGCAGTGCAGAGAGGCTCACAAGCCTGGACTCCTGCTTTAAGAGTGCGACTCCTGGGAGGCCGCTCATGCTTCCAGTGGGCAGCCCCGCACTTACGCATGTGTGGGCGGAGCATATTGGACTCAGTGTTATTTAAAAAAGAGGGCATGAAGTTAGGAGTGGGGAGAGAGTGAAGAACTAGGAAGATCTGGGGAAGTGTGAGGGTAAATATCAAAATACATTGTATAAAATTCCCGAAGTAGTAATTAAAATGTAATTCATGTTCTACGCATGGAAGTTGTACCGAATTCACTGAGTTGATAAGAGAAAATAGTTGAGGCATTCAGTACTAAAGGGAAAACATAGATTAAAAAAAAAAAGATGTGCAAAACTAGAAATGGATTCGGATCTGGGAAGGGCTGTGGCCACACAAAGGACAGCATAGGATCCTTATATGTGTTATTATTAAATAACTTTAAAGCAATACAATTAGTTTTTACGTAATAGACATCAATGTAATTATATACTGTTAGTTTTCCAGGAGAAGATGATTATAAAGAACAATTACGGAAACCAATCCTTAATATTGGTGCTCATGGGTCATCTGGTCTCTTGTTTGTTTGACTGGTTTGCTTTTGTTTTTGAGACAGGGTTTTTCTGTGGAACAGCCCTGCCTGTCCTGGCTCTCACTTTGTAGACCAAGCTGACCTCAAACTCACAGAGACCTGCCTGCCTCGGGCTCCTAAGTGCTGGGATTAAAGGTGTGCACTACCATACCTGGCTGTTATAGATCAACAGATTGAATCCCATGCATTGTTAGAAAGGGAACCAAGATTAAAGAAGGTAGGGACAGTCCCAAGCTCCTTTGTGGGAACAGTGTCAGGATTTGGCCTTCATATCCTTAGCTCAGAGATCTTTGAGTCAGTGATTTCCAAAGTGTGGGCCGTGGATCAATTATATGAACCACCAGGGTGTTTGTAAAAAAAAAAATGCAGACCAAACTCTGGAGGTGCAGAGCCCAGGAGTCTGCACTTCAAGCAGGTTCTGTAGTTGCATCAAACAAAATAGCAACACAAAAACTAGGTAAAAATATTCCAACCGTTGTTGCCTTGATTTCTCTTACTCTGCTTTATCACTCAAATCATCTCAGCTGTTTGGGGCACTATTTTACAATGTCTAAGAATTCTGTCATGATTTCTGGGCAAATATAAATAAGGAGTCCAACATGTTTCTCCTCACTTCCTCCTTGGCCCTTTGCCCTGCCAGGCATATATGTCTGGCAGAGGCTCCCAAGGGCAGTGTCATGCTGACCCACAAAGCCTGGTTCTGGTGGCTCTGTGGGAGTGCAAATGGCCTCAGGGACTTAGGAATGCTGGCGTAGGAGGCAGGAGAAATCACATCACTGCTCCAGTGACAACTGAGAGAGGAAGAAGAATGTGTGTGTGTTGAGGGGTGTGTGTGTGTGGGGGGGAAGGGGTGTGTGTGTGGGGGAAGGGGTGTGTGTGTGGGGAAGGGGGGTGTGTGGGGGGGGAAGGGGTGTGTGTGTGGGGGAAGGGGTGTGTGTGGGGGGGGAAGGGGTGTGTGTGGGGGGGAAGGGGTGTGTGTGGGGGGGAAGGGGTGTGTGTGTGTGTGGGGGAAGGGGTGTGTGTGTGGGGGGAAGGGGTGTGTGTGTGGGGAAGGGGGGTGTGTGGGGGGGGAAAGGGTGTGTGTGTGGGGGAAGGGGTGTGTGTGGGGGGGGAAGGGGTGTGTGTGTGGGGGAAGGGGTGTGTGTGGGGGGGAAGGGGTGTGTGTGTGTGTGGGGGAAGGGGTGTGTGTGTGGGGGGGAAGGGGTGTGTGTGGGGGGGAAGGGGTGTGTGTGGGGGGGGAAGGGGTGTGTGTGGGGGGAAGGGGTGTGTGTGGGGGGAAGGGGTGTGTGTGTGTGTGGGGGAAGGGGTGTGTGTGTGGGGGGAAGGGGTGTGTGTGTGGGGAAGGGGGGTGTGTGGGGGGGAAGGGGTGTGTGTGTGGGGGGAAGGGGTGTGTGTGGGGGGGGAAGGGGTGTGTGTGGGGGGGAAGGGGTGTGTGTGGGGGGGAAGGGGTGTGTGTGGGGGGGAAGGGGTGTGTGTGTGTGTGGGGGAAGGGGTGTGTGTGTGGGGGGGAAGGGGTGTGTGTGTGGGGGGGGAAGGGAGGTGGTTAGGAGGATAGTGGGGTCAGGCAGGTGGTGAGAACACTATGTTTTCTTGGGAAGAACAGGTGAGGCTGAGGGATGGCTATCTGGTGGCACTTTGCAATGATCAAAAAAGTACTTTCATGGGCTGGTGACATTACTCAGTTGGCGGAGTGCTCACCTAGTATGCCTGGGGCCCTGGGTTCAGTACCCAGGTCCAAATAAACTGGATATGAGAGGGCATGTCCGTAACCCCAGAATACAGGAGCTGGAAGTAGGGGATCAGAGGTTCAAGGTAAGTTTTGTCTATATAATAAGTTGGATGAAAACCTAGGCTATGCAAATTAGTAGAAAGAAAGAAAGAAAGAAAGAAAGAAAGAAAGAAAGAGAAGAAAAGAAAAGAAAAGAAATAAACTGTTTCCATCCGGAGCAAAGTAGCTTAGATTATGCATTGCTTTCTTGCAGTCTGAGTTGTGTGAGCTAGACTCTGGAGCCTCTTAGCAGAGTAAACTCAAAGGCAGGGCTGATGCCAGCTGCTGAGGGTGGGTTACATCTCATCATCACAAATGACAGTGCTTAGAGGTGGAATCCTGCTTATAAGTATAAAGCTATGTGGCTGCAAAGAGGGATGTGTGAGGAAGAGACTATTATAGGGTAAATAGTGGCAACTCAAAGGAAGGGAGGGGGAGACAGGCTGGCACCCACCCTGGGGGCGGCTGGGACGAAGCCCTTCTTCAAACTGGTCCTAAAAGTCGTCTCATTTCTACCACTCTCCTTGAGGAGGGTGATGTCCCAGAAAGTGCAAGTGCTGACCAGAACTACTGCCCTCAAAAGTGCACGCCAGACTCTGTGCTGTGAGAGCATCACTCCGAGGGCCACTTCCAGCCCCGAGATACCCCCCCAGGTCCCAGGTCTTCCCGGCCATACCTCTCATTGCCTCCACAGCACCCTGAGACTGACAGGAGAAGAGAAAATAGAAGAAACTTGCAGAGTATCTGAGAAGGACATCTGGTTTTGTAGTCTTTCAGGGCACACGGGAGGAATAGTAATAAATGTGGCTTAGGGACATGGGGGCTGTCTTTTGAGGCATGCTCTTTTACAGTTGCAGGTAAGTGAAATGCCAGGGCAGTCAGCATTTAAAACAGGAAAAAATGTTAGAAATCTGTCAATAGAACAGACCTACCGTATGTTAATGATGGCATTACGGTTAATGCTAAGGGGCTGGGGAGATGGCGCCATTGGTCAAACGCTTGCTGGGCAAGCACGAGCACCATGTGAAGACCCCAGGCCTAGGGAAGAGAAGATGAAGGGCAGCGCCCTGCAGCTCTCAGCTTACGCTAACCAGTGAGTCCAGGTCTCAGGGAGAGAGACCCTGTCTCAAAAACGTGAAGTGATGGCTCCTGATGAATGACATCCAAGGTGTGACCTCAGGCCTCTCATGCGCGCACATGCGCGTGCATCTCCACATAAAGGAACACACACACATGTGAGAGAGCAATACCACACTCAGGAGTGTAGCAGTCAGGTTGGCCCAAATGTCTCCGAAGGGAAATAGCTGCCTTTAGAAGCTATGCATGCAGTCTGTCTTTGTGGCATGTGACTAGTGACAGTTACTTCAGATGGAGCCATCACTTGGAGTAACCCTTAGTGACACCCAAATGCCTGAAAATTAAACTGCAATTTTATACACACTAATGTATACAGGAACAACTTCCTGATATTCTTAAAGGGATTTTTTTATTTCCATTTTGCTTTTTTTTTTTTTTAAACAGCTAAGATAACATGTACAACTAGCTGCCATTTACAACGAAAAAAATTATTCCCATTTTAAACTATAGAAAAAACACCTTGCAAACATCCTCTCACCAAGACTTTTATCAAAAGAAAATCGTCGCAGCAAATAACAATAAGATGCCCGCAGAACAAGCCGCGGCTCTCCGAGCGTCTGCATGTGAATACTTACAGCGTTTCATTATTCGCGTTCCTCGCCGTGCTTTCACATTGTTTGGAAAAGTTTTCAAAAATGGGAAATGAAAAATTCTGTCTGAAAGAGAAGAGGTGGAAAAAGAGAAAAACAAGCCGTTGAGCTTTTTGATCCTTTAACCTGATCATGTCTATTTACGCCTTAGGCATCCACATTCTCTGTGTATTCTACCCTTGGTGGGCTCTGCACCATTGTCCTGACTGAGATGCTTCCCAAGGAGAGCGTAAACCCTCCTGCATTGTCCTCTGTGTCTCCAGCTTAGAGAAAATGCCTCTGAATGCTAAGTGTTTTGTGTGGGTTCGGGAGGAGAGGGAGAAGAAAAAAAAAACCCACGTAAATTTGTTATATTGAATCATGGGTTTTCAATGCTTATTAAAAGCTCCCTTTTGTGGTGTCTTCCAGTTTGCTCCTCACCAACTCTTCTCCTTCTTATTGGCCTTGATGAACTACTTGGCATTCATGGCTTTGAATTGTAGCATGAAGTCCTTCTGTGAGGGCTCTGGGTGAGCTGCTGTTGTGCATTGTCGGCCTTCAGCTTTTGTGCGAAAGCTTATGTTGATGTTCCTGTCTCTCCTCTCTTTCCCTCTGGGAAGTCTGGTTTAGGAAAAAGGGGATGGGACAAGGAGAGAGAAGGAGGCTGATGCACAGGAACACAATCTGAGGGAGGCTCAGGGTAAGGAATGAGGGTGTGGGAGCTGCCGTGAGCGCCTCAGCCTTCCCCGAAGAGAATGGAGGGATGAGGCAGCCCAGAGTGGACATTTGTCTGTGCTGTAATTATCCAGCATCAGTGAAGCAAGCCCTGGTAGTAATGATTTTTGCAAATGTAGAAAGATGGGGAGTGATGTCAGAATGATTTGACAAAATAGTCTTTCTATTGACAAAATCATCTTGTTAGTCTAGTTATTATTATGTTTATAAACGTGGACAGAGTCCCTGCCCCCGTTGCAATCCTCTCCCGCCCAACGTGTGAGTGTGCATTGGTGTGTGCATGGCGCCGGGGGGGGGGGGGGGGGAGGGGATAGTTCCGGCTCAGTATTAGACAGAAGTCAGTATGGAGACAAGTCCCACAGTTCACAGGAGCTTGGCCTTCGAATCATAACACTGGATGATAATAATTCTATCTTCACATTTACCATGAAAGTCATAGAAAGCTCTGCCCAGGCAGCCCTGTGCATTATCCTTAGGTGCCTCAGTTTGCACTAAAATCTCACAGACTCAACTTCAACTTCATTGACTTCTACAGCTTCTCTGGGCTTTAGAGTCACAGAAGGACTTGTGAATCAGTGGAGGCTTCCAAGCTCAGCCAGGACAGCCTGTGTGTGACGATGCTCATGCCAAGCTCAGACAGTCGTAATCCCATCATCCCCTTTCTACCTAGAGCTGTCTTGTTTGTCTTCTGGAATAAAGGTCTTGAATTAAACACCCATATGTCAGTAATTTCAGGAGTGTGACCTCTTCACCACAGAAGTGACCAGAACCAGCCTTACCCTAAGCCAGCATCTGCCTGCCTGCCTGCCTGTCACTTACCAGCATTGCTGTCTTCAGCCCACCCTTCATTCTGAGGCCCTACTGAGACCTCATATAAGCAAATTTGCATACTCTTACTTTGCAGTCTTTGCTCCTCCTCTAGCTGCCTTGGGCTGCTGCTCAGCGCCCACCATGGCCCCCACTCGGGCTGCTTTTCCTGACTCATCTTCCGTCACGTGCCCACAGTCTTCCCATGCTTGCTTTTGAATAACATTCGTCTTCCAGCATCTCTCACCCTGAGCCTTCATGTGAGCCCTTCCATCCTGGCATGCTTTCCCCCAAGCCTTCTCTTCAAGACTCAGCAAAAGTTATCTCCTTTAGGAAGACTTGTGTGTGCCCCAGACACTCCTCTACAGCCCTAGGGCATTTGCCACATTCTCTGTTGTTACGGCATTCACTGACACCACCTCTGGTGTTCTTTTACGCTGCTGTCCACTCTGGGAGGGCTGACACAACTTCTCATCTTTTCTGTCTTTAAACCTGGTGCATTGGGACATGGCCAGTGCTCAGTTCAAATCCTCTGAAGCTCCCTTAATGATATAGAACCTAAGCTGGGTGCATCCTACCACTCTGGAGACAGAGGCAGGTGGATCTCCATGAGTTCGAGGCCAGCCTGGCCTGCATAGTGAGTTTCAGGACAGCCAGGGCTTCATAGCGAGCTATTCTGTCTCACCCTCCCCAGCCAAAATGATAATAGAGCTGCCTCAAATCTTTAGGGAGAACCAACTCTACTTACTCAAGGCACAAAAAAAAAAAATATAGCCTGGTTGATCAGCTATAAATAGGTTAATTCTGAACAAAGACAGTAGCAGCCTGGAGCGCTTCTCGGTGCCTTATCTAATTGATTGATTGAGCGCATCTCTGCAGGCTTCAGTAGTGACTTCAGAGCACTGCTTTCTTTCCCACTGAGAGCTGTGACCCAGTAGTGGGTTATGAAAACAATAGAGCATGTCAAGGCTTGCAGTGAAAACAAACAGGCATGAGACAGAGAGAGAGATAGAGATAGAGATAGAGATAGAGATAGAGATAGAGATAGAGAGAGAGAGAGAGAGAGAGGGGGGGGGGGGGAGGGAGGGAGGGAGACAAAGAGCAGGTAGTATCATGTATCTGCAGTGCACATTTGAAAAATTAGCTTTAGCTATTTGCTTTTTTCTTTCATGTATATGTGACACTGGGTCACGATGCGGAATGGTGCCTTCAGCCAGAAGACTCTGGAAAAACAATGCTGTCTGGAATGAAAATCCTGCCCCTTAACTGCTGTGAAGTGGTCAGATGCCCTCTGCTGGACACAGAGCCAGCCGCTAGGTGCTCCTGCCCTCTGGGACTGCCCACTAACCCAGCTGTTGGAGCCATGTTTCTTCTGTTCAGCACTGGACGTTGCTTTCCGTGGGAGACAAGAATTCAAAACCAAAACCCAAACCAAACCATGTAGTAGTCTGCCAATGTTAAATTCAAAATTAATTGTGTAAAATGATGTTTTCTGCTAAGAATTAGAACAGGCTGGTCCTTTTTGACACTTGAGTTTTTGCAAAGGCCGCAGAGGTGCTTCAGCTATTTGGCAGGTTTGTGAGGCTCAGGGATCAGAGATCAGCAGCATGAGGAACAGCTTGTTTTCTTTTTGTCTCTCTGAAGCTTCTTCATGACTGCAGAGCTGGCTGGGAACGCAGCCAGCAGGGGACAGGGCACCACGCGCCACAGGACTAGATGGAGATGCGAGGTTCTCCACAGACAGCACTGTCCCCTTTGTCCCCTTTGCTTTTTACTTACTCTTTCTTTGGCAGATTCCTAAAAGCACAGCAGTGGCTGGGGTACGTCAGTGTGGCAACCAGGAGGCTGCTGAACTTTTCTCTGGAGGGCAGTGTTTTCAGTGAGTAGGATGACTCGGCAATGAGGGTCTGAACGGACTCCAGCCCATGGCTGGGCAGGGCCTGCAGTCTGGTGGAAGAAATATCCCTGCACAGCGATGGGGAAAAAGGCCTTTTATCGACTGATTTTACGTATTTTACTCGACAGTCCTCCCCTATGGATGAGAAATCTTTCCTCCATTTTGTTCCACTTTAATTCTTCATTTCAGTCATCATAATCTGAATTCCAAAGAACTGCTCTGGGGTTTTCGCTTTGTGGGCACTCACTACTCTTTTCAAGGTTGCCCGTGGACTCCTTGTACCTTGCATATGGCTATTAGGATTTTTGTCTGCTCTCTCCTGATTCCTCTTTATCTCTGACTCCCTTCCTCCACCTCTCCCTCCTTATGTCTACTCTCCACTCCTTCCTCCCCACTGCCCTCTCCGTAATGCTAGTTCACAAGCAGATCCGCTAGCCTGCCTCTAGGTTGCTTGGCAACCTCTGACATCATCACCTGCTGCCAGGTGTGTGCCAGATATAAAAGAATGAACCTGCCACTTCCTCTCTGTCTGTCTGTCTGTCTCTCTCCCTCCCTCCCTATCCCCCTCCCTTCCTCCCTCCCTATTCCCCCCCTCCCTCCCTCCCTCCCTCCCTCCTCCCTCCCTCCCTGTGTCTGGGGTATTCTCTTCCCCCATCTATCTATCTCCCACTGTCTCTCTCCCCTCATGGTTCATTCAGGCCATAGCTCCTTTCCCCTTTCTTTCCTCCATATATATCTCTCCATATCAGATGTGTTGCATCTCTATATTTTTAGATAATACTTATTATGCAAAAACCGACTGCTTGCTTTCTAACATGGCAGGCATGTAGGTGACATCTGTGTTCTGTTCCAGAGGTAACAGTCATGGTTTCGATGCCTCGGTGTCTGATTAATCAAGCTCTGCAGGGGAGGTTTTTATAAAGCGCAGATGGACCACCCTATTAAGAGCTTCATGCGGCATTACCCATCATCCACCTGGGAAGCAGAGCACCAGTTGGATGTGTCCATCCAAAGCAAGCAAGAACTATGCTGAGCTAGCACAGTTGTGCAGAGGGCTCGGGCCTTTAAACAAAGCTCCCTGGTTTATCCTGCTTGCTTTCTAAATGGCTAATGCCCAAAGCTTTCCCTCAGCACATCCTGGACAGTATGCTGCCATGGGAGGCCCAGGGCCCAGCACAAGGAGGGAGCCAGTCAATAATGATGGTGGGGAAACCACATGAGTACAAGTGGGAAGGGTGCAGGGTACAAGGTACAGGGTATAGGTTCCTGTGAGAACAGTGGAGGCAGGAGACTGCCCCAAGGGCTCCAGGCCTCCTTCTTGCTTCCTGTACTTGCTGATTTAGGAAACCAGTGCTCTGTTCTGGTTTAGAGTTTTTATATGGGTTGTTAGTGACCAGGCTCCAGATTTTTCCCAGATGTGGGGCTTAATGGTTTTTCTGTTGTTGTTGGTTGCTTGGTTGGTTTTTGTTTTTCTTTCTTTCTTTCTTTCCTTTTTTTTTTTTTTTTTTTAGTGGCTGTATTTAAAATTAGTGCCTCCTATGGCTGAGGAAGTCACCAGCCCTAGAATGGAACCTACTATTGTGATTCTGCTAACTGGTCACAGTTTAAAACTGCCCTTTAAATGTTTATGTTTTTACCCATAGTCCTGAGAGTCTCTCAACCTTGGTTGGAGAAGCTTTTCTTTGTACAGGCCCTTGCAGGGAGCCCCAATTCATGGAGGGTTTGAGGCTCACTCCTCACACTGTTGTAAGAAGAATCCACCTGCAACGTCTTAGTCACGGCTAGTGAAGTGTTTTGGGTGAGCCAGGTCAGAGTGCATTCTCTGAGTGGGTTCTGGGTATGGGGCTGGGAAGCCACCCTCCATTAGCACATGAGACCACACCTTGTGTTTGGCATTACTGGCTGAAATAATGGCCCCTCAAATTCACATGTTGAAATCTTATTCGCTAGAAGCTCAGAATATCTTATTTGGATACAAGCCCTTTACCACATCACATGACGCTGTCATGGTAGGCTGTAACCCACTATGCCTATGTCCTAATAAAACTGGGGAGAGGTGAACTAATAGAGAAGCTAGGCACTCAAACACACACAACAGTATCTACAACACGTGGAGACTGGAGTTAACCAGAGGGACCCTTAGCAGATAAGACAAAGGTTTAGTACAGTCTTCCTTCCGAGGCACCAAACACACTGCTCCATCCACTGAGGGCCTGCAGCCCCTAGTGATGTGGGGCTTTGTGGAAGGCAGTGCTTCACTGCAGAATAGCAGCCCTGATGCATTTAGTCCTTTTCTGCAAGCCAGGCTGGTAGCGTTGTGACTGGCCACTAAAAAGGGCTGTCAGGGTGCACTGTGTGGAGAGGGAGGTTGCCCCGGGTACTTACAGGATGCTGGGCCCTGTGGCTCCCTGGAAGGCTCCACTGTGCATCTTCTCCAGACGGATGTTTTCTTTTAGCTCCCTGTGTGGAGAGACAGTTTCCTTAGTCTTGTTTGCACCTCACATCGACCTTCATAGCTGTGTGTATACCTGTCCAAAGTAGGCTGTGTGCGTGGTGTGGTGGGGCAGAGGGGAAAGGGGAGGGGCAGACACACCGGAAGAAAGATGCAAGTCTCTGGTGACACTGTAAAGTTGCTAGTGTGTACTTTTGGCTTCACCTGTTGTTTGTCCTTCCCCGGAACCCTCTGTCCAGTGATTCAGTAACCTCCTGTCGGATTTGTGAGGACTTGCTACCATGCAGGCGGGGGAGGATTAGAATGCTCCTCTGCCATCCAAGGCTACCGAGTTAAAGCACAGCATGCTCCTTATCGGTCTCTGAGTTGCTGTGACCTTGGAGGCCTCAGAATTTGTCAGAAGCCACAAACCAAAGAGTAAAGCTCCTTCTAAGTGGTTGCCTCATGATGTAATCTGACTGTTTTTATGTGTGCGTTCTCAGTGGGTGTGTAGAGGGGGTGGTCACAGCCTGTACCACAACAGACTTCAGGCTCCACCTGTTGAGAAGACCCCTGTATCCCTGTCCTGATGCCTCAGCCACCGTCCTTTCTGCTAACAGAGGGACACTCTCTGAATTTCCTCTGGTTGTTATGTAGGCCTTTTTGCTTTGACCCTCACATTCTGAGAGTTCTGAAAAGCTCTGTCTGCCTGTCTGGACACATCACCTCTGTGGATTGTTCATCTTACTGGCTTCTGGCTAGGACACATTTCCTTCTACTTCTACCTGTCCACATTAGCCTGGAGCAAAGCCTGCAACTCCATTGTCCATTGTTTTTGGGGCCTTCCCTGGCCTCTAAACCATGGAGGACTTGCTTGCACTCAGGGCAAACACACCACACCGCCTTCTGTCTGGGTTACCCTTCAGACAGTTCATGAACCATTGGGATCTGCCTTTTCCTGTGCTGTGAATCTCCGTAGCTAAACCCTGAGTTACAGTTTACTCCTTTTCATCTCCTTGGGAACGTAGTATGTCCCCTTCAGTAGACCTGTCGCCTGTTGAGTGAATAATGGAATGGGGCCGTGATGTTTCAGAGCTTATCTTGGAGTTCTTACTAATGAATTAATGAACTCTTTACAGGGCTGTCAACAAGACAGTGTACAAATCCCCTCCATGAGGACAATGCGTATGCAGCTCCCACTTCTCTGATCATTGTAGGATCTAGACCCTGAGCTGAGTGCATACAAGTCTTTATCCACACATTCACAGGAGTCAGAAACTTAATCGGTGAGTACTTCCTGAGGCAATATAAGAAGTACCAAGGGACCTTATGAAAAAAGGACTTTTTCATTTTGTTGGGCCAGTCCTCTAAGCAAATCATCTTCTATTGGCAACCTTGCATTATGGATGAGGACACTGTAGCTTGGGCAGGTCAACTTGTTCAAGGTAATGCAAGTTGAGAAGCAGTGGGTTGGAGTTCAGACCCAGCTAGTGACCCCGAGGCCCTGAGGCCTTGCCTCACAGCTACTTTACTATACAGCATGGTGTCTGCACACTAGGCTCCTTGGTTTAAGAGCTATAGATAAAAAAAAATCATTAGTATATCACACAGATATGAGGTCCTGTGCCTCAGACCTTAACATAGCAGAGCTTTCTCAGAGCTTGTTAAAAGTGCAGACTCTCAGCCCCTTTGAGATCTACCGAGGCAAAGCCAGTGTAGGCAGCACCTTAGGAATCTGAAGTCACAGGCAGAGGTGATCTCTTCATGCTATAATGTGCGAGAATCACTGGCCAGATCACGCTTCACACATTTTTATTAATTTTTGTTTCTCTCTCTCTCTCTCTCTCTCTCTCTCTCTCTCTCTCTCTCTCTCTCTATTTATCTATCTATCATTTATTGCTATGGGAGAGAAAACATGCTCATGCCATTGTGTGTATGTGTATGTGTGTGTATGTAAGCATGTAGGCTTGAGGACAACTTTTGGAAGTCAGTTCTCTTCTTCCATTGGGTTGTCAAACTTGAGGGCAAGCTTCCTTAAACTCTGTGCCACCTCACTGGCTCATTTCTTTTAAACGCTGTTCTTTGTTTCCATTAACTTTATCTTCAGTGTAGCTTTCCGGGTGCTCTTAGGTATTGCTATTCATGACTTGAGCATGCAGAACCTCATCCTATGCTGTGACGGACCACATTACCCCATAAACACGTGAACTTACCACTCTTCCTGAGGACAGCCTTGGGAAGGGGAGGCTGAGGGCAACAGAAAGTGCCATCTTTAGGATCAGTCGCTTGAGTTAAAGGCTGTTACCCTGTGGCTGGGCTGAAGTAGGGGAAGAGCCAGGGCTCCCCATTCTATGGGGAGCTGCTTCTTCCCCGCCAGCAGGGGGCAGGTGGGCAAATGAAACTGCTGTGTCTAATTAGGCTGGTAAATGGTGTCACCCCATTTCTCTGCAGTGGGGTCTGGGGAAGAGCCTCTTTGTGCAATGTTCTGCCTCTAACACACCATCAACCTGTGAGAGGGGGCTAGAGAGGGGAGCTCGAGATGGAGGAGGCACAAAGTAGGTTGTTGAATATTTCAGCACACTGTCAACTTCAATGCGTGGAGGCTGCTCCAGTCTTTGAAATCAGGGTACTCTGGGGTTTCCAGCCAGCTGGTTGCTTGGTAACACGCAGGCAACTCGGAGGACTAGCCACTTGAAAGTTTATTTTTGCCCTGAGTTAGTTGCTGAAGATTGAATGTGATCTGGTAGCCAGAGTAATGCTTCATTTTTATTCATGAGCCAGGGAAATAAGCATATACTTACAGGGAGATTAGCGTAGTCCCATTGAATGCGTGGCTTTGTACTTCTTCAAATCCATTTCCATAGAGTTTGCTGGGGGAGGGAGGAGAGAGGGCTCAGGCATGGGAAGGAGCTGACAGCACACTTTGGAAGCAGATGCTCTCTCTCTCCTGTGACATTTATTGCTAAGATAACCACTGGCATTCACACCAGCTAGCTGTCTCTCCACCATGCTGGACTTAGGAGGCATGTGGGGTGAAGCTGTTCTTTCTGCTCTGGTTTATTCTACCTTCTCCATCCCCAGTACCAATTTCTAAAGTGTTTACTAGGTGCTGGGTAATTGACTGGCCCTGGCATGCCCATCTCTGGATTTGCTTCTCATGGCTGTTGCTTCCATTGTATTGATAAGAAAGGCCAGCACTGGCGCTGTTGGGCCTGGAGTTACTGGGAGCAGGGGCAGAGTGGGATTCAACACTGAGATGCCAGGCTGGTTTATAGACTCTGTGGATCCCTGGGTGCCCTGGGCTCTGTGGCCTGCAGAGCAAAGCTTCAGAGCTGAGTCACCCACTCTATTTTTCTGTATGTGTGCTCATGGTTTTGTTGATGCCAAACTAGCTCTATAGCCTGAAAGATCTAAGTGTCTGCAAACAGTTCTTTAAGCCCCATTAGCAGGTAGCGAAATCAATGTAGTTGAGCGCAACCAGCATTTTAAAAACTGAAATGAAGCAGAGCAAGTGAGAGAGTGTTAGAGTGTATTGCTGGCAGTCAGGGTTGGGTGGCATCAGATTTCTTCAATGTTTTATATGGTGTTTATAAAACAACTCTCCATACTTGAAACACACACACACACACACACACACACACACACACACACACACACATACACAGATACACACAGAGATACGCATAAAGACATACACAGATGCACACGCACAGATACACACACAGACACAAACACAGACACACAGATTTGCACACATAGACACACACAGATACATATACAGGCACAGAGATTCACACACATACACACACACACACACACACACACACACACATACTCATACACAGGCATATACAGATACAGACACACACAAACACACTCACACAGACACATACTCACAGAGACACACACACCCCTGACCAGACTTAGACATAAGAGGCTCCAGCCTCTAGCCATGCTGTGAAGTGCCAGAGCCAGAAAGAAGTGTAGGGAGCTCTCAGAGAACCCCACCCCGCCATCTTACAGAGGAGACGGGCTCAGACTGAAGAGTGACAAGGATGGCGCCAGGGCACAGTCTGTCAGAGGCCAACTGTTTTCTTCTCCAGTCCTCATGACCTCAAGATGTACTCACTCTCCTATGAGGAGGTCACGTGGTCAATACCACATAGGCCTCCACATGGTCTTCCTGTTTAACACTCCAACCTCTTGTCCTAATCCTCCCTATTGGTCTTTCTCGCTTTAGCACCATGTAACCTGAAGTACTTTACTTGTTCCCTGTTTGCCTCTCTTAGCAGAACATAATGTCATGACAACAAGGATTTCTTTCTTTTCTTTTTCTTTTTTCACAGAAAGGAGGAAGGAGATAGAGCACTTATTTCTTTATAAACTTGAAGAAAAAATTTTGAAAATTAATTGTTATCTATGTTGTACAACTAAACATTACTGTATTAAATTATAGTAGAAGCCTGCCATGGTGGCACATGCCTTTAGTTCCAGCACTTAGGAGCCAGAGGCAAGCAGATGTCTGTGAGTTAGAGGCCAGCATTGTCTACAGAGAGAGTTCTAAGACAGACAGAGCTACACACAAGTAGCTTGTTTAGCATAGATATATTTATGTGTGTATATATATATGCATGCATATACATGTACAAATCACTATGTAGACTAGTCTGGCCTTGAACCAAGAATCACCTGCCACTGCTGACAACAAGGGTTTCAAGCTATGACACTCATCACAGGCTCTCCTGTATCCTGTATCCTAGCAATGCTTGGCATTCAGAGAATTACAGTGTGTTAAATGAACTGGCCAAACATTTGAGTGGGTCTAGGGATGATGTCTTGCGATGAGTCATAACCAACATGTTTGAGAGCCACCATCATACATGTCAATATCTGTGTAAGTTCTTTGTGAGCTATGAAATAAGACCTTGCATGCGAAGGGGCCATGGTGTGACATGATTGAGCTGGCCTGTCTGCAGGACCGTGGCTTCCTTCCTTGCTAGTGTTGGCAGATGTGTGAGCGGATGACTTGAAAAGTGGTTCAGACACCTGTTGTGAGACGCCTGCTCCAATGTCCCTAAGGGTTCTCTAGTCTCTGTTAGTTCAGGCCAGTGTGGATGTCCACTTCCTGTTGTATGTGCATGTGTGCAGCATGTGGGTGTGCCCTTTCTTCCCATTAGTCACAGCAAACCTTTGACAAAGAATCAGACGTGCGGATGTGGCACCCATGCCGAAGTATTACTCGAACTATGAGACTCAGGAGATCTAAGTTAGAAGTTACACACAGTCCTCATGGCCTCCTCATTGGATTGAGGTCAGAGAGAGCTAGAGGAACGTTGTACTCAATACCCTGTTCACATTTTATGAAGAACTAGGAAGAAGGGACACAAAGGCCCAGACACCGAAACAATGAAGAAATGGAAACACTAATTACCCTGGTCTGATGGATATTTATTGTATATGTTATTGAAATATTGAGCCATGCTTCATAACCAATAAAATAAATATACAATAGTCAACCCCCTGAAAAACTTAAAGCCTTCCATACTCCAGGGACCTAACAGGCACGATTAGCTTTGGTATCTGTGGTAAAGAGAGCCCTCCCTAATTTCTGGGATTCTTTTGTTTATACAGATGCACGCAGGAGCTGCTGTGACCTATATTAGACGGTTAGATGTCATTTCCCAATAGTTCTCCCTACTGTTTTTCTAGTGTAAAATATAAGGGGATAAGTCCTTTCAGACTGGTCATTTTGGGTAATTACACTTAGCTTTCTTACACCTTGTTGGTAGGTGAATCCCACGGGACTTTTAAAAAGTATTATGCTTAGAATAGTGGTCTCTGTCAGGCTGCTGGCGTGGCGGGGTTCTTTAGATATCTCTGCGCAATGAAAAAAGTCACAGCTCTGTTTCCTCTGAGTAGCTCTGAGATCTAAGTTTTCAGTGTCTAGGTCGGTATTTGCTGAAGTCTGTGCCACCATCCCCCTAAGCAGAATCACGTGAGCTTGATTCTCAGAAACACAGGCTTAGTTCCACCTCAGGTTCAGTCCAGTCCCATTGCCCCAGACACAGGGCACATTGCAGTGTCATGGGTCTTTTTCTCTCCTCATGGTGCGAGTTACATCTCTGGTGGGTTAAGACAAAGCATTCTTTGCACGGATGGCCCTTCCCTTTGCTGTACTTGATACCCTGATCTTAGCTTTAAAAAGGTTTTTTTCCCCCTTTTTTTCCTATTATTTTATTTTGTATATATGGTAGTTTTGCCTGCATGTATGTCTGTGCACCATGCTGGTACCCTCAGTGTCCAGAATAAGGGTATCAGATCCCCTGGGACCGTGAGCTGTCATGTGAATGCTGGGACTTGAACCCAGGTCTTCTGGAAGACCACTCTTAGCTGTTGAGCACCTCTGCAGCCTGTGCCTGTGACTTCAGTGTTGATGCATGTGAGGATCCTGTCACCTTTTGCTGCCTCATAAAGTCAGTGCTATACACGTGGCTTCCTGGCTAAGTCTGCAGGCCCTGGGACCAGCTGCCTGGCCTTCAGTCCTCCTCTGCTTCCTTACAAGCTGAATTACTTCAGATAAGCCCCATAACCTTTCATACCTTGATTTCTTCATCCAAAATTGGGATGATAATAATAGCATCAACTTCTTAAAGCAGTCAGATGAGGTAGGTTCTGGAACTTAACCAATGCAGTGGTCTCTAGCCTGCTGACTGGGGCCGAAAGAAATGGCTCCTTTTACAAGATTTAGACAGGATTTCTATGGGCAGGTCCATGTTTAAGTGAATTGTTACTTCCCTTCACTGGAGGGGGACCTTTCTGCTTCTGTAGAGGAGGCCAGGTCAGTGGCCTGGGCTGTACCCACAGTGTACTCACTGGGTTGGCCTCGGTCCCCCTCTGGGCTACTGTCATGGATTTTTTTTTTTAATTTTTATTTTTCATGTCTCATTTTTATTTTTGAATAGTCTGGGTCATACTTGTTGGAATTTTCTGGACTCTGCCTCCCTGCTTCCTTTTCAGCGGCAAGTCCTCTCTGTTCTCACTGGCTGTCCACAACGGAGGAGGAGGAGGCTGTCTTGCCTTGGTTAAAAGAACAGCTCCCTTGGTTTGGAGAAGCTGTGGACGTGAGTGGGAGGCCTTGGGCTGTCAGGCTCACACAACGCCTTCAATGCCTTTGAAAACATCTGGAGAGTCATCACTTCAGGTACTGAACCTCATGGGGTGAGAATGAAAGGAGGGGGCCTTCCTTGGCTCAGAGATGAGACGAAGGTCCCTTCGCTTCTCTGCCACAGTGGCCGCCCCACACTTGTAGGCATTGTCTAGGTTCTTTGCTCAGATATCAGTAATCCTGACTCAAACAGAGACAATGGCATCTTTTAATTTCAAGTAAGATTTGGGAGTTAGAACTTAATCATAGATGATGCTATACTTCTGGATGCTGCCTTCCCAGCTGAGCAATCCTGAAGTGCAGCACAGTGCTTCTGGGGTCACACTAACAGTGTTAGATGTTCTCAGACTATGTGGCCACCTAGATTTTGGTTGATTTCAAGGAATAAAGATTACATTTGCAGGTCATCAGGATCTCAAAAGTGTCCCTGTTGTGGAAGGACAGGGTGTGGAAACTTAGCACCCTGCCTGCTGGCGCATGTGTGTGAGCGACCCTGTCTTTCGCTCTCCTGTCTCCCTCCTGCCCTCCCTGCCATCTTTCTTGCTGTTAAACAAAATGACCATAGGAAAAGGATCCTAAAGAAAAGGGACATCACACCCTTTGCCTCCTATATCACTGGAGTTCTTTTATGTGAATAGTCACTGTGGACAAAGCCCATTTCCAGTGCATGTCCTGGCAGCATGGTGTGGATAGCTACTACCCTCTGGCTCCTGGACCGCTATGAACCTGCTTTGAATATGCAGGGTCCTGCATGTCTGGGGGTGTCTCCCAGTCTCTGAGCCAACTGAGGTGCCTGTCTTTCAGCAGAGCTGAGCTGTTTTCATGTTCCCCACTTCCTCAGTCAACTGCGCATCAACTTATGTGACTTTACCATATGCTGTATTAAAAAGGAGATGGCAGGTTTCATAAAGAAAGATGACAGTAATGGATTCTAACGTGGTGGATATAGTTTTGAGAAATCCACATTCTAAGTAAAACTTAAAAACAGACAGAATAAGAAAGAGTATGCAGAAGGAACAACAATAGCACAGAAAGTCCCCTTTAAAAATAAAAATGTTGGGTAATAAATAGTGGAAAATGATGAAATGTACAAATAACCATTGTGTCATTCTCTTTGTAATTCTAAAGAAACAACAGGTGCTAAGAGGTTTGGCCAGTGGCATGTCACAGCTCAAGGAATTGCAACACAGTTGATTTGGAAAGGTCAAAGGGAAGCACACGTGACAGATCACACCTTAAGCAAGTGGCCAAGTGGTAAGAGTGTGACAAGTTGTACTTCTTGATTTGATGCAGCAAGAGAGACGCAACATGGCCTTTGCGGTGCTCCTGCGGCGCCTTTGCAGTGCTCCTGTGGTGCCTTTGCAGTGCTCCTGCGGCACCTTTGCAGTGCTCCCGTGGTGCCTTTGCAGTGCTCCTGCGGCGCCTTTGCAGTGCTCCTGCGGCAACGTTTGGGCTGAATCTAGTCACAGCAATGCAGTGAGATAAATTCCCACACTGGCCTGAGCTCCTTGAAGGATGCAGAGCCTAACAGAACAGAAGAGAATGCAGGGATAGCTCAGGGAGTAGAGGAGGCATGGAAGGTAAGTGCATAAACTAGACTCCAAGCTTAAAAAAACAATCTATTCCTTCACGGTTCCTGCCTGTGCTCCTGCTTGACTTCATGCTCTGACTTCTCTCAAAGATTTACAGTCATTGGGATGTGTAAGTCAAATAAACCCCTTCTTCCCCAAATTCCTTTCATCCTTGCATTTCACAGTAATAGAAAGCAAAGCAGCATACCTGGCAAGGGGAAAGCCAATTGAGGCATTACCTCGCTCAGATTGGTCGGTGGGCATGTTTATGGCATTATCTTGATTGATGATTGATGTATGAGGGCAAAGCCCCTTTTGGGCGGCACCATCCCTAGGCCTGGGCTGCATAGGAAAGCTAGTGGAGCATAGGCCTGAGAATGAGCCAGAGAACGCGCCAGCCAATAGCATTCCTCCATGGTTTCTGTTCCGGGCTCCTGCTTTTAGTTCCTGCTCTGACTTCCCTTAATAATAGATCAAGACCTGGGAGTGAGAGAAAACAAACCCTTCTTCCCCCAAATTGTTTTTGGTCAGAGTGTTTTATCATAGCAACAGAAAAATTAAACGAGAACAGCATTAAAAAAGAAAAACCCAAACACTTAAAACATGATGAGCTAGTGGAGGCGGTGTCTACCAACCGACTTGCTCTGGGTTGTTAATTTCAGCTGCTGACTGTGGTGGATTGTGGAATTGTGGTAACTATGCAGTGGGACATAGTGTGATTGGATCTGCACAAGGAGGCATTAATAATCCTTCCCAATAGAGATGGGGCCTGGCTTTGCAGGCGCAACCTGACAGAGACTGCTTGGTTGGCTGTTCTTGGAGCTGGGACTAACATTGTGGTGCCACACCCAGTTGTCTTTGTACTGTGGCTTGCTATATGTGCAGCCAGAAAGCCTGTCACAGTTTTCAGCATGCCTTTACTCTGAAGGGTCTTAGGAAAAAAAAATTGACATGACCTTTCTCTAACTTGTGGAGTTCAAGTGAAAATCAAGGTTGTTTGTTTTGTGAGACTGGCTGAACCTATCATCGTTCAGAACATTTTAAAAGTTGCAAAGCTAAAGCGCTGCTCACTGGGGGTGGGGTGAGTGGGGGACATGTCAAGATGGCCTCTTGAGGAGACTTAATGAAAAGCCACAGTGGCTGTGAAGGGACACACAAGCATAATGCACGGTCTTAGCTTTAGCCCGCCAGCCAGAGCTTTTCTTGCACCGTGTGAAGTGTTTTGTTTTCATTAAATGAGCTCACAGTTGGTAAAGATTTGGGAGGGGGAGGGCGGGACTAGTTCCACCAAGAGCAAAATAAAAACTCCAGCTAATAATGAAAAGAGAAGGCTTCCTTTCGTTATTTTCTAATTAAGGAGTTGAACTGTATAGTTGGGAAAATAAGGCTTTCCTCAGCAAGTGTAATCCCCTTTATCCTGCAGGGTGCTCCACAGGACCCTTCCTTACACAAGGGCCCACTCAGCTGAGAACAAGCGCCAAGCAAATGACTAATCACACCCCTGAGATGAAGGGCCAAGAACAGGGAGGGAGATGGAGCACAATGGCCCACAGGCACTCTGGGAGGAGCAGATCCCCAAGTCCCCATTAACTTCAGAGGAAGGGCAATTACATCCTGCTGGGGTGCACGGTTCCTCTTAAAATCACGACCAACATTAATAGCTCTGCTAAACCAACACTGCACAGCTCCTTTGCATACAAGCAGGATCACGTGCTGTGGAAAGGCTCTCTGGGAGGACGCAGTTCCCCAGGGATTGTCCCAGCACATCGTGAAGGCTGCACCCTTTTCACTCTTGTTTTGCCTCATTCCCGTCATGTACATTCATCACACACATATTCCTGTGAGGAGAAACTCTTGGTTCCTGATTAAGTTTAGGGCTAAATTGCTGGCAGTTTTCTATTCTGATCTTTGAATAAAGGCCCAGCCTCAAAGAACTGCCCTTGTGAAGGAAGAACTTCACCAACTGGAAGTCAATGGCGGCCAATCCTCGGACCCAGCTGATGAAAGCTAAGTGGAACTCTTGGTTCAGTTGTCATGTGAGCACATGGCTTGCAGCTACCCTATCCAACCAGACTGTTGGCAGTGTAGTTAAGAAGAACCTCTTCACCAGAGAGTAAGGAATGTGGCTAAGCACAAGTAGAGTGCCGACCTCAGAGTGGATGTGAGAGTCGCAGCCGAGTGTGCAGCAGAGGAAGAGTCTACTCACAGTACGATGGACTCATTACTCATCCCTTGGAAAGCGTTCCCTGGTATGGTGGTAATGTGCAAGTTATCACAGATTTCCCTAGGGGAAAGAAATGAGAAATATTTACTTTCCCAAGTTTAGCTGCAAATAGGAAACAGTTATGCATAGCAATCAGCCCGATACTTACAGAATGAAATTAAATTCGGAGGAGGAGATCTTCGTAACATCTGGAAGGGTTTGGATGCCTGTGTTACAGATGCTCCTGTGATTCGGGGCAGGGTGGTGATGTGGGCAGAGAGTACAAGTGGTTATCACTAAGTCATCAACGTAAAGGTGAGGAGGAAGGCAAGGCAATGTTCTGAAGACATTGTTGTCACATTACATTTTAAAGTATTGAGCTTGGCTTTGTGAGTTATGGTTTCAGTAGCTGATGAAGGCTGTCAGAATTGAAAGGCTCTGTCATTAGGAGAAGTTCCCGTCATGGCTCCTGTTTGGATGTTTAGAGGCTGAGACCAAGCTGCCGGGTCTTTTGCCTCTGTATTTCCAGCCCATTTTTTCCTTTAAAGCCATTGTATTTTCCTTTTGGATTGTGTTCCATTTCCTTCTGATAACACTTTTAGTCCATTCTATTGACAGCTCCAGGAAGGAGCCTTATCCTCTGGAGTTGGTTTTAATCTTTTGAGAAACCTGTATCCTTCATTATCAGAAACCCCATTTAACTACTTTGCGGTTCAGGAGGTTCTTCGTTGTATCTCACTTAAACCACTGAACGTTCCTTTTGTGTTTGGAGACACTCAAGGCTCCTGCCTTTTATTTAACCCCTGGAGAAGAGAGGGGCTTATGTGACAGATAAGATGAAGACTATTTCATCGTAAGAGGGAGACTCCTTCAGAGGCATGCAGACACCTGGGCCTCACCCACTGGACAACTGGTGGGAGCTGCTTGGCACTCTGATGACAGTGACATACGCTCTTATCTCTGTGTTACTGCGAACACATGTGAATGAATGTGCTAAAGGGATAAAGGTGGTCACAGTGAATTCATGCCCCGTCTGCAGGAGGCTCAGACTGTAACGTGGGCTTGGATTGGGGAATTCATTTTTGGGGGATATGAAATGCCACTTAATAAAGACAATGGACTGATAGGCTGTGCTGAACAAACTTGGGTTTGGGTTGTCCTTCATGCCTTCTAAAGCTGTGAATACTTATGTGCCCAAGCTACCCTGGAGGTTGGGAGACAGACAGCACTTGGGTTTACAATCCACAGAGGATGAAGGAATTACATAAGACTGGAAAGAACACTGTAGTACATCACAGAGAGATCCTTTCTCTTATTGTCTGTTTTCTTTTTTCTTTTCATTTGGGTGGTAGTGGTGATGGTAGTACTGGTCGTCCCCTGGGAAACCATGAAACGTAGTGTGTCCAAAAGTAGAGAGAAGGAGGTTTTTCTGCATGGTAAAGGCTGAGACAATCCATTGCCACACAGCCTTAGACTGTAGGATGTTTTAGGAATTTTGCTTTGCTGGTAGGGCCCAGTTGCTGTTGGGCTATGGTTGGGCTCAATTTGTCAGTGCTCATCAGTAGACTTGGTAGGATTTAATGGGGCATAGAAAACAATGATTGAGTTTATGTGGTACCTTGCCTACCTTAGGCAATACTTAGAAAGTTTTCCCTTGATGAATGAATGGACAAATGAGACCAAAGGGAGGAAGTTCTCATGGGCAATGGGAGAAACCAAATTTGAACACTTCTCCCAGTTTTATTTGCTATCACTCACCTTTACCACTTGACCTTTATCAAATGTTGTGAGTCCCCATTCCCATTTCTAGCTCTGAAAACCTCTGCAAAGGGGCAATGCTCTCACCAGGTATGTGGGGCAGAGGGAGTGTTGGGAGCCTTTTATATGCATGTGAAAATGCCCAGCATAGCAACAAACAAGAAATACTGATTAAATTTAAACCAGAAGGTTAACAAGGAGGGGCATTCAAACAGTGTTGACTATAGGTTAAAAAACCTTTTTCAGGGGTCTGCAGAGATGGCTCAGTGGTTAAGGATGCTTGCCGCTCTTCTACAGGAGCAGAGTTCAGTTCCCAGCACCCACGTCAGGCAGCTCCAGGGGATCTGATGCCCTCTTCTGGCCTCCGTGGGCACTCCACTCCTTTACAAATCCACACTCAGACCCACATATATACACATAATTAAGACATTGAACCAAAATCTTAAAAACAAACCCCAAAACTTTCTTCAACATTTTGATCACTTTTAGTTTCATCAGCTACTCATCTTCTCCTCCACAATGTTTATAAAGGAAAGTTTTCTCACAGGTATTTTAACCGAGGGAGATTTGTAAAAGCACCGGGTCCAATGTATACCAGGTTTTTTGTGTTCTGGATCAGTCTGCAAAGAGAGAAGGGAAAATTGCCAGTAGTTTAATAGATGTTAGAATGCAAGGCATTCCTGACCACAAGCCCACCAATGAATCAACCACTGTCAATGCGTAACACAAGCTCTGGAACTGTGGGATGTCCTGAGGGCCCTGTCCACTGTTTTCAAGATCCGAAGCAGCAGGTGTAGGTATCTTGGGTGGGAGTTATTTGTGCTACCTCTGATTTTGACCTTTCCCACCAGATGGCATCAAGGTCCAGGGCTCCTGGCCATGTAGAACTTGCCTGCTGTGGAGCCTGTACACTGGAAGTAGTAGGAGGTGCTGCCCTCAGGAGAATGAACATATAATCATGGCCCCTTGCAGGCAAACCAGGTCTCTTCGTTGAATTGGTAAGCACACAGAAAACTCATCCAGATGGGCATGCATCCAGAACAGCACAGGACAAAGCCTTGAGATTCAGAGTTCTGGAGTCTTACCCTCATCGTATAGACAATTTGCTGTGTAGGATTCCCAGCTTCCCCAAGCCAGGTGCCCTTTATAAATCCTAATCCTAATCCTAATGTCCCCCACTGTTCTCGCACCCCTCCCACTGGTTTATCTTCTCTCCCCAGTTAGTGCCCTTCCTGCTTTCCTTCTACATGTAGTCCATCACACGAGTGTGTTCTGAGGAGCCAATGTGACTGGCTTACACTAAAGTCCCGCCCAGCGAAAGTTGAGTGATGTGTCTTTTCATTCAGGTGAAGAGTATCAGGACCTGAGTGGAATCTAGTTTTTCTGATTCCAAATGTAGTGCTCACTCTGCCATACTGTAGTGACTATTGACACTTGGAACATGGGCATAGGGTGTGGATTCTTTAGACCTGAGTGGTAGACTGTGATAGCTATTCTTCTAATAACTGAATCAGTTGATCATCAGACATGCAAGAGGTAGGAACTGTCACCTCATTAAGATCCTTTGCTGCCTAACCATAGAGCATTTACTCATAACAGTCCCGCATCCTGTCAAAATTTACTGAGTGTCTATGCACACCCAACAGTGCCCTAGCCATACAGGATGCCGCTGTGGACAAAGCACAGAGATGGCATGGCGCTAGCATGTGAGACCCAGGCTCTTAGGAATGCACAGACATCCCCTGCAGAGTGTCTTATTTTCCTTTCAGTTGATGTCATGCTTGCTTTATCACTTGCTGTCCTGATGGTGCTTCAGCTTTATCTGGGAGGCCAGTTAATGCTATGCACAATGCATAGGAAGTCCAGATTGTTTCTCTGGGATTTAAATATCTATTGCTTGGCTCTTTATGTAATTGGTGAATTACTCTCAGGACTGTCATGTTCTGGTGGGTCTTTGTATTTCAGCCCCATCTGTGTTCCAGCAGCTCCTAGGCCAAGACAGACGTACAGCAAGCAGTCATGTACTTATAGTCAATCGATCTGCTTAGACAGTTACTCACTGGCCCATTGATGGAGGGCTTCTGGTATGATGGAAAATACACAAGCTTTGGAGAAAGATGGGGTTAGAGTTCAGTCCTAGCCCAGCCAGTGTCTAAAGTGTCCACACACCCTCACAGCTTCCATTCCTTTCTCTTGACAACATGCTCATCGTCTAACCATACTGGGTGGTCATGAGACAGCGATACAACCTGGAGGGAATGTGAAGCACAGGAACTCACGGGCGCGCCATGCATACCCCTTCCCTTCCTTTGGACTTGCCTATGTGAGAATTTGAGGATGCTACGAGAAGCTGTGGCGCGAGCCCCCTGTGGTGGCGTAGGAAGCCTGGTTTGTAAGTCATGTGACCCAGTGTCTATTCTAGCTCTGGAACCAACCTGCTGTGTGACATCAACCGCGGGAGTTAAAGCTTTGGGGCCTAAGCCCATCACTTGGAATCTGAATGGAGCCATTCTTCTCCCGTCTCCTTTGAGCTGGGCATGTCTGAGTACAGTCATCTGGAAACACATGCTTCTAAGAATGAATCTAACAATGTCACCACCAATAAAGCCCAAAGAGCCCAACATTCACAGGCCTAACACAAGGCTTGCCCACGCTTAGCACTAAAGAAGCGCTTAGCTGAAGGAATGAATATGGCTCAACAGCCCCTGATGAGCCAACACATGATCTCGCAGCTCCTTTCAACTTCCCACCTGCTCCAAGTGTTCAGTACTCCCCTTCCCCCCAGGCCCCGTGAGGCAAGAGCTCCTTGGCAGGACTTCACAATGTCAGTTTTAATTTCCAGCATTGTGTTGTGATGTTTCAGAGTTTACACAGTTCCTAGGGAGAAGCAGTTGTCACCATGACAACCTTCAGGCCACTACAGTGAGAGATTAGTGCCTGCCCAGACCTAATAATCGTTACAGTCTTTTCCTCTTGGCTTCCCAGCACCAGATGCTTGAACACAAACACCAAGTGCTTTCCCAGCAGCCAGGGTAACTGTGTGTGGCAATAAGCTGTCTGTTAGCTGATACTTACATTTCAGACAGATTGAAGAGGCTGTCAAAGGCGTTAGCTTCTATCCTTTCCAGGGAGTCACTCTGAGAGATTTCACTAGAGGAGAGGAAAAAATAAGCATTAGAGAAATGAACATATCCTTGTGATAATGAACTATGTGTGTGACTCAGTCCCTAGGTATCCCTCTGTGTCCTCTGAGAAGGGGAGACGGGATATAGATGTTGTCCCTACATCATTAATGGCTTACGTTTTCTTTAGCAGAACCAATGGGTGTCTACAACTCTAATGCAATTGAATCATGAGTTTCAGTCACCCCCATTTATACAAAGTCTGTTCTCTAGCTTGTCTGACTCTGAGTCATACATTGTTGGGAGTGAATAGGCCCTTAAAAAAACTCTCTGGTCAGTTTCCCTTGCTTGTCATCTCTGGAAAGCAATATCCTAATAGAATTTACAAGCAGGTTCAAGGCCATGGCTGAGATCTCTGAGGTACCGGTTACATCCCTTCAGCAAGGTTTTCATTTGGTTTAGTTGCTTCATAACTTTTAACTTTTGGTTTCTCAAACCCTTTTCTGATGCTCTTTCAAGGTAGTTACCTCCCACCCAATCACATCATGAATTCTAAGCATCCTTTTCCTCAAGTGTCTCACTCCGGGAGCAAATTCAAGACAAGGAATGTTTTCTGTTCCCTTCCAAGTCCCTGGTGGCTACCTATCACCTGGTACATAGTTAGAGATTGGACAAACAAGGGGGAAAGTTGACTGATTATACTTATTTCTTAAGAAAGGCACAGAAGCAAATGAGCCAGTTTTGTCATAGATCAAACCCAAGCATGGTGGTAATGTCACAATCCCCACAAAAGCTGCCACTTGCTGCCAGCTGAGAACAAAGTCTCCAATTCACAAATGTGGGTATGTGCATTGCTAAGGTTAATGCTCACTGAAGACTTCAGACTCCGAGAGCTTCAACTCCCAGAAAGACAGAGCCTAAGGCTATGGCAGTGTAAAGAATGGCTCCAGGTCAGTTTCATCTCCTCCCTACCTGATGGTTTGCTTAATTCACTGTGCATGCTTTTTTTTTTTTTTTTGTAGGAGCTCTCAATGCATCTTCAGAGTAGAAGAGCACAGGTCAGGTGTGTAAGCCCACACCTACACCTCACAGTGACTTTCCTGTAATAAACACTGCTATTGAGGACATGGCTTTTAAGATTTGTTTTGTGTGTGGTTGTATTTCTCTCTGTGTATATGTAAATGTGTGTGAAGGTGCCCTCAGAGGCCAAAACATGGCACAGGATGCCCCAGGAGCTAGAGTTACAGGAAGTTATGAATCACACAGCATGGATGCTGGGATCTGAACTTCAGTCCTTAGCAAGAGCAGAAAGTGCCCTTGATAATGACAATACCTTTTTATGTTACCATTCCTACTGAGCTAAGATGGTCTGGACAGCCTTCTTTGGGTGTGCAGATCTGCTTTGACAGTCACTTGGATTATTTAGTGGTGCTGGAGGTGGGGTGAATGACCATTGAGCCATCCTGGCTCAGACCAGTGTTAATGAGGATGATGTGAGCTTCTCTTTCCTCTACCTGTGTTTGAGGTCCAGGAGGCTCTGGAAGGCCAGGATGCCTGAGGTCTAACCTCTGAGGAGCATGAGGTCATCCAGCGTCATTGGGCTGCTTCACACATTTGGTTCGTGCTTTTCATCAGCACAGCTATAATACTGTCCTTTTGTCGTGCACTTATTATATTTTAGATACAATGATTATCTTACGATGCACAATAAACTTCTAACATTCATCAATGTGGGAGCTATCAAAAAAAAAGTGACATCAGGGAATAGCTGCTGCAACAGAAAGGGAATTGTGTGATTGGAATCTATTTCTTCTCTACTTAAAAAGAATATTATCACTTATCAAAATGCATTCAATCCTTTGAAGCAAGGTTAATTATCTGGATTTTAATGACTCTTGAAAATCATACCATTTCTTCAAAGGCTGATAGATATTATTTGTATTATAAAGATAAAAATAGTTGGGTATCCTAAACACAGTTTCTCTCCTTGAAAAAATATCTCCTTGCAACTGTATTTTCTCTTAGAGAAAATTCATCATTTCAATTATAAATGTCTTTTGATATGTAGTATCTTACTTACATTTTTATGACTTCATTAAGTCCTCTGAAAGCCTGTGATGGAATTACTTTGACAGGGAGGTAGGTGAGTGATCTGGAAAAGAAAAAGGAAAAGGTAAAAGCTCAGGGTTAGGACTGGCTGGTTTTCAAGTTCATGAATAGTGTGCAGGGTGTGTGAGTCCAGGACAGCCAAGGCTACACAGAGAAACCCTGTCTTGAAGCCCCCCTACCCCCATAAAAAAAAAAGATGCCTGCAAACAGGGCATGGCACCAAGTGAATAGTTACCAACAGTTCTGAACTGCGCTTCTTGCCTTGGTTTTGAAGATGGACAAGAAGCTATTTAGAATTGTGAGGAAACAAGTGAGGGATGACAGCCAGGAACCATGTGAGTGGGAGGAGGAAAGCTCCATTGAGAAGATGAGCCTATCTCACTGAGAATATCTTTCTGTCTCAACTGCATTAACCTTGGCAGGCAGCTGCTTCCACGGTCTGAGCCTGGTCACTTTCCTCCTACGATTAGTTCATGAACATCACCATGTCATTTGAGGGAGTATCTATGAGAGGGTTTCCTTCAGACACTCAAAGACACAGGGACCACATACGTATTGTTACGCTAGCCCCCAAAGCCATACTGGACTTAAGTATTAAAAAAAAAGTGACAGTCAGCCATAGCAAAACCAGTGCTGAGTAACATGTAAGCATCAAAGGGACCTAATGTGAGGTGACTTAGGTCATAGTTCTTCAGGGCAAGGACAGATGTCCCTATTTGATGAGTACTTGCAATGGCTCAAGACTTTGGGGTCCAAGGCTATGAAGGAAGTGAGGCAGGGTACTTTCTGTGGAAGCACACGTGGGACCAGCCTGGCTGCTCAGGCGTCTATGCGGTTGGGATTGCCTCAGCCATCAGGACAGTGCACCTTCTTTCTGATAGCTGACTTCAATCAGCGGGTGGCAGAGGGGACATGCTGCTTTTATAAGCGGCTGTGTGAGTTATGCACACCCACCTATAATGTTATTTATCCACATGACAGTAAGAGAGCAGAGGGAAAAGGATACTTGCTTTTGGCAACAGAAGACATTGGGTCACAAAGAGATTGAGTAATCCGATGAAGGTAACAACCAAGCTGACTGACCCGGAATACCCTTTCCTCTGGGCAATATCACACTGAGGGGCTGTTCGACTCCTTACCCCCTTCTCTGTTGGAAAGCAGCAGCACACCTTGCCTCTCTTGGAGGCATGCTCTGCATTCTCCGTTCCTCTCACAGAGCCACCTACCAGCAGTTCCTGCCTCGGAGATGATGGAAAGGAATTTCAGAAACTTCATCTCTGACAAATGCCTTCACTCGGCCGTTTCTTAGAGAGCATGCCATAGGAGCAATGCAAACAAGGTTCTCTGGTTCTGTTCTTGAGGAGAGTCGCACCGAGCACCCCGCCCCACCATTAGTTACCCAGAGCTCTTGGCAAAGCCCGGCCAGCGGAAGGAGAAACCTTCTTGCCATGGCATGTTTGCTTCCTATATTTCTCCTGGAATCATGTCTGCTTGGCTTGCTGATTAAAAACACAGTTTTATTGCTCTCTGCACTGCCATGCCAATAAATTTCCAAAAGAGAAAGCTGTATTCTACTGTACCCCATGCGACATCAATAAAGCTGACAGCCAAATTCCGATTCCAGAGTCTTTATTGCTGTGGATAATGCAGCACAGAACATATTTTGGAGAGTGTTTACACAAAAGCTTCAGTTGAAGCCTCCAGAGCTGTTTATTCATGCAAATGGAGCTCACAGCTGAAGCCTCTGGGCACACAGCCTCCTCTTCCAAATGGGAGCGGGCTTGCTGTGGTTCCCGCAGGAGCAGTTTGGTTTAGATTTGACCAGGGACGTTGCCTGAGCTCTTGATTGATGGGGGGCTGAGGGCTGAGGGCTGAGGGCTGAGGAGCAAAGGTTGGACTGAAGTGTGAATAGCTGTAGCTCATGCTCTGGCTGTCCCCAGTGCAAGATGAAAATTTCCAGTTGATGTCGATGCTGCAGAGCAGGGGAGGCAGCGGAGATGGGAACAAAGAGTCCCCGCCATCCAAAGGACACTTGAGCGAAAAGCAGGTGGCTTTGTGGATGTGACTAGGTCAAGAGAGAAGCCTGGGACCAGAAGATGAGGGGAGACATGGAGGGAGGAAGAACCTGGTGCTCACGGGCAGATGTGCTCCTTTGAGGCCGGATGGAGAACAGAGTCCCACAGCTTCGAAATAGACTCAGAATCGTTTCCCACTTGCACATATTTTTATTCCAAGATGTCATGTTTTCCTTCCTGATTTGCCTTCAGTTGACAACAGTTTCTGTGCAGTCAAGTGTCTGTTTTCATCTCTGAAAGCACCCATTCGTGATGTGACCCACATTTCTTTTTAAATATTGACCCATAATCATGAGGGGCATTGTTACACTTTCACACAGGTGTACAACACATAATAGGTAGATTGAGTAGTTGGTACATCCACCACCTCAGACACACATCACTTCTTTGTGTTAAAAATTGGGAAACATTAAAAAATCCTCTTTGTTTACCATTTTGAAGCAGTCAATTAGTGTTGCCATGGTTAACCTACTGTTCTGTAGGACGGTGTGTTAGAATACTGCCCCAGTCTACCTAGCAACCTATGATGTCATTACCTGCCTGCAACTAGGTATGGTCCTCCCTCTGAGGGTCCTCCCTTCCTGATGGATTCCCCTGTTGGAGTTATTCTTCCTACCTGGCTGTGAAATCCTCCCTTTCTGATGGATGCCTCAAGTATTTTTTTCCATGGTACCAGGGATTTTTAGCAATAGAAACAATTATCTAAATAAGCCTATGATCCTATTCCCACAAACACTAAACATTTAAAAATGAAACACATGAGCGTACCTTAGGTTTGTTTTCAATGGTGAATTTAAAAAAGAGCAGACGCCAGAAAAGAGGACTAAAAAATGAACCCCTACCCAGATCTAGATGATGGACAAGACATTCTCCACCATTGAGTGGAGAGTGGGGTATGACTTTCATGCGAACTCTGGTGCCCCATATTTGACCATGTCACCTGGATGGGGAGACCTGGTGGCACTCAGAGGAAGGATAGCATGCTACCAAGAAGAAATTTATACCCTATGAGCATATACATGGGGAAGAGGTCCCCCCTCAGTCACAGTCATAGGGGAGGAGAGTAGGGGGGAAATGGGAGGGAGGGAGAAATGGGAGGATGCAAGGGATGGGCTAACAATTGAGATGTAATATGAATAAATTAATAAAATATTTAAAAAATTAACTAAAGTGGTCAATGATCATGTTATGTCAATGGAGAAATATGCTCAATTAAGTTCATGCACAGAAGAAGTAAAAGAAGAAAAAATTGTATTTTGATTGGCTGCTTCTTTCTTCCTATTCATTTGCTTTCTAAAGTTAGACATACTTTCATTCCAAAAATGTTGTCACTGTCAGGAACCCCTGCAGGAAGTTAACAGAGAGCAGAGGTCAAGGAGAAAGGATTAAAAGAGTCCTTCAGGATGAGCACAGGACAGTAGCTCTCAAGGCCAGCATCCAAAAAGAATGGATGCCAGGCATGTAGCAGAGGAGGCAAAGGAAGACCTCTTTCTGTTCTGTCTGAAGCACTCCTATGGCACTCCTAACTAAACATGTATCTGTAAGGGAGAGGGATGCAGGGGTGGGGCCCTGGCCATGGAGAATGATGGAGAAGAAGGAAAAGTAGCCACAGAAGGGGCCTCGTTCCTAGATGGCCTTTGGGGCTACCAGGCAGCTGCCATGATAAAGAAATGAAGAGATACAAAAGTTATTTTTCCACCCTGGCCACTCAGTACTTTCCAAATGGCCTCAGGGATGTTGTATTCTATCCGAGAAAAGCCACATCCTCATACCTGTCCCAAGCACCTGACAGCGCGTGATATCCCAAGCTGAGCTCTTGCCCCTTCAGGCATACAATAACTAGTAACCAATCATTTTAAAGTTCAACTAACCAATCATGTTTGTATTAAGTTCTGTGTCTATAAGGACATTTAAACCCTCCGCCATTACAAAACAGGGCCTTTCCATCTCCCCAGAGTATGGTGGACCCTGACGCGTCAGCTTAATAAATCCCTTTGCTTTTGCATCGACTCTGGACTCTGGCTCTCAATTGGGCTTCCAGGAATAGACTTTGGTGATCAAAGTCTAACAGAAGCAAAGTGTCTAGGACGAGTGGGAAGAACCCAGGGTGTAATGAGCATAGTAAAAGACCTATTTTAGTCATTTAAAAATAGCTTAGCTAGGAACCCCACTACAGCCAAGGCTGCACCTGATGACCAGAACCCAGTGACACCACTCATTCAAGGTAGCCAGACACAGCCTTAGAACCCCATGATGCCCACTGGACAGTATACAAGCAGAGGCTAAGAGCTGTGCTGCACATCTGGAGACCACCACTTTGATCTGCCCTGTGGCTGGAGAGTCTCCTCAGGATCCTGACCCTCAAAACAGAGACTTCCGTGAGAGACTGCATCTGACTTTCAGATAAGGTATGTCATCACGTCATCACGCAGGTGTGCAGCCTTGAAGAGATAGGCTTAGGACTATAGTTAGCAGTTTAGAGTGCTGTTGGAGGATGTTTTCAGATGCTGATTTCGGTGCCCTGAGATCTGGTTACTACCCACCATGGCCATTGTTATGAATGTTGAGCCATCTCCTCTATCCATGAGATATAAGGAATATTCTGCAGTTATCCCTGATTGGTTAATAAAGGTGCTGACACCTGTGACTGGGCAGAAGAGAGAGAGAGGCAGAGTTTAGGTTGCTAGGTTTGGAGTTGGGAGATCATGTGGACAGAGGGCAGAAGATGTAGTAGGAGAGAGAAGAGAAGGAGGAAAGAGCTCCGTGGCTGGACAGAATAGAATAGGAGCAGGAAGTCAAGGGAAATGTGCCATGAAGGAGCCAAAGCTGCCTGGGAGTCATCAGATAAGCAAGTGGTTGGCCTTTATGTAGGTTTTAAGGGAAATAGGATTAGAACAGCTCAGAATCTGCCAAGCAGATGAATTAATTCCTTATACAGACTGTGACCCTTCTGTGCGGACCCTCAGCATAATAAAATATACTAACTAAACATCAGTGACGCAGCGCAGGTGACACCTGGGTCATGGCTGGATGCCACTTGCCTGTGCTGTACTGATTTAGTTGGGATGACAAGGACTGCCTTGGCTTTGCCAGCTCTGGGCACGTTTGTACTTATTAATCCAGTTTGTGGGTACCAAGCCACATGCGGGCCCAAGCTGAAGAAGCGGTCTGAGCTCCTCAGGGTTGGAATGAAGCCACTCATAGTTCAGGGATCCTGCAAGTGGCCCATGTCCTGGTTAATTTTCCTGCCAACTGGAGTCAGCTGCCTCCTTCAGATGGGCCTGCGGTCGCGTCTGTGAGAGGCTGTCTTGATGAATGGTTGCTGTGGGGGGGCCTAGCCTACTGTGGGCTGCACCATCCCTAGGAAGCAAACCTGTGCTGTGTGAAGGAGCCAGAGGAGGCGTGCAGAAGCAGAGTCACTTCCTGCCCTTACTTCCTTCAGTGAGGGACCATTACCTGAAAGTTTAAGCTGACACAAAACCTCCCCTCCTCACGTTGGTTAGTGTCAGAATGAAACTAGAGCGCTGCGGTTCCTGTGAAGCTATCGGAATGTTTTATTTTTTATGTTTATTTCTTTAAATTAATTAATTTATTCAGATTACATCTCAATTGTTTTCCCCTCGCTTGTGTCCTCCTGTTCCTCCCTCTCTCCTGCTTTATTCCCCTCCCCTATGGGACACAGCCATCTCTGGAGAGCAGGGAGGCCACTAGTGCTCACTTCTATGACATGTTTGTGCTTGCTTTACCCAATTTCCTTATCCTGTAGTATGCTGTGAACCTCAGACCGAATCTAGGCCATCCTTCCTGTTATCCCAAACACCAGACCCCATTCCTGAGGGAATACTGCTGCCCCAGCACTGTTCCTGCTCTCTGTGTCCACTGCTGCCCCAGCACTGTTCCTGCTCTCTGTGTCCACTGCTGCCCCAGCACCGTTCCTGCTCTCTGTGTCCACTGCTGCCCCAGCATCGTTCCTGCTCTCTGTGTCCACTGCTGCCCCAGCACTGTTCCTGCTCTCTGTGTCCACTGCTGCCCCAGCACTGTTCCTGCTCTCTGTGTCCACTGCTGCCCCAGCACCGTTCCTGCTCTCTGTGTCCACTGCTGCCCCAGCATCGTTCCTGCTCTCTGTGTCCACTGCTGCCCCAGCACCGTTCCTGCTCTCTGTGTCCACTGCTGCCCCAGCACCGTTCCTGCTCTCTGTGTCCACTGCTGCCCCAGCACCGTTCCTGCTCTCTGTGTCCACTGCTGCCCCAGCACCGTTCCTGCTCTCTGTGTCCACTGCTGCCCCAGCACCGTTCCTGCTCTCTGTGTCTACTGTTGTGCTCTTTGTGTCCACTGCTGTTCCTATGATCTGCGTGCACTGCTTCTCGTGCCTCTTACCCCCTTGAGTTTAATAGCAGAGACAGCCTTGGGAGGAGCCAATTTGTCCAGTTCACTGGCTGGTTAACCAGCTCTCAAAATAAGGTTACTTTGGAGAGCACCATTACTGCTCAGGAGGGCTCCAGTGCCCTGCCTTTAAGGAAGCAGATAGATTTAGAAATCCTTAGTTAAGAAAACCTATCAATTGAGATACATTTGAATTATCAAAAGGTCTTTGTTCTACAGAAGGATTCGCTGCAGGGTTCCTTTAAATAGCAAACTCTCTAGGTGAATGGAAAAAAAAAAAGACTTCAATTGACACTTAAAAAAAGAGAGAGAGAGAGAGAGAGACAGGTTCTGGCTGAAGAAAGCAAATGACAGCTGCAGGGTTCCCTCCACCCTGAGGTTTCTCAGAGTGCAAGCTGCCTCCCTGGGTAGCCCCACCTCCTGGGACTCTTAGGCTGAGCTCTGCCAGAGAGAGGGAAGGGCGTGAAGAGAAACAGCATTCATCCGGAAGTCCCCACAGCCTGGGTAGAGTCTTTGGTCACGTTTCCGGAGCTCTTCCCTTTTCTTCTCCCAGTGTGAGGCAGGAGTGAAATAATTTTATTAACCACCTTCTAACTGTTTAAAACAACCACCCACATTATCCATTCAAGAAAGCTATAAACACATATATTTTCTACAGACATTAGCTTATTATTAGAGCTACACCTTGCATTTTAAAATGGAGGAAAGGTAGAAGTCAGAGGTCAATGCTTTTTTCCCTAAACATTTTGTACATAAACTTGTTGCAAAGTGGGCCTGAATATTTAAATTCAAAGAACGCTAATACCTTTGTGTTTATTAAATGAGGCTTTGTTCTACATTTAACAGACACAAGATTTTTCTGCTCTTTTCGGACTGTCTCAGCAATTACAGCAAGGCTCTCTTTCACTTGGAATGACACGGGAATGGTTTTCCTCCTTTAAATGTTGAGTATTCTAAGGATGGCGCTACTGAGGTGACTTCATCACTGGCAGAATCTTCACTCTGGTCCCTAGGCTTAGGTTTTTTTGTGGGAGGGAGCTGTGCTCTATGCTAACTCAACATGAGGTGGGTGTAAGTGGGCACTGCTGGTGAAGCTTCCTGTCAGGGGATCTTGGAGTGGTCCTGGGCTGATGGCCATCTGATGACTACCAGAAACACTTACTGTATTAGGTCCATGAGCCAGGCCAAGGGCCTCCTCTCAGGCTGTTTGTCTCAGTTCCTCTCTACACAGAGGCAGACTCATGCTAGGAAAAAGGCAGTGATATCCTGCATATGATAGTTCAAGGATGATCTTGATACTGGTCACCACATCTGTGGTCCTGTGTAGTATTTACCAAGAACCAAGTCACCCAGCCATACAGTCTTTTGCTTTTCCTGTGAAAAACTCACCTTCTGAATAAGCCCTTGGTGTTTTTTGAGGGTGCACTCTCAGACTTTGACTTGGAAGTGCAGCTGGATTTCTGTTCTTCCTTGAAGCTTTGGAGCAAATGGGATGAGCTTTCCTTCCTTTCTTTGTCCACTTCCGGCCCAAGTGATGTCAACGCTCTTAGCACTGCATGTTGTTTGGGAATTTTCCAGGTGTTAAGCATGTCCTCTCTTCTGTCACTGAGCGCCTCATTTCTGCTGCTTCTGCTGTCACTTAGTCTCTTCTGCCAGCCTCTTTCCTCTCCACTGATCACCTCCTGCCCAATCTTTACTCTTTCTCCGTTCCACTTGGATTTCTTCACACCTTTTCTCCTACTATGCATTGACTGCTCAAATATCTTCTGTGCTGTCCCCTGGCCTAGTAAACTATCAACAAATGTCTTAGACCGAGTGTACTCATGTCTTAATCTTCATTTGCACTTTTCATATACTAGACATGTACTGTCCAATATGACAGCCACCAGCCCACATTTGGTCAGTCTCCAATCAGCTGAATGAAGTCGTGTCTGAATTGTGATGGCTCTCAAGTCTCAAAAACATACTAATTGTAGAAGACTTGGTTTAAAAAAAATGTAAAGCATCCTAATAAGTTTTGAATTGCTTGCTAATTGAGATAATATTTTACATGTACTGGGTTAAATAGCTTATTAAAGTTCATTTTGGCTTTAGAAAACTTCTTACATGTGGCTATTAGAAAAATTTAAATTGTGCTCATGGCTCATGTCTTCCCTCTGCATAGTGTTTCCCTAGACAAATCTGATTGCTTGTGCTTCTTGAACTTGCCTCGCATGGCCCTGACTTCATTAGCATTGCTTCTAACACCTGGCACATCTTCACCCTGTGCTACTGGCCAAATTCTGCCCTGATGTATAAGCCCTTGTCAGGCTATGCACTTGAAGGGATGTATCTCCCATATGAAACTATATATGCGTTTCCTTCTGAGCAGCATGAGGTGCATGGAACCAAAGAACTCAGTTTCAAATCATACATTCAATTCAGATCTAAAGAATACATGTCATCTGCAAAACCGATAGTTTTGATATTAAATTCAGAAATCCCAATATAGAGGGCTAGGGAAGAGATAACCAACACTAAGGATGTTTGAAAGTGATTTCTGGAGACCTACTATTTCTATAAGCTTCCTAAATATATATGTATTCACATAAAAGAGTTTTATTAGAGTTATCCTACATAGGAGAGATAATGTCTACGGTTTGGATAAGAATGGCCACCATAGGCTTTAGTCGTTGGAGAATGTAACTGCTTGAAAAGATTGGAAGGATTAGTTGGTGTGGCCTTGTTCCAGTCTGTGTGGCCTTTTTAGAGGAAGTATGTCACAGGGTGTGGGCTCTGAGGTTTCAAAAGCCAATTCCAGGCCCAGTCTCTTTCTTTGGCTCCTTGCTTGTAGATCAAGAATGTAAAGCTCTCAGCTCCAGCTCCAGTGCCTGCCTGTCTGCTGCCATGCTCTCTGCAATGATGATAATGTACTGACCCTCTGAAACTGTAAGCAACCCTCCCCCCAACTAAATGCTTTTTTTTTTTAATTTAAGAATTGCCTTGATCATGGTGTCTCTTCATGACAACAGAACAGTGACTGTGACAATGTCTTTCCCGAAGCTATAGTTTGTCAAATGAAAAGTCCAGTGCCAGGTGGGTGTGAGACAATCCCCTTAAGTTTTTGGTAGGGGTGCCAGGAAGATCCCCCAAATAATAAAGGCTATTGTCACTTTTCTTAGTTGCCCACGGTAACTCAGTGCTAAGACTGTATTGCTGAAGACACCACACACTTTGGTTGCAGACCATGGAGAAGTCAATTTCTAGCAGTAAAAAGTCTAGCTGTAAACTTTATTAATTACAATAATGGACAGTGTGGCAAGATATGACATGACTGTAATAGTGTATAAATATTAGAGGTAGCCAACTGCTTCCTGGCTGTATTTTAGGCTCATTCTACAGGAGGAAATGCATGTCTAGTACTGTGAACTTGGCTGAGAACACATGGTTGTGGAACTCATAGACTCCTGAGGTGAGTATAGTACCATCATTTTCCTAAATGGGCATAGTATTGAACTTCCCTCCAAATTCTTATTTCTATGCAGCTCTCAGACCTTATCAATGAAGTTTCTTTGTCTAGCGGACTGTAGTTAGTGCAGAAACTCATAACTGACCAAAGGGCAGAAAATAAGTGTCATGGCGGTATTCAGAAAGAAATGGGACATCTATATACACCCATCCTCCTACCATCAAAGCTAAGGGACCATTGCAGAAGAGGGGAAAGAAGACTAAGTACCAGAAGTTTTGGAGGACCAGAACGAAACAGTGTCTTCTGGACATGACAAGATTGCTATACCCAAGAACTCATAGCAGCTGTGATGGTCTGCACAAGGCCTGAGCAAGACTTAGCCAGTCAACATTCTAAAATGGAGGAGGGAGAGTCATCAGCCCCAACTCCTGAGGTGCTATTGTCAGTTGATGGCTTCTGGAGGAGGGAGTCAGTTCTCTTTAAGGGTATGGTCCCTGGTGGAACTCCAGTGGATGAGTTCAGATTGAACTTGGCAGGTTATTTATTTATTTATTTATTTATTTATTTATTTATTTTTAAAGTGAGGTTGTGAAGCTGGCAAGGGGTATGGGGAGGTGGATCTGAGAGGAGTTAGTGGGAGGAGGAGGAATATGATCAAAATATATCATATGCAATGCTCAAAGAAGTAATAAAATAGTATATTAAAATTGTATGTAATCCTAATTCAACACATAGTACAGGACAGGAACTCTTTACCACATGCTTTTGTTCACAGCTTTTCACTGTGATGGACTGAAGCTAGCTGGACTATACCTCAGGGCAGCTTCACTTACTTGGCAGGGGCCAGTGTGGGTAGGTTTGATAATTTGGAGTTGAGTTTTCCGTTTGTCCTGGGTCCCTCTTAAGTCTATAACATATATGTCACTTATTTTTCACTTTGCCTCTCCACTGGTTAGGGATTGCACAACTGACTGGAGAGGCGAGCAGCCCCATTGGGTACTTTTCTCTTAGACTCAGCTCTTAGAAGCCTCACTTGATAGCCTTTTAGGGAGATGACAAAGGACAACTTTCCACGAAATGTTTTGACTCTAGGGAGCCACTTTGAGAGTTCGCATTTGCTCATTGATTTAAAAAAATTCCAGCTGGTTGGAACTTCCCCAGTGGGAAATGTAGCCTGAGTGACTTGCCTCTAAGATGGCCATTTCCAGAGCACCTAG
This sequence comes from Acomys minous, assembly GCF_964271855.1. Taxonomy (NCBI): domain Eukaryota; kingdom Metazoa; phylum Chordata; class Mammalia; order Rodentia; family Muridae; genus Acomys; species Acomys minous. The sequence continues at coordinate 120,964,966 of NC_140489.1, forward strand.
GAAGCTCCTGCAAGGAGTTTATGAAATATCCTGTGAACAAAGATGTTAAGAAGATTCTGTGGATAATGGCTTTTCCAAGTCATTTGTGCAACAACTAAATTAAAAATATAAAGCCTCAGAGGAAAATGGTAAACACATCTAAGCCCTTACTCAAAATCCATTTAAAGTTTTCTAAAGACACACAGCAAAATAACTCACTGTGCCCTCTAAACTAGAATTCTTCCAGCAATAATATAACATGACAAGAATAACTCTGGCAAATGAAACTACATGTTGAGTTCTCCCCAGGGAATGTCTGTGTCATCTGTAATGATTTCTCAAAAAATATTTCTTAGAGGTAGAGAATATTAGGTTGTCAGGGCAGCAACCCCATAGTTATGCTTTGGGAAGCTTGGTCATTCATTAAAATCTTTTTGTTCCTGACACTTCAAAACGTCTTTCCCCCTCTTTTTCTTTGGAACTGAACATGTATGTACTGTCTGTAGCTGATATACCAAATACTGTTAATTAATCTGAGGTTAGAATTGAAGTTCCTGAAATTACAAAACTCAACTTGGTGAATTAGCCATTCACCAGGGCTTCCTTGATCCTTTGGCTAGAAAAGACAGTTCCCACTTCTGAGCTCCATCAGGATTATGATCTTCATCTGGTTAGTAAGCACCTGCATTCCCATCAGGTGTCTGAGCATTGTCCTTTTCATGTGACCAGAAGACGGGGTTCCTGAAGGACAGGGCATCGGGGTCTCTGAACTCTATATTTCAGTGCAGGCAGATCCTGAGTGCTCAACAAATCTGACCTGAACATATTTTGTGTCTAGCCTGGGGCCTGGGGATGAGAAATGAGGAAAGAAGGGAACTAAAAAGAGCCCTGGCTGTCCTATGGGGCAGCTGAGCCTGAAAGCAGCATAGACCTGGAGAGGGATATTTCAGAGGCGGTGCAGGCTGGGTTGTCAGAATATTAGACTCCAGGCAATAATGAACTCCGTTATTTTTGAGATTTTAACGTATTCACCTCCCAGGTTGAGCGGAACCAGTGGGTCATTTTCTCTAATGAATACTTCCCAGGCACAAAGCTGTTCTGTCAGGCTTGGCCCTTGGATGATAGATAGTGGCTGTGTAGCTTTATATCTGGGCTGTGGGGGTTTTTGCTCTTCCTGCCTTGTCAATTTGTTACGACAATATTTTGTCCTTATGTGAAATCTTGATTTTCCTAATACTCTCGGCTCTGTTGCCGTGCTTATCCTCTTCACACAGAGCCCCACTCAGAGGCAAGAGCCATCACAGTCTCTTTATAAAATGCACAGGATTTTACTGTTAGGCCAATCATGCAGTGAAAATTAGGGGAGAAAGCTTGTATTAGAGCTTTGACTGCCCAGGATTGTCATCTCCATCAATCAGACCGTGCTGGGGCTGTGTCACACTCTGCTGTACCACCTCAGAACACCCCTTCCCTGCCGCTGCTGATGGCCGTGAGAAGTTGGCGGGGGGGGGGGGGGGGGGGGACCCAGGAGTAACCTCAAGGCCATTACAGTGAGGGCAGCTGTAACAGCAGCAATAGGACCAAGCCTTCCTTCCGCAAGTTGTGTTTCGTTTGTGAACTGGCCTTTTCTGAATTTGGCCTGGGTGGTGTTAAACCAGTATCATTCAAGGCCACGTGCAGAACAGCTGTGAGCAGTTTGCTGCCTGGGAGGGGTGCCATCTCCCAGGCACCAGTGTGGAAGCTGAAAACAATGAAGACTTAAGTAGAGGAGCTGCTAAAAACTGCTCACAGGCCAGAGCCAATGGTATTCTGTTAATTCCCTTCTCTCCTCTCCTCTCCTCTCCTCTCCTCTCCTCTCCCCTCCCCTCCCCTCCCCTCCCCTCCCCTCCCCTCCTCTTCCCTCCCCTCCTCTCCCCTCCCCTCCTCTTCCCTCCCCTCCCCTCCTCTCCTGTCCTCTCCTCTCCTCTTCCCTCCCCTCCCCTCCCTCCCCTCCCCTCCCTCCCCTCCTCTCCTGTCCTCTCCTCTTCCCTCCCCTCCACTCCCCTCTCCTCCCCTCCCCTCCCCTCCCCTCCCCTCCTCTCCTCTTCCCTCCCCTCCTCTCCCCTCCCCTCCTCTTCCCTCCCCTCTCCTTCCCTCCCTCCCCTCCTCTCCTCTTCCCTCCCCTCCTCTTCCCTCCCCTCCTCTTCCCTCCCCTCTCCTCCCCTCCCCTCCCCTCCTCTCCTCTCCTCTTCCCTCCCCTCCCCTCCTCTCCCTGTCCTCTCCTCTTCCCTCCCCTCCTCTTCCCTCCCCTCTCCTCCCCTCCCCTCCCCTCCCCTCCCCCTCCCCTCCCCTCCTCTCCTGTCCTCTCCTCTCCTCTTCCCTCCCCTCCCCTCCTCTTCTCTTCTCTTCTCTTCTCTTCTCTTCTCTTCTCTTCTCTTCTCTTCTCTTCTCAAACCAAACAAACCAAAAAATAAGAAACAAAACCTCCCAAAGATCTGGTAGGAAATTTGCTTATCTTCATTAAAATCTGCATTTTTCTCAAACCAAGAGAAAGAGGAAGTGCAGGCACAGAGAATATCAGTTCCAAGGAGCCAGAACAGTTCTGTTCTAAGTGAGCAGCAAGGCCTCTTGCTATGGTCCTGATTCACCTGCCTTGGGAACAGCTAGAGTTACAGGTCAAGGCCTTGAGGCGTGTCGCTTTGGGAGATGGTATTTTGGAAAGAAATTTTTGTTACTTTATGGTAAGAAATGAAGGCTGGGGCTGGAGATTTGGATCAGTGGTGTGGACTGCTTTCTGCTCTTGTAGAGTTTGATTCCTAGCAACCCATTAATAGCTCACAACCAGCCATCTGTAATTCCAGTTCCAGGGATCTGATATTTTCTTCTGGCTTCATTGGGCACCTGGCATTCATGTGGCATGTATACATACATGTAGGCAAACACTCATATATACAAAATAAAGATCAAGCCTTTTAAAAAGTTTATTCTCTCTCCTCGCCTCCTTCCCTCTCTTCTCTTCCCTCTCTTCTCTCCCCCCCTTCTGAGTTTATGTGTACTATATGCATTCAAATGCTCTCAGAGGCCAGAGGGTATCAGAACGCCTAGAACTGCAGTTGCAGACAGTTGTGAACGGCCTGGTATAGGTGCTGGGAACCAACCTTGAGTTCTCTGCAAAAGCAGTATGTGCTGTTAACTGCGATGTCATCACTTTAGCCCCAAATAAATAATATAAAAATAAAAAAAAATAAATGAAGGCCGACTAATGGGCTTGGGAAGCAGTTAATAGTAGGTGAGTGACCAGAAATGAGCTCTGAATTGACAGCGTTTAGACTTAAACAATGAGAAGTCTTGAAAGCCCAAGGAATTACTGTTTTCTACACAAGGATCTATTCCCAGGCCCAAAGGGTTTCTTATGTAATCCAGCTGGATCCTGTGCTTTTCATTGAGATTTTAGGAGCTGGTTGTGTTTTAGTGTTCTGCTAGGGGACATCATTTGCTTTCTTTAAAAGGATGGTTTTCAAAAGCAAAGTTTGGTCCTCCCATAGCTTGGTACAAGAAAACTATTTATCATCACAACCGGTTGTGAGAGTTGTGTTCAAAGCATGGCTGTACAGGCTGTCAAAAGGCTGCAGGAAGTCCAAGTTCTCCCAGGAGCTTGGAAGGCTTTCTCTTCTCTTTTATGGGTACTTTCATGTGACCTGGTTGCTGGTGTTCCCTGCTCTGGGACCTATGTGTCCCAATTCATTTGCCTTGATGTTATTAATTTTCTTTTTAATGGCTTCTGGGATAGCGACCAAAGTTGAAAACAATTTAGATGAGTATAGTCATATGAATAAGTGGTAGGTCCCCTTCCCCCAACCTCTTGTTCTAGTGATTGGTTGACTGACAGATTGCAAATTACAAGGCAAGTTCTCATGCCTGCCAGGCAAGTGCTGTCAGGGACTTACACTCCCAGCCAGGCCATGCTTCTCTGGAGATAGAGATGCTATTTACCGTTCAAAGGGCAGACAGAGAGCCAACAGCTTGCAGGATCTGGATACTAACACAACACAAAGACACAAAGAACTCCTCTGACTGCCCATAGCACCCTCGCTGCTGCTGTCCTTGAGTAGATGGAGGTTTAGAAAGTGATGTTCAGTTGTGGCATGAGTCAGCATACGCTCCTCTTGCATTGATTTATTGTTCTATTCAGCTACCTACTAAGGTCTCTCAGGATGCTTTTGTACTCACCATGTAAGCAAAGTTGACCTTGAATTCCTGGACACAGGACCATCCTCCTGCCTTAGGTTCTTGAGTGCTGGTCTTGTAGACATACACTGCCACACCCAGCCTGTCTACTTAATTCAATCACCCTGTAGCTTGATTAATACTTTAATCAACAGAATGTCTATAGCATGCTGGGAATCTTAAGTTAAATCAGATGTCTTCAAATGGTTCTTAGTCCATTGGAAATCAAAAGCTTAGGGAAGATTTGCCCTCAGAAGGTGGCTGTATTATGGCTTGTCATAATTTGGGAGGACAGAACCACTTGGGTCTAGTGATCAGTGATTGGCCAACAGTCCTCCACAACAAACCACCAATGTCCCCAAATGTCAAAGTGCCGAGGTTCAAACACCCACTCTACTACAGAAGGCATACTTGAACCAATGGTAAAATATGGAAGAAAGAAGCGAGAACAGGATACCAAGGCGAGTGTGCAGAGGCTGGGGCTGTATGTGTGTGTGTGCTGTGTCTGAATGTGTGAGTGTGTATGACTGTATGTGTGAGTGTCCATGAGTGTATATGTGAGTGTATGTGCATGCATATGTGCTGTGTGTGTGTATGTGTGTGTGTGTGTGTGTGTGTGTGTGTGTGTGTGTGTGTGTGTGTGCATATAGCAAGCATGATAAAGGCTTCAAGGGGAAGAGATTACTAATCATTGTTTGTACTTATTTTTTTTGTAAGCAAGCACCAAACAATGGCTTGAATCAGTCAACTGTACAACATTTTGTACAGTCTCCTGGTAGTTAATCAAGATTTCTGATGACTTTCCATTTTCCTTAAAATTTTTTTTTCTCCAGTGGGTCTGAGAGAGGGAGGAACTCACTCAGTTTTGTTCTTTTTCCCTGCCCCCCCCCAAGCCAGGCCCCTCTAGTGGAACCTGTAGTTCTTGCATATGTTTCTTCCTCCTTGGCCCACAAAGCCTTGCTCTAGAGAACTCAGTCAGTCATGCGTCACTGATCTCTAAGTTCCTTAGAGCCTCATGTCATCTTTGTCCTCCTACACTAGTCTCCTGGGTGAGTTTCCCCCTTGATCAGCACCTTAGAACAGAGCCACAGACCCCACATGTACCTGCTGTCACCCACTGCGCTGATGCTATGCCTGACCCTGACCTCCACTGGGGTGGTGGCGAGAGAGTGACAGATGCTCACCTCCCAGGCACACTGGACCAGTGGGTTCTCACGTTTTCTCCTTACAGAGTTTCTGCATTGTGCCATAAGTGAGCATCCAGAAGCTTACTCTCTGTTAAGTAGGCACAACATGCAAAAAATAAATTGCTACAATTATTATTAGCATTTACTTACTTACAGGTTTTCAGAAGCTGTTTCCATATCAAGCAGATCAACCTTTCTGTTGTCATAGAGACAAAGATCTTTATATAACTATGTGCAAGGTGAGAGTTTTCCCCGCCCCACCCCCCAACCAGTTGCTTAGAGCTAATAAGAAGAAAGGAAAGGGAAAATTTTAAATTATTTTTTCCATTTACCACCCCTCACTAAAACAAATGAAAATGTAGGAGGCTGCTTTTTGTGTCACAGTTTAGGTTTTAAACACTTATGTCTTTAATGAGAAATGGAAGGGGGAGGAAAAATATGAATAATTTGAACAATGCCATTTTGAAAAATTGCCAGCAGCGGGTTGTCAGTGATAAGCAATTATCACTCATGCACCTTTTGTTCTTTTAAAACCTAATAGTGAACTTCAGACAAAGGGGCTTAGAAGCAGAGTTTTCAGGATCTGAAATGCCTAAAGCACAGTCGTATCTACTGAGGGAGACTGATGACTGCTGAGACACTTTGAGGTACTCTCTTCCTCGTACCTCCACAGCCTGCCTGGCCCCTTCCCTCTGCAAAGCTTAACCCTGCATACATATGCCAGACCACAGCTCCCTTTCTGGATGCCTTACGTCAAAAGCTCAGCTCTCTTCTGTTTATTACTGTCTAAGAATTCATTACCCAGAGCATTTTCTTGTCTTGTGATGATTTTTTATTGCTTTATTCATTTCTCATCACAAATGATAAATCTATGATGGGATAACAGTCTAAGGCCCTGTACTTTCTCCATCCTTTGCTTCAGGACTGAGTTACACCTTGTACCCACATGCCTTCTTTCTTCAGCACACAGACTAACTCTTTCCTTAAGTTTTCAGGCTGGTGCTTCTGTCCTTCTCCAGTTGAGAGTTCACGTTAACATATATGTCCTCCCTCCTCCCTCCTCTCTGGTGTCCTCTGCCTGTCATTCTCTATGAAATCCTTCCTCTATCCTTCTTTGATGAAAAACAAAATGGAGTAAAACCTTTCATTGTCCTCATTGGTTCCCATCTGTCTCTGAGTTTGGGCTATTTAATTTTATGCTTCCTTCTTCTTCTTCTTCTTCTTCTTCTTCTTCTTCTTCTTCTTCTTCTTCTTCTTCTTCTTCTTCTTCCAATAAATAGGCATATGTATGGAGGAGGTGAAGGAGAGGGGACACACACAGCTGGAGGAAGTTTATGCCACTACGAAGAGAGGTCTCTGGAGATCTCTCGGAGTTTCTGTTTCAGTATGATGGGCAGAGCCTGAGATCCAAGTGTAGCCTGGAGAGGCTCCTGTTGCTGGCCCATGTTCACATTTGGAGGGACATTGTTTCAAACTGACAACCTTCCTGTCTTTTCATATGCATCTGTTTTTACATGGATGTTGGTCTGTCAGTGTTGTTCCTGCAGTGGCTCTATCTTCACAGAGCTTTCAGCTGAAGGACAAAGCCACCTCTCAGTCACCTGATCACCAGGAGGCATGGCCTTGTAAGAGTTCCTGTGCTTGCTGTGGGACTTTCTAATGTCTAGAAGAGGATGCTCTCAGTGGGGGATGCTAAGGTAGGGCCTGTGGAGGATGCTGAGGAGTCTCTAGGATCCCTCATGGATAGTAAGGGGCTTCCAAGCCCTTTGAACCAACTCCTAAGATCCAGAATTGCACGCTGTAGTTTGATTGTTCCTGCCTCCCGCCTAGCCATACTGAGCACTGCAACCATCTTAAAGGCTTGCTTAAACCATGCTGTGGGACAGGGAAGTAGTGTCTTGTATTTTTACTTCAGCTTTCTTCAGGGGAGGGACCTGCCAGGGGTCCCCTCCTAAAGACATGTCAACAAGCTAGGACTTGGTTCATCTATTTCTTCTCCATCTTCCTCTATTGGCAGTTTCCACCTGGTACCAGTGGTGAAGCAATTCTTTTAATTAAAGGAACAATCATTGTCTTAGAAAGACAGACAACTGCAGAAAGGCAATTAGTAACGTTTCTCTTTGCAACATTATAGCCAAGGGATATGGAGCAAGGGATCCCCATGCAGTTACATCTCAAGAGTCTTCTAAAGCGAAAGCAGGAAAGGCTGCTAGTGACACAGCCACTTACAGGAGCAAGGCAGGAGGCTTGTCACGGAAGGGCAAGCCAGAACTTGGGAGGCAGGTCCCATGGATTTGTTGATTGATTGAAACAAATCCTATCAGCATGGTCATCACCTTCAGGGAATAGAGCTGACAAGATAACTAATGGAAGCTAATTAATAGAAACCCTCTACCCTTAACTGTTTCTCTCGACCACAGCTTTTCCTAGAAGGTGATTGACTAGTCCCCAGGGGACAGACCAAGTGCTCAGGGAAGTTGTCACAGACAGGCTGCTGGCCTCCAAAAGGGGGAATGTATTGGTTCTCATAATGTATCTTCTCACAGGGAAGATGTCCAGCAGCCTGGCACATTTGTGGTACCCCCTCCTACATCCTTTGGTAGTTTTCTTGAGGTTTATGTCATGTAACATAAAATCCACCCACTTCAAATGTACAATGCCGTGGTTTCAGGATGCTTATGTGAAGCCATTACCACAATCCAATTTTAGAAAAAAGTTCACCACCTCTAACCTTATGGCTGCTCCCAGACATTCCTCAGCCCCAGGGAACAACTAACCTACCCGCCTTCCCTCCATCTGGCCATTTCCACAGGCAACACGAGGAACCCTTTTCTAATGGAAGGACGTTTGATATCTTAGTACGAGTGGCCCCTCCTGTCATCATCCCGTGACTCCAGGGCCTTCCTCTGCTTGCTGATGCTTGCAGTAGACTTGTCACTTCTGTGGGTGGCACACCAGAAGTCAGGTAGCAGGCTCTTCTTTCAACGCTTAGCTACTCAGACTGAGGCAGGTGATTCAAAACTGCCCCACAGCCACAGGAGACCTCTCTCTGCAGCTGCCAGAAGGTCTGGTGAATTGGGTACCCTTCCCTTCACCCATATTCTCTGCCTGGGCAGTCCTGACTTGTCACCTGGTGGCCGGAGGCGAGATTGCTGGTATCCTTGATGACAAATCAGGACACCCCTGGCCCTAGTGCCTGAACACTTGGCTCTTAGACACCACAGGCACAGAGCCCACAGCAACCTTCCTAGACTTGGCTGGCCAAGGCTCCGAACCATTCAGACTGCCCAGGCAGAGAATATGGGGGAAAGAGGGGTACTCAAATCACCAGACCTTCAGGCAGCTGCAGAGAGAGGTCTCCTGTGGCTTTGGGGGCAGTTTTAAACCACCTGCCTCAGTTTTCCCCATGGGGCTAGTGCAGGTCTGGACTGTAAAGGCTAAGTAAAGATAGTCTCAAGCTCTGCGTCCTCATCTCCCGGAAGGATGAGAAGTTTACTATGATGAAACGTTCTGTCCTGCTTTCCAGCAAAGGGTCCCAATATCAAGTAGCAAAAGGCAGCGTCCTGGGGCACGGTGTACTCACAGTCGGGTGAGGCCAGCTCCTGGGCCTGGGCAGCGCAGGGCGCCATCTGGTGCGCAGTCGCAGGGCTCGGGGCAGCGCGACCCTGACAGCTCTCGGGACTGCAGTGGTGCCGGCTTCAGCATCAGTACTGCCAGCACCAGCAGCAACAGTCTCAGCATAGGGGCGAGCCTCCCCATGGCCCGCCAGCCTGAGTGTGAGCTTCGGTGGCTGGACTAGTATGCTGGACCGCCCGGGGGGCCTCCCACCCCCTCTGCCCGCCCCTCTGCCTGCCTTCCCACCCGCCTACTCCAGCCCTCCCTTCTCACCACGCGCCCCTGGCGAGTCCCTGCTCTCCTTGACCTGGGACTGTGGCCAGCCACTCCATCGCTGTTTTCCTATGACCTGTCCTCTATCTAAACCTGCAAATGAGCTGCGGGTTAGAACGTAGGGTGATGTGGTAAGTGAGGAGTGAAAAGTAGGGAGCTCTGGACTATGCCCTGCCATGGGCCTCAAGGAAATCTTTCTTAGTTCCATAAATGAGAGGTTGCTGTCCACATCCACATCAGAAGAGTGAAGGTGCCAGGCCCGCTGTGTTTTAGCCCCAGGCTCCGCTTCTCCACAGTTTAAGTACAAGTAATCTCTCCCCTCTCCGCTTCCCTAGTGACCCCCCTTTCTGCTTTTCTTGGTTGTAACTGTTCTCCTCAGCGTAGCTCTTCGGCTCTGTCCTCAGTCTCCCCACTGTACTGTGAGGCCCCTGAGAGCAAAATCCAGTTTGGATTTACTTTGTATTCTGTCTTTAATTAACAAAGTTGCAATGTGAATGGATGAAATAGCTATATTATGCAAGTGTCTGACCTCAGTGGGTGTCCAATATACTTTAAGACTTTATGAGATGTCCTGTCCCACATCATGTGTCACATCAGACTCCCAGGACATTTACGGTAAGAACTTCTATCACCCACCTGCCTCATACCAATATAAAACCGTGCTGTATGGCCTGTGATTCCAAACCCTGTGGAAAGAAGACCTGGTCTTAGAGCAACCCTGGGAAGCAATCATTTTCCCTCTACTGTAATCATTAGGCCCTGTCCCTTCCAAGGACTGATTTTGGACTCTAGAAATATTGGCAGTTTTTCTGGAAAGGGTGGACTCTGAGAGCTGAAAGGGCATCTAAAGTTTTCAGGATAGGAAGCTTCTTGTTCTGAAGTCTGCTTGAGGCAGCGCCCTCAGTCACCAGCCTGTCGTCTTTTGCCCAACCACATAGGGTAGGTGATTATTATTGTTATTGCTCTCACTTGTAAACCACCTGGCTGTGCCCACACCGTGCTGGATGTGATCTTCGCTGACTTAGATTTTCATGGCCTTGTGCCACTTTGGGCTTGCATGACCCCCTCTTCCTTTTCTGGTATTCCCGTAGGTAAGGCCCTGCTTGTATTTCAAGACAGACTGCTGCCTCTTCCACGGACGCCTTCCCTGAGCCAGCATAGCTTTCTAGCACCTGCTTCTAAAGCTTGTAACTTAAAACTGCAACGAAGGATGCGATTTTGCTTTCCCCTGTCAACTGACCTCAGTTCTGAGAGGCACATCATAGCTACTGGTCTGTAGTTGGTGCTCCATACATTTCTGCTGACCAGTAAAACGCAGAGCGAAACCCAGGCTCGGGGCTGTAGCAGACACTCAGACTCACAATACAAGACTTCTCAGCAAGATGTGGTTTATTCTCAGTCACACTAGATTCATCTCCACTGATACCTTGGTATTGTGCGGCAGCTCCTCTCTAGCTTTTGGCAGCTCCGGTGAAGTAGCACTGGCCTCTCAAACATTTCCGCCATGTAGCCTAGGTGGCAGGACAGAAGAAATGAGGAACTAATAGTGCTGGTGGCGTTTGTTTCAAGGCTCATGTTTTATGTGTGGCCTTTATTTTTATTTCATTATCATCCTATCATATTAATCTATCTACATCGCCTACATATCTAGGCACGTGTGTGTGTATGTGTGTGTGTGTGTGTGTGTGTGTGTGTGCATGTGTGTATGTGTTCCTAGAGCACATATATATTCCCTACTCCCACATGTATGCTGTTTGCAACCACCACTGAATCTTTGAGAGTGGTGGATATTCCAGAAAGATCTATCTCACTGTGCACTCCAGTAGCAGAAATACTGGGGCATGGAGATGCTGGGAAGTTCTCCTGTTTTGTCATCAGCATTGTGACGTGGTCCTTAGTTCCTTCCTCTGTAGGAGAAAGGGTTAAAATTTACATTCCATAAAGGTCTTTTTCTTCCAAAATGCATGAATGTCCTGAGGGGCTCCAATGATGTTGCTGTGTATGTGACCTGATAACCTGTCTTGGAGTCAAATCCTATGTATAGAAAGGTAAAGTTGTTTACATGGAAGAAAGTGCCACAAAACATTGTTGTTGGTGATTAATTTCAGTTAGATTTATTACACTTATTTCTTACTATGAATCCATGATAATCAAATCACATTGAATTGTTTGTTACATTCACAACAATTTGCTACAGTGGAATTTACCTTTCCTATTCATTACTATGTGCCCTCCTTTGAGTGGCTATTTTAAGAGCTGCATTCTGTAATTGGGTGTGCAAATGCTTTTATTACAAACCTTTAAAATAGAGTGACCCATAGGATGGCTAGTTACATTTTGCTGACAAAATAATGTGAAAAAAAAAAAAACAAACAAAACCCCACAGTGAAGCTCCCCAAAGTTTCTGGACAGAACTTCTCATAGTTCAGGTTGAAGAACTGTTATTTACAAAGCTTAAAAACCAAAGATTCTCAAGACTTCCCTCCAAGAGATCCCAACTCAACAGATGCAAAACAAGGTCCAGAAATCTGCATTTTGTCAAGGTGCCCCATGCAACTTGATCCGTACACCAGAAATTCCCAGAACACAATATGCGAACCACTAAAGCTAAAGAGCTAGAACTGAGTTTCCATGGAAAGCCCAAGGGCTCTTATTAACAGCATTCTATGATGGCTGATGTCTAACTATAATCCAGTACCTGGGATGCTGAGGCAGGAGGATGACTGAGAGTTCCAGATCAGCCTGGGATATAATAAAACAAATCAAACCCAAGCAAATAAATAATTCTCATTAAAGACTTTGAGTGATGCCTAAGTACTTTGATATGTTGTCAAAGAAACCTGTATGTATAATGAACATAGACAGTTGTGTATGTATGTATGTATGCATGTATGTATGTATGTATGTTTAAATGTTTAAAATTATATACTATGTTGCATTGATGAGGTTAATTCTTTGGAGTTTTGTTTGTTTGTTTGTTTTTTGTGGTTTTTTTGAGACAGGGCTTCTCTGTGTAGCCTTGGCTGTCCTAGAATCCCTTTGTAGACCAGGCTGGCCTCAAACTCACAGCGATCCATCTGCCTGTGCCTTCTGAGTGCTGGGATTAAAGGCTTGCGCCACCACACCCGGCTAATTCTTTAGTTTTTGCTTTTGCAATGTCACAGGATCATGGGGTCTATTTTTTTTTTTAATTCCTCACTCAATCAAAATGGTAGTGTTTGGTGACAGACTTCGGGGCTATAGGCAGTTGCAAAGTAATAACTTAAAGAGATAATACCCAATGTGGTGGTGCACACTGTGTTAACACTGAGACTGGCGTTTCTTCCATGCTAAGAGCAGTGGCTTCACTTTTCTCTCAGGGGGTGGGAAACCGGTTACCTCCCAGAGCTGTTCACCTTGCACCTGGAGCAGACACCAACCAAACCAGGCAGAGTGGAAAGATGACTCCTAAGAGTTAGGAATTTCATCTTGATGTCACCCTATGACACTAGAGATGCGACCAGTTGTGCCACGTGCAGGGTCAGCCTGAGGCTTTTGAGGGCAGGAGAGAAGCGTGTGGGTTCAGGCCACATGGGGCCTGGCCCTGGTCTTTGGATGGGTTGAAGGTCAGGCTGTAAACGCAGGGCATGAAAAGCCTTCTCTGAAATTGACAGAGAGAAGCCTGGGAAGGGAACCTGCTTTGGACATCCATGCTGCAGGGATGTGACGGGATTGGGTCCTGTCACCTGCCTTGTTTCACGTCTGCACTAGAAATGATTAAATCATGGAGGGAACGGCAGTGAGACATGCATCTGGTCACGCCACACGCCATCTTCACCCTGACGTTCTCAGGTAACAAGCGGCTACGTTCACTGTTTTGCTTAAGCTAGCTGGAGTTGAATTCTTGTCACCTGCAACCCCAAATCCTTCCCTCCCCTGTGAGCCTTGCGGCTTTGTTTAAGATCTGCTTCCCCTACCTTTTACAAGACGGCAGGGAAGTAGAGTTTCCATTCTCATGTCTGGTGCAGGACTGCTCCCCACTGAAGTGTCCCCTCACTGTGTCAGAAGGATTTCTCGCTCTGCCTCTGGGAAGTTGAGTGGGTGAGAGTGAACGAATGGGCGAATGAATAAGGGAAGAAAAATGAGGTCCCCAGGACTACGCTGTCCCGTCTTAGGGAAGCTACGTTTTAAAATACAATCCACCAAACATTCTTTTGATTTCAGATAAGGCTTTCTAGCAAAACTGTGACCTTGAGTTAGAATTTCGGTTTCAAGCCAAAATATTAGGTAAACTCAACGAGGAAAGAAGAAAACTCTCTGAAATGTCGATAAAAAGCCATCAAGAAAAGAGGGTTTGATTGAAAAAAAATTGATGTAGAATCAAAGTGTGGGCCCCAGGATATGCTTTTCTGTTTGCTAATTGACAGTATGCAGGAAAAAGGTATCACAACCCAAGACATTTGGGGAATTTTAATTTAGAAAGTTAGATAAATTTCTTTGCTGTGGGATCCCCAGCCCTGGGTATCTAAGAACAGGAGCATACACAGAGGGAATGGTGGTGTGCCGACGCTCAGAAGAACTGACCTAAGAATACACTGAGGAAGTGGATTTATTCAGATTTTTTTTAACGCCTTGATTTTACGGAAGAGAACCATTATCCTGGCCTGGAAGATGGCTGCCTCAGCATCTAGATGGCACACTGGTGTGTGGAGTTCATGCTGAGGGGAAAGTCTTTGGGCCCTTCTGCGTTCTATTCCTCAAAGTCGATATATTCCTTCATCATGTACAGTTTTAGCCTGCCCTTCCCAGGTGGCTGCTGATTCTCCTCCTCCTCTTCCTCCTTCTTACCCTCCTCCTTCTTGAAAATACACCAAAGAGTGGGAACAATTGGAGCCAATAATATTTTCATATGAATGATCTGCCGTTTGAGGACCACTGGAGTCAATCCCAGGGGAAGCATCATGGAAGCATCAGAAAGCCCTACCAATGGCATGCTCTGATGCATTCAGAACACAGCTCAGGGGAAGAAGAAAAAATGCTTGTTGCTCCTTGCTACTGAGCAAGATGTAGCAGCCCTTTCCTCTCGCTCTCTTTTTCTCATCCTCTTAGTGGATGCTTGCTTCATGCCAGCACTATCAGGGATGTACCACCTCGCTGCCTGATGTTGCTAAAATGACCACTTTGAGTTATGTTTTCTGGACATCTTGTGCAATGTAGACAAAGAGGCCCCACTTCCTGGGGCTTGCAAGGCTTCTTTGTTTTTCATCAAAAGTGGGAGGCTTCGATGAGCTGGGAATAGCACATGGTACTGTGCTGCAGACTCAAAGTTGGCTGACTGCAAGCAGAATGCTTGTATTCTCAGCCAAAGGGAGGTCAGTGCAAGCTTCCTGGCAGCACTGATGAGTGGCCATGAGGGACAGAAGTGGCCAGGGATGCTGTGTGGCCATGCAGAGCCAACGTGACACGTGCCTGCGGAGACAGCCAGGAGGCATACAGACTGCACTGGTCAGAGCAGAAGAAAAACGAGTTAAAGGAACTTGCGAATCCCTGCAGTCCTCATACGCAGAGAACTTAAGACGCCATCCATGGTGCTCATCAGTCTTTTAGCAATCACTGTGGGGAAGATTCTTGGGGTCTTGAGTTGGGGGGTGGGTTCCCACTGTGGGAGAATCTATGCCTGTATATTTGCCATCCACTTAGGAAATGTGTACCCTATTGTCTCAGATGACTTCTGGGGTATGGGAAGAGGTTGCCTTCAATAAAATACTTCACTGAGTGGTCAGAGGAACCTGGAGAAGGGAAACAGACTAAAGACAGCAGCCAGAGAGCTACAAGGCGGGGGGGCAGGGGGGGGGACAGACATGGTCAGGGACATAGCACATCCACTAAGGAACAGCAAAAGTGTGGGCAGGACCTAAGGCAAGCTCATTCCACTCTGAATGAAAATGTGAACATTAAAGAAAATCTTATATATGATGGTACTCCTAAGCTAGCCAGGAAAAAAGTCACAGAAAGGAAACCCAAAGATTGAGAAATTATTGCAAAGTCACTTAGCTTGTGAATACAAAATGAGCTGTGGATCATACGTCCTTTAGGCCAGGGATTCCAGAATCGAGGACTTTCTAGAGAAACTATTTGATTTATATCTGCTTTCAACTAATAGAGATGCATTGAGCCTTTCACTTTTCCACTTGCTGTGAAGTCCGAAGACTTTGGACATTCTCGTCAAATTAGCTCAATGTTTATTCGCGTTTCTTTGTGTTGGCTTTTCAGGTTGGATTTATTTGGCAGCAATTGCTATTTATTATTTTACAAACATTTCTTAAAGCTATTTCACCTACAGTTGTGTATTACTCCGGGTTCTTTAAAGAACATCGTTCTGTGCCAAGATGACATCAAATACACAGGATTTTGTTAGGGAAAAATGTAGCGGAAGCCAGAAAAGGAGGCTTCAGACTGGGAAGAGAATGAAGGAGAGAGAGAGAGAGGAAGAATGATGGGCACAAACTTCTGGTCCACAGTGCAGTCCAAAGAGAGTTAGTTCAACAGGATGGCATCAGTCCGCGAAGCAAGTGTAGCCCCAGCAGAATTCTGTGGCCCCTGAGAACTGGGCAGGCTGCTTCCCTGAGGTGCCATCATTGTTGCTGGTGGGAAAAGGCACAGAGGGAGAGAGTGAGGATGGAGATAGGACAGATGCAATTTAAGAACCTGGCCTAAAAGGAGCCAGGATAGGAAGGAGAATTCAGCCTGCTCTAGGGAGCCTGGTGCAGTAGCACGGGGCACTACTCCCTCAGAGACTCAAGAGCATCCAAGGCTGTGGTGGGCAGGGCGGCAAGAAGCAGGACTTTCATTGCTGTTGCTTACGTAAGCAGTGCCCAGAAGGCAGGCAATTCAAGGTCAGTCAGTGTGATAGCAGCGGTGTTCCGCCAAGGACTCCTTCTGGTCCATCTTGAGTGAATGAGTGAATAAATAAATGGACCAGAGTCAGGCCTCTGTAAGGTCAAGTCCTCCCTCGTTTACATAATGAGCTATAGGCCAGCCAGAACTATATGGTGAGACTCTGTCCCAAAAGCAAGCAGGCAAACAAACAAACTAACAAAATGTTAGACGGTAACTGTGATTTTCCTGTGAAAGGCAACGAGACAACCTTGTTGAATAATCAGTCATGTTAACAATTTGAATATTTTCTCACTTTAAAATATGTAAATTAAGTAGGATATAAAGCAAATGTAGATTATGTAATGTTAAGTAAAATAAAACAGTAAGGTAATATGGAGATATTAATAGCAGTTATGAAAAATTTATATCTGTACAACATAAAAGACAGGAGAGGCCATCGTGTCCTGACACTAGTTTAAGTTTTATGGCACAGGAATTTTTTCCCCACTTTGATGACTCTGTTTATTGTTCACTATAAAGTTGTTAAAATATATAATTAGAAATTTTAAAGGCCCATATGAAACAGTTCCTGAGATCTAAAGGAGAAAGGCACTTCAAAAATGCAAGCCTTGGCCATTAAAATAGTATTGCCTTGTAAGTACATGCACAGACATTCACAATTCCCTCTCTCAATCTGTCTCCATCTGTCTGTCTGTCTGTCTGTCTGTCTCACACACATAGATGGCCATAAAAGTCTGATAACTAAGGTCCAATCAGAGTGTTGTGGTTAAAGCCTCTTGGGAATTTGTTTCTGGGTGGTCACCCGTTATTGAGGACTGATTTAGATTTCTTAGGTCTAGGGGGTGGCTGGACCATGCGACATCATCATCTGTGTGGGTTCTAAGGGCCCCTTTGCCAAGATTCTCTCTTCCCATTGTTCATGGAGAGGTTGTGACAGTCATCCTTCATGTCAACAATAATGCCTTTCTAAGGAAGGCCTTTAGTCTCTTGGAGGACAGAGTCACAGAGCAGGGAGGTTGGCTGCACTGGAGCCTTCCTTCTTAAAAGGAGGGAGGTTCACATGCTTGTTCATCTCTCTGGGGTCTCTCTCCTGATGACACTCCCAGGGCTGGTCACTGGCCTCTTGTTTTATCTGCCTGCCCAGTATCAGTGACTTTAAGTCATGTCAGGAAAGCGTATTCCTCCCACATTTAAGTATCAGAAGAGAATATTCTTCAACACCCTCACGCATGTTTCCCTTGTCTGACAAGACTCGTCCTAGAATGCCTCCTCACACTGAATGCCTTCAGTCCTTCACGGTGTGCAGCCTGCTTCTTGTTAGAATGCCACCAGGAATGAGATCCGTCCCTTATGGCTCTCTGGAGCTTCTACTTGGAAGTTTTAGCTGGGCGAGGGAACATCGCTGAGCCTTCCTACCCATGAGAGTCCCAGCTCAAGCCGCTGTGGAGGCCAAGGGCTGCAGCAAGGGTGGGACGGTCTTTTAGGTCTTAGCTTCTACATCTGAACAGTGAGTGAGGAGCCATGTTACTTTGGAAAGCCCCACTGACATAATGTGAACGAATGTCCTCTGGGAAATAAGTAGATAAACGAACATTTCTCACCTTTCTCCTTGAGTCTTGCTGTGCCATTGCTTAACTTTCCTCTCATAGAACAGAGGCTGTGCCCTGTTCCTCTCCATACAGACACATGTTCTAAACTGTTTTTTTTCCCCCAATGTTTTTCCTTACTATGGGGAAATTTGTTAGTGTCTGGCATCATCTTTGGTTGTCGTTGGTGATGATATTGCTAATAGTGGGTAGAGGCCAGATACCTTACAATACACAGTCCCCTGCCCCCGGTACTAAAGTATCAATAGCACTGAGGCCGAGAACTTCTGCTATGCACAAGCTCAATGAACCACATACTCTTCTTATTTAAGAAACTTTAACAGGTATAAAGGCATGTCTATATGTAATAATAAGCTGTATAATTTGATTAAGTTTGACATTTGCATGTATAAAATAATTCCTACAATCTAAAAAATCAACATGCCCAATGCTCCCAAAGATTCCCTTTGCCCTTTTGTAGCTCAGCCCTATTCTTTCCACCGACCTGTGTCCCCATCCACAGCCACCCAACGAGTTGTCTTCTGTCCCCGTAGAATGGTTTGCATAAATGTTGGACAACGCACTTTTTTTTGTTTGAATTCTTATACTCAACATGATCGTTCTGAGGTTTATCCATGTCATTGGAGACCAACTCTTGAACTGTGCTTGAGATAAGCTATGGAAAAGAACAAAGTGTTATGACTTCTGAGTTCTTGGGCCATAACTAGACATCTTCGATAGTGTAACTTTCTGGGTGAGATGCGTCACTTAGATCATCCATGTTTTTATTTTAATCTTGTTTTACTTTCAGAGTCCCTGTCTTTATCACTGCCTGATGCTTTGTTTCGGGGGGGGGGGTCTTACTAAGAGGCTCCTGGCCTCCACTTGTGTTCACTGACACAGCTCTGGTACTTTTCATCCTCTCTAAGAGTTTATTTTTGGGGAGCTGGTTTGGAAAATGGTACCTTAACAGAGTTACTTTGTTTTTAAAAAACAAATCTATCTCTCTGTCTTTATATGTGGTCCACGTTTCCACAGAGAAATAAAATGAGGCACTACTCACATGAAGTGTATTTTTCCGGACAGCTAAGGATAAGTGTTTGATAGTGAAATGGCTCCTTTGACTGAGGACTTTGTGAAGATACAAACAGTTAGTGAAGAGCTGAAATCACCCACTAATAAGAGATTTAAATATGTTTTACTACATAGTTTGAATATGTTTCTGTACAGCAATGATACATGATTTGAGGATCAGATTCTTGAACAAATCCCAAATTGTTCCTTTCAAGGAACAATATTTATGCCTAATGAAACAGTTCTGTATCTCCACTGTCCTACAATCTTATTCATCTATTACCCTGATCCTATGGGGTGTGGTCCACTCTTCTCTTTCTGCACTCTGCTCCAGGCTGCTTATTATTTGTTTAATGATTACATTATTTTTTTCTTCAGTCTGCTTGCAGCATTTGCCCTGGAAAGTGCTTACCGTTCCTAGGTCCGTGATGGGCACTGGTCACTTTGCCTACTAATTATCCTTCCATGTGGGCAGAGCTTCTGCTTCTCCTGTGGCAGGAAGGCGTCTGTCCCTTCTTCAATGTGCTTAGTTCTCTTATTATGATTATTTGAAGTACTCCTTGGCCTTCACCTCCCCTACTGGGTAGGCGGGGTGCGTAATCCCTGAATTAGAGCACAGCTTTCTCCTGGGAGTTGTGTCTTGTGGAATGACTTGCAGACAGTAGTGGACAGAGACCTTACTCGTCTTCTGTGAGTTCCTGATTGGATTAGTAGAATTGCACGTTCCTTGTCCTTTTTGAGGACTGATTGTTCAAATCTTCCTTTAATAATAAGACATTGCCCAGAGTTCTGTCCACCCAACAAATTGTTTTGTCTATATATTTCTTCAGACATTTTCAGTTATTTGAAAACAAAGAAAGACACTGGTGGCTATGACACTTTCTACTTTTCTCTCCCCTCTCCATAGTCCTTTGCTCAATTGCCCCAAAATGGAAAAGGCAACTACTTTCTTTCTTTCTTTCTTTCTTTTTGGTTTTTCAAGACAGGATTTCTCTGTGTAGCCTTGGCTGTCCTGGGCTCACTTTGTAGACCAGGCTGGCCTCGAACTCGCAGTGATCCACCTGCCTCTGCCTCCCAAGTGCTGGAATTAAAGGTGTGTGCCACCATGCCCATGCCTGGCTTTGACAACTTCTCTTCTAAGTAGACAAACTGACTTTTCACCCATGGCTCCAGAAATAGGCTGCCATAGCTCATGTGGCATCAGTGTATTCATTGAATAGACCCAGTGAGGCTATTGAGAAAAACAAGTGGAGAGGAAAAGCCATTTCCTTAGCAGTGTAATTGGGCACCAGGGCTTGGAGAAGGCAGTGAGAAAGCTGACAGTGATCTGGATACAGCGCCATGAAAGTCCCTTGCCTAGTGTGAGATGAGAGTGAGATTTTAGAGGCATGACGAATAATTCAAGGCCCTGCATTCCAATGACCAAATCTCCTTTTCTTTTAGTAGAGGAACATTGGACATCAAGGGTTCACCATAGGCTGGGGCAATGATGTTGTCAGCACTGACCATGGTAGAGAAGAGAGGGCTAATCTAAATTTTGAACATTGTGAAGTTCGTGTATTCTGAGGAGACTCAGAGAAATACAGAACCAAGAAATACCCAGGATTAAAATTTTCTAAGCCTCTCAGTTGTTACCCCATCCCTTGTGAGGCTTACAATTGAGATGTAATATGAATAAATTAATAAAATATATTTTTAAAAAACTTTCTAAGCCTAGAACTCAAATGGAAATTAACCTTTTGCATGCCTCAGAATGCATTTAAGATAATTCTTAGCCATAAAAAATAAATTTACAAAGTAACTAAAATATTAGCCAGACCTTTTGTGGCTACTAATGGCTCTGCTCTAGCCTTGCTGGAGTGAGAAGACACAAGATAGGAGCCTTATATTTCATAACCAGCAGTCTGTCAATGGCTTAAGAGCTACCATTTGTGCCTGACTGGTAAATGGATGTCCTGGTCCATAAGCAGGGAAGTGGAAGAAAAGAGAAGCAAGAATTTCATGTCTTTTGTTCCTTTGAAATTAAGTCTATGTGTCTGATGGTTTTGGAAAAGGAAGCTTGTTCTTTAGAGTTTGTCACTTCCTGGGGAGCTGGTGCTTCGCCAGTCTTAGAAATCTCAAGGTCTCTCCTCCAGTCTCAAGGGGGTCAGGCCCACTCGTGTGCCCACATAAATGGAGTAGACCAAGAACGTGTCTCAAGGTGGTTTGTGCTTTTCCATGCCACTCTCTGTACAGTACTTGTCCAGGTCAATGTCAGAGGAGCTTATGTTGCTTTTAAGCAATAAGACCCAGCAGGCAGGGGATTGCTCAGGGATTAGGGGAGAGAAGAGTGGCTTTGTGTGTCCTATACAAGGACCTCTGCTGCTATGCCAGATACCCAGCATGAGGTTTTGGAAGTTTTGTTTTAAGAAAAGAAGAATAATCAGACATTAGGTCCAGCTTAGAGCTCAAGTCACTGAGAGAGGGCTGAAGTTCCTCAGAGGGTGGAAGATGGACGGACAAGGCCAGAATCCGAGTTGTCACAAGGTGAAGCTGGGCCTTAGGGCTCTTGGAAATGCTATTCAGCTCTTTGGAGCTGCTTCTCCTGTCTGATTTTCATGGTGAATGACACAAAGATCTAAACACCCTACATTAACCCGCTAACAAGTGGTTATTCACTTGGCAAAAATGGGTCTCTTGCTTTTATTAGAATCCATTTGCCATCTATTTACAGAGCGTTTGGGTTTTAATTTATAGGCCGAGCTTGGTTTGTAGAGTACATACTTTCACCTTATAAGGAAAATGTCAGCTTCAAAAGGGGATTCTTGTTTTCTTGCACCGTTCTTTACCTCTCCATCCATGCCTTCTCTGTGAGACCCGTACTTAACATGGCACTTAACAGATGTTGAAGATCTGAGCTGAAAATTCATACTGTGTAAGACTCTGATCGGGAGAGTCTATACTGGGAAGCAACAAATGAGAGAGACAGAGACCGGGTCAGTGCAAAACAAGAGGTTTAATGTTCCGGGGCGCTGGGGTCCACGTGCACACAGGAGTCAGGTGACCCCGAACAGCAAATTCATAATGTTTTTATACTCTGGCAAAGGCAGACTTCAGTAACAGTACTATAATTGGTCTATAAACTGATTGCCTAAGGCATCTTGGGTGAGAATAAGGGTGTATTTGGAACGTGGGATTTTTCCACCTTGGCAGGTATTTGGGGCCGCAGGGCAGGTTTTTGTTTTTTTTTGTTTTTTTGTTTTTTTTGGTGGTTCAGGTTCCTGGTAGAGGGGGATAGCTGTAATGGTTGTGGCAATGGAATTTTACCAAGTTTGGTTTCTCAGTTGGGAGTTGATTGTATCTAATTGCTCTGGTGGAGTTTCTGGAGGCTGCTGGCAGGTCTAGTTTACAGCATTATGTGGTCATTCCCGGATGAAGTGAAGTCACCTGGAGGACAGGTTCTTACAGAACATTCACAGACCACGGCATTAATCGCAGAATATAGATTGAATATAGAATATGGCATTAATTTTGTGTTACAACTGCTGATGAGGTCCTGGCCGCAGACAAACAAGGCTCAGCCTGTGGTGGATTCTGCACCGGGTTGAGGAGACCTGAGTTCCCATGTGGATTTTTTTCTTTGCTGCTGTGATGGTTTTGTGAAGTCTCAGACTGCCCTATATTGGTGGACTTAAGGATCACCCAACTGTGTCTTTCGCTGCTTTTGTGTTTTGACCATATCCATAAGTGATGAGTTTCTAGTCTCTCCATTTTCTAGATTTTAGTGTATCCACCCGAAAAGCACACAAGAACTGCAGTGTGAATTAGGGACCTGATGGTCTCTCCTCAACCCTTTCAAAAGAAAAATAAAGCCAGATGCCCAGTGAGCTCTTTGGGTTTGAGCGTTTGAGTGGTGTAATCCAAGTTGTGCAGACTTCCTTGGTTTCTTCCTTTGTTGTGTACCCTCCCTCCCTCCCTCCCTCCCTCCTCCTCCTCCTCCTTTCTTTCCTCTCCTTGATTTTTTTTAATAGCCCACAAACCTCAAGGGCATGTAGTTGGATGTGGCCAAAGCCAGCTGTGTGCTTGCAGACTTTATCTGAGGAAAGGCCCTAGGGTCATTGTCATGGTAATTCTGATAATGCTGGCTTGCAGACTTGGCTATCCAGGGTTATCAGGGAGGTTTTCTCCTTCTCCAGTCTCAGAAACTGCTGGGGGTGGGGTTGGGGTGGGGTAGAGTGAATAGTATTTACTTATGTCTCTCTCCTCTTTCTTTTCCTGTAATCTTTGTGTAAAAAAAAATCCCCAGCTTCAACATTTATTATCAAAAATCACAGTTTAAAATATGTTCATCAACTTCATCCATAGTTCAGAAAAAAAAAAAAGTAGTCCAAGTCACCATAGGATTGGGCACATACTTCACTTTTGCATAGATACTGCCTTTTTACTCCCTATGAACGTGTGTGTTTACCGCTGCACTAAAGACTATAGACTTTTCCAATTATATTGGTATCTTTGGTGCCCAGTACTATGCCTAGGCATGTCTCAGAATTCAACATTGTTTGTGGATGCATAAGGGAGGTGTAAGATGCCAGAAACATGTACCAAGTGATTTCTAGTGGGTAGTGAATGAATAGAGTAAAGGAGTAGGCTAAAGAAAGGGCTTCCAGGAGTCAGGGGTGGTGGTGCACACCTTTAATCCCAGCATTCCCGGAGGCAGAGGCAGGCAGATCGTTGTGAGTTCGAGGCCAGTCTGGTTGGTCTACATAGTGGGTCCAGGACAGCACAAGACTACAAGAGAAACCCTGTCTCAAGAAGAAGAAGAAGAAAGAAAGAAAAGAAAAAAGAAAAAAAGGTTTCCAATACAGATACTAGGAAAAAAATATGAATGAGTGGAGCTGATACTGTAGGAAGGAGATGCCAAACTTGAGTGCTAGTCAGGGCTCTTGTATATAGAATTGCTTCCATGAAGAGCAGTTCCAAGAACAGTAAAGCAAGATATGTGATCTAGGCCTGTGAGAGCTCTGAGTCAGGATGACCAGAGAAAGAGTGTAAACCCATTTCCTTCAGGAAGATGTACTGTTTATCGTAGGCTCATCCAGCTGGTGGGGAGTGTAGTGCAGTAGAAATCTGAATGCCTAAAGACCTGGGTGTTAAGATCCTGCTTCAGTCCGCCTACCTGTGATGTCATTGCTTACCTGCCATGGGGGTGTGGCTCTGCCCAATATATAAAAGGACAGCCTCTCCTCATGGCTCTTTCTCTCTTACTCCCTTATGTCCTTTCTCTCTTTCTCTGTCTTTGTCTGTCTGTCTGTCTGTCTGTCTGTCTCTCTCTCTCTCTGGGGTACCCCTCCCCCTTTCCTTCTCCCTCCTGCTCATTTAATAAAGCTCATATATTCTAATATCTGGCATCTGGTACCTTATTATCTTATTGCCTTATATCTTATTTATTAAACATAAAACTAGGTACTGGCTTATGCACGCATATTTATGTCAACAATGTACATAAGAGTTAAAAACAAGAAACAATCCATGTGCCCATCAACTGATGACTGTAAAAGCAGTGTGTGGTGTATCTGTGAAGTAGAGTACCCGTGGGCAATAAATATTGAATACATTATGTTTAGGGAAGGAACCTAGTCCTGAAAGGTCTATGTGAACTCACCGTCCACAATAATGTTTAAGGTAGGCAAGTCTCTCTCTATAGAAAGCAGGCTAGTGGATGCCAGGGGATGAGGAAGGAGGAAGTAGAGAGTGTGCCATGGGGTTTCTTTTTGGAGTGATGAAAATGTTTTGGAATTGCACAGTGGTGAGATATAGAATGGTGAATACGCTAAAACTCATCAAATTATATACACTCTAAAAAATGTGAATTTTATGGTAGAATCATGTCTCAGTTAATCTGATCCTAAAAATAAATGTCACCCTCCTGACATAAGGATCTAAGTGTCTCCTGACTTTTCAAGGATCACAGGGAATAAAAATGAGCCAACAAACCCTTTCAGCAGATTGTTCGTGTCAGTAAATGACATGTCTGTGCAAACTGATTCACAGGTCTACACATAGCCATTTATTTACCTGGTTCCTCTAAATGTATGCTTCTCTGAACAACCCGGGTACCCACAAGATGCTGTTCACTCCTGCCACTCTGCCTTAGTTTCCTTACCTGACGGTATCAAGCCCTGTAGGATTTTAAATGAGATGCATGTGGAGCTTGTACTCTCTCTGTTTGTGCATACATGTGTGTGTGTAGTACATGTGCACATGTCTCTGTGTATGTATAAAAGCCATAGGAGAACCTTGGGCATCATTCCTCGGGTGCTGTCCACCTTGTTCATTGAGACAGGGTGCATCAGTACCCTGGAACTCACCAAGCAGACAAGCTTAGACCCAGGCCAGCAAGCTTGTTTCCGTGTCCTTAGCACTGGGGTTACAAGTGTGTGCTATCATATGCTTAGCACTGGGGTTACAAGTGTGTGCTCTCATGTCCTTAGCACTGGGATTACAAGTGTGTGCCTATCACATCCTTAGCACTGGGATTACAAGCTTGTGCTATCATGTCCTTAGCACTGGTTACAAGAGTGTGCTATCACATCTGGCTTCTTTATGTGGCTCTGGGCATTGAACTCAGGTCCTCATGCCTGCATTGCAAACACTTTACCAGCCAAGCCATCTCCACTGTCCTGCTTTTTGTGTTATGAGACAGTTTTCTGCGGCCCACACTGGCCACAAACCTGTTATAAACTACCCCACAAACCCCTCCCACCACTTCTCAAGAGCTGGTGTTGCAGGTGTGTAGCCCCCTCCTCCCTTCACCCCTACCCCGCTTCCTGGTGACTATCTGACTTCAGGTCCAGTGTATTTGGAGAGTACAGTAAGTGGCTTTCTAGCCTGGGGATTAAAGCAAGAAACCTAGGAGAGAGAAGGAAGATGTGTTGACAAGCTGGTGTGGATGTACATGGAAAAGGAGCTCTCGCATTCGCGTTTTACTTCCTTTCTCCAGTGAAGAAAATGCTAATGAGAGTGATTAAATGGGGGTGCTTAATCCTGCAGCTTAGAGGGAAAAGAAGTCATTAGCAAATTGATTATTATTATTAATACACAAGGTAATCAAGCTCTTTATCGAGGTTGATTAAAAGCAAATGTCCAAATGAAAACACCAGGTTTAAATTAATGAACGTTGGAGTCCCACACATTTAAGATGATCGTTTGTGGATCCACAGTGAGATTAAAGCAATTAGGTTATTGGCGGTGTTTGAACAGGAGTGGCTGTACGCTTTGTCTTTGTCTCTCTAAGGAAGCACAGAGATTTGCTAGCTAGGCACCTCGGTAAACATGTTATTCTGTTTTTCATTGAGATACTTAAGTTTAATTCAGAGAGCCTCGTCTGATGGTCATGGAATTGTCACAAATTCTCACATGACCCTCTGGAAATGCCACAAATGAACAGACTCCTTTGAGTCAGCTGGTCACCTTTCCCTCTCGCTCTGCTTGCACTTTTATGTGGTTGAATAGTTAACACCAGGGTAGGTGCTTAGGGTAGGTGCTGGCCTGTTACTGCAGCTGCTGGCAGAATAGACATGTTCTGCCTACATCCCCCTCTGCTCTCTCGGCATCCTATCTATAGAGATTTCTTATGCCATCTCAACATGGGGCCCTTCAGTCACTAGCTAAAAATATCAAATTATGAGAATAAGAGAAAGTGGACAGTTGGGGCCAGAACTCCATGCAGCAGTTCTGAGGATGTCCTTGCTGAAGGCTGGGAGCCAGAAGTGAGTTCTGCTTCCTGCTGCTTTGTATTTCTTAGGCGAACACCTCTCCTTGAGGCCACAGGTAAGCACATGGCTGAACTGAGGAGGAGGCACCTGGACACCATGAGGTTGGCCCAATGGGGCCCTCTGTTCCTTTCTTTTCTCAGATCTCACCCCAGTTTCCTCTATATGGTACTAAAAGCTTTTAGACCCCGTGGCTCAATGGTACCCTATCATCTGGGATGCCTCTGTTCTCTCTCTCCTGCTGTATAGGAGCCCTCGCTCTCTTTCTCAAAGCCCTGCCTATGAATCGATAATGAACGTCTCTCTAAGTCATTCTTCCTCCCATGAATTTCATTCTTCAAAATGTCTAGACAGGGAGAGCTGATTGGAATGACTTTGACGGTGGTTGAGGTTTTCAGGACCCTGGGTCCCCAAGCCAAGCTCCCCAAGAGCTAAGAAAGATGCTGTTGTTTGCAGAGACACCCCTGAGTTGCCATATCAAAACCTTTCTATGTTGGCTTATCTGTGTTAAGAAATTCGCAAACCTTAGAAAACTAAATATTTTCCAGTTAACCACTACTTATGTTAGTCACTTTTTCATTATGATGTCAAAAATACCTGAGATAATCCACTCTTAAGGCAGAAAGATACATTTTGGCTCATAGTTTTGGAGGCTTAAGATGGTAGTTGCTTGTTAGCTGCTGGTGGTGCATGCCTTTAATCCTGGCACTGGAGAGGCAGAGATAGTTGGATCTCTGTGAGTTGGAGGGCAGCCTGGTCTACAGAGTGAGTCAGGACAGCCAGGCTACACAGAAAAAAAACCCTGTCTTGGAAAAAAAAGATGTTGGTTGTTTGTTTCTGTTAGTCTGTGGTAAGGCCAAGCATCAGGGCCTGACACTGCCTGGCTGAACAAAATACTTCACATATTGGTAGCTGGGAAGTTAAGGGAGAAATAGGAGGAGTCAGGGGCCCCAGTAGCCATTTCAGGGATGTTCCCCAGAGACCTTTTCTCCCTAAAGTTCTACCCCCTGCCCCCAATAGAACCATAGGCTAAGAGAACTAAGCTTTCAAGGAATAGATCTGCCTTCTTTCTCAACTGCCCTGGTTAGGCACTTCTGAAGCTCGGCCCCAGTCACGTGACTGCCCTCATTAGCACTTCCATTCACCATGATCACGAAGCATTTCCTGTGAGCTAGACTCTGATATTTAAATAGCCGTGTGTGTGTTTGTGTGTGTGTGTGTGTGTGTGTGTGTGTGTGTGTGTGTGTGTGTGTGTGTGTTTACCCTACTGAATGAATGTTCAAACCAGTCTGGAAGGTAGGTTTTTTTTTTTTTTAAATCAGGTTCATTTGGTATTCTGGTCCCCAAAAGAACTTGATTGCTGTCATTACTGTTACCAGGTCTGTTTGGGTTTCTGCAGAAATTGAGCCCATGTTACTTTTTTCCCCCCACTGAAACAGGGTTTCTCTGTGTACCCTTGGCTGTCCTGTACTCTTTGTAGACCAGGCTGGCCTAGAACTCACAGAGATCCGCTTGCCTCTGCTTCCTGTTAGTCTGGGGTAAGGCCAAGCATCAAGGCCTGACACTGTCTGGCTGAACAAAATACTTCACATCTGCTAGCTGGGATCGTAGGCCTGTGCCACGGGCCCCGCCTATGCTACATTTTAGACTTTGTATTTTTCTTTTTCTTTTGTAGGGGAGGAAATTTTTCTTTTCTTCTTCTCACTGAAGGTTCTATATAGCAAAATCTAGATTAACAGAAAAAGTGTATGCAAGATTTCCATGTCAGGAGACTTTGTTAAGGAAGGACCCAAAGTAAGTAAGCCCTAGTGTTCTGACAGCCAGCCAGAAACAGAGTACGGGAAACTAATGAACTAGGGGCAAAAGAAAGGACTTTGTGTTTGGATTCCCTTGGTGTCCTGTGTGTTTGGGGAGGATGTACCTCTTTCCTCGGGCTTTCAGATGGGTCTGCTTCAAAAGGTCAGCAAACAGGGCCTGGAGAGGTGGCTCAGCAGCTAATAGCACTGGCTGCTTTTCCAGACGACCAGGGTTCCGTTCCCAGCACCCACATGGCAGCTCACAGGTTATTGTGACATACATGCAGGCAAAACACACATACACAAAAAATAAAAATAATTCTAAAAAAGGGGAGGGGAGTGATCAGAAATATTGCCTGTGGCTTGCCATTTTACAGGTTTATTTGCTTTTGTTTTTAGTCTTAGCATATCTAATGTACTATGGTGCGCTGTTTTAAGGTAGAGTGCCAACCTGGCATGGAGACATATGCCTGTAATCCCACCACTGAGGAAGGCAGAGGCAGGCAGATTTCTATGAGTTGGAGGCCAGCCTGGTCTACAAAGCTAGTCCAGGACAGCCAGGGCTACCCAGAGAGACCCTGCCTGGAAAAACAAAACAAAAGAGAACACAACTACAGCTCCACAACCTTCACACTCCTTTATTCTTTTAAAAATAAAACCACTCTCTTCCTCATGAGTGCTCTGTACGTTCCTCGATTTGCACTGTCATCTGTCCTGTCTCCCCACTCAGACTTTGTTTCTCTTTTCTCCTTATCTAAAAGGCAGCCACAGTTCTTTATGATCTACTTCAGGAAGCCTTCCTAAATCCTCATCTTCCAAACCTGTCTGCTTTCCCTGCACTGGCCACAGAGCTTTGTCTGTGTGCTTTGCAGCCAGCATCCCTATCTACTTTGCATTAAAGGGGCAGGATTCTGTGCATGCCTGTTGCTCTGGGCCTGTGGAAAACAGAATGCTGTTTCTCACCCTGATGGCCACTGTGCACCAGCAGATGCGCTGGCTTGGATGTAGTAGGCATTCACTAATTGTTTACAGGATAAATGAACAGGAAGTGTCATGAAAGTGGAGTAAACTACAGGTCAGCCCTTCAAGCTCGTTCAGTCTCTTAGTCTCGCCTTTCGGATGGCCCAATGGCCCTTGCTGGGTTCCTTATCCATTTCCATAGTGTCCTCTTCCCACTCTCTGCTCCACCTACTTCCTACCCCCTTACTTTCACCATTTTGATCAATTTTGTTATCCTTGGTGAGTCACATACATTCTCCCCCAAATCAAAATTAGACCGAGGTCATTGTTATGTATATCCACATAGCAACGTGTCCACTGCTCTACCATGGCCCCAATATAGCTAGTACACCTTAGTTAATTATTTCCTTCCCATGTACCACCCATAAAGGCTTGATTTTTTTTTCTTTTTAGACCACTCAGACATGGATTTAATAATTGCAGAAACCCAAAGAATAAACATCAAGTCTTGAAGTCAGAGTGAACTCTTGGCTGCAGGTTGGCTTGCCTAGGCTCAGCCACTGAGCTGCCTCAACCAGTCAGGGGACTATGACAGGCTGACTTCTGTTTTCATGATGTCACCATACGTAGTATGTATTTTGTCTCAATGAAGCATTTGTACCAATGGCTGTGGATTTTGGAGGAAGAGTAAAGGAATGTGTAGTGATTCTGAGTAAGGTGTGGACCTTCATGGCAGAACTATCTGGGGAAGGAGAAAACAAGGTCTTTCTTCCAGTGTCAGGACAGTTTTGAGTGGCAGAGCTATCCAGATGGGCCACTAGGACTACACTGTCTAAACTATGACAGGTCTCAAGGCTTGATTGTGTAAGATGGTACAGACTAGCAAAGGGGCTGGCGAGGTAGCTCAGTGACTAAAAATGTTTGCCTCTATTCCAGAAACCCCTACACATGTACACACACACACACACACACACACACACACACACACACACACACACACACACACTTTAAAAATTAAAGACTAGTCAAGATCATTAATGAGTTAGCATTCATTGGTATATTTGCATTTTACTTTACATAATCCGTGTGGTCTTTCAATGTCATATCAGTGGGTGCTTTTCTGGTTCTCCGTATGTTCCAGATTTAACAACCAAGACTTAGGCATCATCTGTTTGGGGGTCAGATAATTCTGAAGTCATATTCAGCAGCTTGAACCCAAACCCAAAGACCTGGTAAAATATTCAAGTATCCAAGTTGTATACTGTGCCTTATACATAATTGCCTGCATGAAACAACTTACTTCCAGGGAAAGGCCTAAAAATGACATCTAGAACAGACTATGCCATCATCTCTGAAAGCAAGGGCAGGGTAAGAGACCCAAGAAAAAGCATGCTGAACTCTGCCCAAGGCTGGCTGTCTCCTCTTAATGGGCCTCCGCTTTCATAGCAAAACGATTGGATGGAGATACCATTTGGCATGATTCTAAGAATTGGGCCCCATGAGAAAATAATTCTAGCAACCTCACACTACGAGGTACCTGGGATTTCCTTGGGGCAACTTTAGCCAAAACAGAGATAGGGCCTTGTGCAAAGCCAGGGGGATTTGGACATATGGAAGGATTGGAGCTGTAAGACAGGTTCAGAGATTGCAACCGGGAGATGGCACCCAGGACTGTATAGTGCTTGCTTTATTTATTTACTTATTTATTTCTGAGACAGGGTTTCTCTGTGTAACCCTTGCTGTCCTGGAAATCAATCTGTAGACCAGGCCTTGAGCTCACAGAGATCCACCTGCCTTTGTCTCCAGAGTGCTGGGATTAAAGGCATGCACCACCATCACCTGGCTGCTTAGAACTTAATTTTTTAAAAAAGCATGTATGTGGAGTAGTAGGACAACTTCTGGGAGCTGGTTCTTGCCTTCAGACATACGGTTCTTGGAGACTGAACTCAGGTTCTCAGGCTTGATGGCAAGCACTTTTACCTGCCTGGCCACCCACTACTGTAGTATTTATTTGCTTATTTGTGTTTTAAATTTATTATTTTATGTATATGAGAGTTCTATCTGGATGTACATCTGTATACTGCAGGCCAGAAGAGGGTATCAGATGATTTCGAGTCACCCTGCAGTTGCCAGGAATTGAACTCAGGACCTCTGGAAGAGCAGACAGTGCTCTTAACCTCTGAGCCATCTCTCCAGCCCCCTGCCCCTTAGTTCTTTTTAATCTAAAGAACTAAACTCCTTATGAAGAATCTTGGCACCTTGTGTATAATTTCTGCCCTTGTTACAGGTAAGGACTGAGAAGAATCTGGGAGATTCAAGACATTTCTTACCTGGCTCCAGCTATCTGCCTATCTTCATCTTTGTACTTAAGGGCTCTTTGTGCAGCATCCATCCACCTTTTCTACCCAGTTATATCATGTTCTTTTCTCATTGCTGTGTAGAAGAGGCAGGCTACTGCACAGCTGTGAAAACCACGGCAGAGACACTTGAAAAACTTGCCGAACTCACCTGGCTAGCCAGGTCGAGACTGGGACATGCTTTAGACTTCTGGCTGTCTCTCCATTTCTCTATCCAGTGAAGAATTAGGCCAGCAGAGATGCTAGAAGATTCCCCCAGGGCATCGGAAAGAGCAGATGCAGCCTGTGGAAGAGAGGAGGAAATGCTACCTACCCACTAGGCTGCACTCATTCCTTCCTGGGGAGCCCTCTTGGCAACATAACCACTTTCTGAAGTCAGCATTTAGTGATGCTTGTAAAAACATGATTGAGCACCCAGCACTCTGAACTGTAAACTTTGGTAAATAGGATCAGGGGAAGATTTACATGGGAAGACAACTGCTATCAAGTCTTTACAGGAATTCATTTGGCTCCATAGATAAAGCAGATAAAAGAACCACAACCCACAGGCGAGAAGTGAAAAATCCTGAATTGTTACCTTGCAGCCAGGTCCTGCCTCCCCTCCGCCCCCGCCCACGACATTCTCAGGGTGCTGGCTCAAGCAAGCCAAGACCCCAGAGGAGGTGGCCCTGGTAGCTGTCATCTCAGATGAGACTAGGCTGGTGAAGACCCAGCCTGCCTCCGTCTTAGGCTTAAAAGCCATCTTATATTAAAGACAAGCTGGGTTCATTCCTGTTTATGATTAAACCCCTGTTTCTCAAGGACTGGGCTATGCCCCACCTGTAACCCTGACTACAAATGGTTCTGTACGGCCTGATCCAGGGATGGCAGCCACGCCTTTGTTTCAAAGTTAACAATCATCTTGCAATCCTGCCTTGTTAAGACCGTGAAATCATGTCTTAGTTTCAGGAGTCCTCGTGACTAACTTGTTCTGCTCCCGTAGACCCGCCTATCTTGTCCACCAAATTTCCCACTTGGAAACCCCCAGGGCTGTCCATAGTGCACCTTTAAGATAACTCTCTCTCTCTTCACAATTGTCAGGTTCAACACTGGCATAGATGTGTCAGAGCTCTACTGCCACTGGGCAAGTGCTGCATGCTCTCGTTTTACTATCCTCTGTGTTTTATAGATGATTTTTTAGGAGGGGAAGGCAGCTCGCATTCATCCTCTCCTACCCCCTTTCTCCTTTACCTTTATTCCAACATTTTGAGGGTGGCTAAGCAAAACAGAGGGGTAAAGCATAAAGCAACCAAAAAAATTGGTCTTACTCTTTTGCTTTTATTATCATTACACACACTCAGATTTCTCTATAAAAACAAAATATTAAGTGCACTGGAAAAATTCTGTTTCTTTGGACATTTAAAGACTCAGAGAATAGTAATCATTAGGAAATAAAGGGTGCATTTTTTTTAAACCTCATCTCCATTAGCATAGAGTTTTCTGAAGAAAAGGATGCTATTGCTTTCCACCCCCTACCTTTCTGACCTTCCCTCAGAAGAGCTGTAACTGAGTCTCTAGAGCTGAGCAGTATTTTATTGTAATCTTTAAACTGTTTGTGAAGTAACTGCTTATAAGTAAAAATGAAGCAATCTGAAGCAATGTGGTGTCACTCCCAGTAAATTAAAGGTTGGGAGAGTGATGGGGAGACTATTTAGACAATGAGCTGTGTGTCATGGTGTGTGTGTGTGTGTGTGTGTGTGTGTGTGTGTGTGTGTGTGTGTGTGTGTGTACGCACACCCATATGCTATCTCTGTAGCATCTTGAAGAGCATCGCAGCCTCATTAGTTTTGTAAAAATTGTTGGAAGGTTGTGGTATGGTTGCTAGCTGTACTCCCCTTCATAGTGCGGCCCTGGGTGTACCCCTTATACTCTTGACCATGGTAAAGAAAAATCAATTTTTCATACACCAGGAGTCTACAGTTTGAGTATTGTAATGATTAGTGGCTTCGCTGCTGGAAGCTGACCCCCTACTCTCTTTTGTATATTAAATGTTCAAAAGGAAAGGGAGAAGTCGCCAGAGTGCTGCTTGATAGAAATTCCCAAAGGAAAGATGAAATATATTGAGAAAAGCTAGAGTGGTGCTGGGAATTTCAGGGTTGAGGAGGAGAGAGGAATGGAGGGAGGGAGAGAGAAAAATGAAAATCACAGTAGAAAGATTCCACTGTCTTCCAGAAACTGAGCAGTATAACGTTTACATCCGTAGGCTGCACGGTCTGCTAGTTCCCTATCCAGTGACTTTTCTCCCAACACTAATTTCCCTTCTCTCAATTCTGATTTTCTCACCTGCCCCTCTTCTCCCTTTCTCTATCCCCACCCCCTCTTTCCCTGCTACCCAGTTCCTCTAGAAAGAATCCATAAAATGCTGCCTGAAGAGGCAGATTCTATAACTGTGCACAGTTGTCATGGAAACACACAGATTCCAGAACCCGAATCCTGCCAAAATGATCTAAGGTCAGGTCCTGGGTGCATCAGAGGCCAAGAATGCCCCTAGAATCCCAGGGTGAGGGGATCAGGAGGACAGAGAGTCTTTTGAGGTTTGTGTTGCTGTCCACAGAGAAAGGCTCAAGCCACAGTTTCTAAAGAGCCGTTGCTTCTATTTCAGACCATTTATTATTGTATCTGCTGTAAGAAGAGAGATGAATGAGCCTGTCAGGGTAAAGGGTTGGAAAATTAGAATAGCTGTTGAAGTGTTTTATTACTGTTCTTTACTTATAAATTGATAAAGTTCATGTCTCTGAGCAATGGTCACAGCTTGAAGAAATTTTGCCCACCCTCCCATATCAAACGTGGTGAGTTGCTATTTCAAAAAAAAGGCAAAAAGCTCAGGCTAGGAAAGGGTGCTGCCACTGAGATGTTCCCTGACTCTGGTGGTTATATGGATGCCAGTACTGTCTTAATTATTTCCCCAAATTTGTAGTACCACATTTTTTGTATAGTCCATCAAATTTTAATGAGCTCATTTCAGATTATCCCAGTATTTTGACCTCAGTGGCAGGGTGCCAATTCCGTCTCTGAGTACATCCCTGGGACATTATTTTCCTTTCTGATATGAGGGCTTTTCTCCCTCTTGGAGATGCCATCCCTCTTGGAGATTGTACACCCTCCTGCATGGTGGGAGGCAGGAGCCTGTTAGGCAAAGACTGAACAAGATGTAATAAGACCTCTGACCTTTTTTGTTTGGTGCGTGTTGTGCTTTTGGTACCAGGGACTGGGGTAGGCTTGACCAATTTTTTTGTTTGGAGGAATTATGAAGCAATTTGGGACTTTGGACTAGAAAAGCAACTAGACATTTTCAGTAGGGCTTATTGGGGCCTGGAAAGAGCACAGAAGACAGTGGTGCTGAGGGGGAACTGTGGGGGTGTGGCTCAAAGGTTTCATAGGAGAAGAAGACTAGCATGTGGTCTGGGGGTCATTCTTGTTATATTTTGGTGTTATATGGCTGCTTTTTGCCCTTGTCCAAAAAAATCTGAGTGAGGCTAAATTAAAGATTTGGATTAGT
This sequence comes from Acomys minous, assembly GCF_964271855.1. Taxonomy (NCBI): domain Eukaryota; kingdom Metazoa; phylum Chordata; class Mammalia; order Rodentia; family Muridae; genus Acomys; species Acomys minous. The sequence continues at coordinate 121,000,167 of NC_140489.1, forward strand.
TGAATTGGCAAAGGAAATTTCAACATAGCCTAGAATTGACTCTGTTGTGTTGTTATCTGCTGTGTGTGTTATTCACTCTTATAAAGATCTGTAATGAAAAGGAGAAAGCTCAGTAAGGAAAATTACAAAAATGGAAGTTCTAGGATAAAGAGGGCATCAGGAAGTGGAATGGAGCTAAGTAATTATTCAACGAGATAAACAGATTATAAAAAATCCTGATGTTAAATGGAATAAAGGGAGTGGTGACCTCAGGGAACGATCCTACCCAGTTAAGGTTCCAACTTGTGAAAAAGAATTCAAGGAAAAGCTCAGAGCCAGGCATGGTGGAACACTCCAGAAGCAGAGGCAGGTGGATCTCTGAGGTCAAGGCCAACCTGATCTGCAGATCAAGTTTCAGCATAGTGAAGTTTAGCCAGTAAAAGAAACCATCGAAACCGGAAGTCTAGTGAAGATCTAATTGACCAAGAGGGGGTATGTTCCAGCTCTAGCAAGCAGCAGAACTTGGCAGCTTTGGCCAAGGGTAGAAGAAACGGGTTATGGAATCTTCCTCTGAGACTAAGGAAAGATGCAGAGGCCAGGCATGTGTCAGAGGTGTCCCTGCAGGGAGGCCCAGAGAGGCTGTTCTGTGAAGCTGGATTGCTTGGGTGACTCCAAAATGTTGGATATGCCAGAGGCATAGATAGCTGCCAAGGAATGCTGCTAACAGGAAGTGGAACCAGCCCAAGAGATAGAAGTGTGTTGCAGTCAACAAGAGTTGAAAGGAGTTGGAGGTCTGAAAAGTGCTTTGATATCCCAGAGTTCAGAGTCTGCCCAGCTGGTTTTTGGTCTTGCTTTGGTCCAGTATTTCCTCGATGTGCTCCCTTTTGGAATGTCAGTGTATATCCTATGCCACTGTTTGTTGGAAGTATGCAACCTGCTTTTTCATTTTGATTTTACAGAGGATTACAGTTAAGAGATTGCATGAGTCTTATCAGAGACTTTGAACTTTGGACTTTTAAACAAGTTTCAGACTGTTATAGACTACGGGGGCTTTTGAAGTATCATTATATGGCTACAAGTCTGTGGGGGCTAGGGAGTGGGGTATGGCCCCCAAAAATCTGTAGGGAGGGGCACTATTGTTAAGCGAGGCCTTGTTGGAGTGGGTGTGGCTCTGTTGGAGGAGGTGTCTTAGTAGGGGGCATGCTTTGAACTCTCAGATTCTCAAGCCACATGGATGAGGTATTCACTTCTGCCTGCTGTGAGACCAGGGAGAGCTCTGTGACTGGGGAGGCCTGCCTGGAACAAGAGTGAGGTCGAGGTGTGTCCAAACTCTGAAAATCTTGAGACTAGCAGGAGTAAGACCAATCCCTGCCTTCCCTGGGCCCATATGTCCTAGTGCATGCAGCCTTACAGCCCCCACATTGAGGTGGTCATGTAGGCTGGTGGCCAGAGGTTAGCCTTTCTCCTTATAAGGTCATGTCCAGCAAGCATCTGCAATTCCTCATCATGCAAATAAGGCATTCCTAGCACCTTGGCCCTGGATAATGATGTACACTTACCCAGAAAGCTTCTGCTTACTCCCCAAAGGTTTGTTCTCCCCAATTTAAAAAGCTGTCTCTTGAGAAGAGAAGGCTGTTTCTCTCACACTCACCACTGACTGAGATTCTTCATTGCACCCCCTGCTTGGCTCCAGTCCTCCCTCCAGTCCAGCTCAGTACTCAACTATCCTGAATACCCCTAGGGGAGGAGCAGACATGGGGCAGCAGCCTGCCAATCCAGATACAGAATTCTCAGCCCCTTCTCCAGCACCATATCTGCTTGTATGCCTCCATGCTTCCTGCCATGATGATAATGCACTAAACCTCTCAAACTGTAAGCCAAGCCCCCAATGAAGTGTTTTTCTCATAATCGTTGCCATGGTTATGGTGTCTTTTCATAGCAACAGAAACCCGAACATGCAGGGAGAATCTTCTCTCCTGTGGTTGCTCTGGGGCACTCCTCTCTCCGTTTCTTCTTCTTCCATCTCAACCCATTGATGGCTCCTCCTTAACAGGAGAATCCATTCCTCGTAGGCTCAGATGCCTCTGACTACCATGAGCCACATTTCTTGAGACTTGTTCTGTGACTGCCGAGACTTTGCCCTTTAAACCAGAAAAGTATTTATAGCTCATCCCTTAGAGAAACACCACTGACAATATGCAGACATTTTGATCCCGATATTCTGTATAAAAATACTCTTTTCCCCAGACTAGTTCCCCAGTCAGAGAGATTGATAAATGGAAGGAGCTTGGTAAATGCCCTTGTCATCTGATGTATTTCCCTTATAGGATTTTTTTAGGCCTGTATAACTTTACAAGGATTTTTTTTCAGGAACAGAGGGAGACGTTGCTGTCATCTGTGGCAATTTCATGATGGGAGGGGTTCACCTAGATTTCTTTATCACCTCCAGTGGGAGGGAGCTTTATTTACCCCTCAGAGATCTTCAGCAGACACTCACTCCTATACTTATCTTTTCAGCAATGAGGAACTTCAAGTCTGTACCAGTTAGCTTATGAGTGTGTGCAAGTCTTCTCTTCATAAAAAGAAGGAAAGAAAAGAAAATGAGAACAAGTAGGCAATCCTTAGAACTATCCTTTTCTCTAAGATCTCTCTTCCAGCTGTAGGCAAGCTTGTATGGCACCTTCTTAATTAGTCATCAATGAGAGAGGACCCAGCCCAGTGTGGGTGGTACCATCCCTGGGATGGTGGTCCTGGGTTCTATAAGAAAGCAGGCTGAGCAAGCCTTGATGAGCAAGTCAGTGAGCAGCACCCCTTCATGGCCTCTGCATCAGCTCCTGCCTCCGGGCTTCTCCCCTGTTTGAGTTCCCGTCCTGACTTCCTTAGATGCTGAACAGGGATGTTGATGTGTACTCTGCATAATCCCTTTCTTCCCCAACTTGCTGTTTGTTCATGGTGTTTCATCTCAACAATAGGAGCATTAACTAAGAGTCATTCCAGAGCTTTCCATGCTTTCATGAACAAACCTATTTTGGAGAAAGGGGGCAGGGCCACATCTATATTTCTTTTCTGTTGTATTAAATATATAAAAACAATTTCACCATGTTGAGCACATAGTTCAGTGGCATTATGCGCGTCTTTGCATTGTCACATAACCACTATTAGCATCTATTTTCCATTTTAAAAAGAATCTTCAAACCCCAATCCATATTCATGAAATTCAGTAAATAACTCATTGTTTCTCTCAGCCCCAGCACCTGGAAACTACCACCACCCTTCTTCTCATCCTTATGACCTCGGCTACCCTAGAAGCTTTGGGTGAGAGGGTGCTCATGCAGTAGTGGTCTCTGTGTCGGCTCCTCTCAGCATCATCAAGGCTCGTGTGCTGTGGAATCGGTCAGTGCCTATTCCTCTGTACATACATATCTCACTTTGTTTGGCTATTGAGATGCTTGGGTTTCTGCCTTGGGCCACTCTGACTAATACTGAGATAAATGAACATTGGTGTCTGTGTCTGTTCAAGACCCTACTTTCAACTGTTCGGAATCTAGGACAGACTTTGGAATGGTTATTTGGCTCACCTATGGTTGACTTTTGCTTTTTACAGCAGTCACACATGCAGTTTTAAATGGCAGACTGTCCTAGGTGACATCATACACAACAGCAGCCCCTCCCCTGCCTCTCTCTACTCCACCCTTTCTTCAGAGTCAGCACTTTGGACCCTTAGCTATTTGTCTTAATTTCCTCATTTCTAAATGGTTATTTGCTGATTTCCACATTATGTTTCATACTGCTTTCTCACTCTGGAGTCACTACACAGTCTTATGTGCCACTACTATAGTAGAGTGTTTGAAATGAGCCTGCAATAAATCCCCCTGTCCATGCTTGTAATGTCCCTTACCAAGAGACAGAATTTATTTCCTCTCCGTTTGACTCTGGGAGGGCCTGATGACTTGCTTTGAACAAGAAGGTATTCTGGGAATCCATTCTAAAACTAGATAGAGAAACGACTCACCTTTGCTCTTGCCCTTGAGGGGCACTGTCCTGAGGCTTTCAGTAGATAAGCTGAGTCTTATCCATGGAAGTGTGGTAGCCCACATAAAACACAGAAGCACAGTGTCCTTGCTGAGGCCTTTAGGCCTGCCAGCCACCGCCAGCTGCCAGCCATCACCAGCCCTCCATACGAGTAGGAACCTTTCTGTGTATTTTGTCTTCACCAGGTCCCCCAGGTGTGAGGAGCCGTGACTGAAGGCCTGCCCATCGGAGGCCAGTCCAAGTTGCTAAGCTATGTGCAGCTAAGACTGCAGTTGTTTCAGTTCCCTGTGTGGGAGTGATGTGTTACACAGAAATAGATTTCTGATATGACATCCCATCACTCATACACATTTCGTCTCCTTGTATCTTTGTCATGCGCCTGATAACATGCATGGTCATTCTCTTCCTAGTTAGTAACTGTTGACACTGGTTCAGTGCAGAGCACGGAACTACGTTATGAATGGTTTTCTTCCCTTGTGCTTCATTTTGGTTTTCCAGAAGTTCCTTTGGCCTCTTAACACATTTTACTTAGCTTTCTTCCAATCTCTTGATATGTTTCTCTCCTTCGCTTATAACTCTGTCAAATGCCTCACAACCCATTCTTCCTTACGACGAGCCTGTCATAGAACTATTATTTTTATTTTCTTCTGGAATCCTATCTCTCAGAGCCCTTTTGCTGTCCCATTTTAATCTGAAATGGTGGCCCCATAAAATGGCTGCCCACAGACCTTGCTTTCTTCTTATACCCCGAGTCCTTTTCACCTCTTTTGCCCAAATCTCCCACACTGCCTTTATTCTTTTCCAGTAATGCCTTCCTTTGTTTTTTGCAGAAGTTTATCTTGTAGAAGTTTTCTGAGAAAGAAAAAAAAAAAACCCAAACAAACCAAAATGGATTTTCCTTGTAAGTGTTGTTTTGTTAGTGTACAGGGAAATGCATCCTGCTGTGACGTTTCCATGCACATATCATCCTGTGTTGATCTCACATGCTCCTCCACCCATTGCATCCCTCCTTCCCCATCACTGCTGGTCCTCTTTGCTCCTCCACCCATTGCATCCCTCCTTCCCCATCACTGCTGGTCCTCTTTGCTCCTCCACCCATTGCATCCCTCCTTCCCCATCACTGCTGGTCCTCTTTGCTCCTCCACCCATTGCATCCCTCCTTCCCGATCACTGCTGGTCCTCTTTGCTCCTCCACCCATTGCATCCCTCCTTCCCCATCACTGCTGGTCCTCTTTGCTCCTCCACCCATTGCATCCCTCCTTCCCCATCACTGCTGGTCCTCTTTGCTCCTCCACCCATTGCATCCCTCCTTCCCCATCACTGCTGGTCCTCTTTGCTCCTCCACCCATTGCATCCCTCCTTCCCCACCACTCCTGGTCCTCTTTGCTCCTCCACCCATTGCATCCCTCCTTCCCCATCACTGCTGGTCCTCTTTGCTCCTCTACCCATTGCATCCCTCCTTCCCCATCACTGCTGGTCCTCTTTGCTCCTCCACCCATTGCATCCCTCCTTCCCCATCACTTCTGGTCGTCTTTGCTCCTCCACCCATTGCATCCCTCCTTCCCCATCACTGCTGGTCCTCTTTGCTCCTCCACCCATTGCATCCCTCCTTCCCCATCACTGCTGGTCCTCTTTGCTCCTCTACCCATTGCATCCCTCCTTCCCCATCACTGCTGGTCCTCTTTGCTCCTCCACCCATTGCATCCCTCCTTCCCCATCACTTCTGGTCGTCTTTGCTCCTCCACCCATTGCATCCCTCCTTCCCCATCACTGCTGGTCCTCTTTGCTCCTCCACCCATTGCATCCCTCCTTCCCCATCACTGCTGGTCGTCTTTGCTCCTCCACCCATTGCATCCCTCCTTCCCCATCACTGCTGGTCCTCTTTGCTCCTCCACCCATTGCATCCCTCCTTCCCCATCACTGCTGGTCCTCTCCCTAAGCACTGACTGCCGCCTTCCTGCTCTTCTAGAGCATGTATCCCAGGCCCCCTTTCACATCCCTCCCTCCATGTCATAGCACCCTTTCTACTTTCATGTATCACGTGATATTTCTACACTTAGGTTTTTGTGGAATCTCCATGCTGGTCTTGCTGGTTTCTGTTACACCGGCAGCGTGGAAGCCTTTTTCTTCTCCACATTCCCACCAGCATTTGCTGTCTTCTGTTTTCTTGGTGGTAGCAATACTGACTCGGCTGACAGAATTTCAAAAATAGCTTTAATTTAATTTTTTCTCATCACTGAGTGTATTGAATAAAAATGTCAAATAGTTATTAGTCATTCACATTTTTCCCCTTAACATCTATCTATTCAGTTCATTTGCCCATTTATTAACAGTGGTTTTAAACATTCGTTTATTCACCGCCATCTTTCTGTCTGTAGGCATGCATGTCATGGCCTGTGTGTGGAGGAGAGAAGACAACTTTGTGAAGTAAGTTCTCTTCTCCCACCATTATATGAATTCCAGGGATCAAACACAGATTACCAGGGTTGCAACACAAACATCCTTATTCTTGGAGCCGTCTCATAGGCTTTGGAGGTTTTTAAAATTTCTTTTTGTATGCAGTGTTTGCAGCTCTTCCTTATTAGTCTGTACAGAACTGGACAAGTGTCTGACGTTTCTCTTTGGCAGATTCTTCTCCACCCCATCCCACCTTTTCATAATGGGAGCCATCATTGACAATACTCTGTATGCCTATCTGTCCAGTAGGCAGGCTCTCCTACTCTTGCTTGGTTTGCAGCCCCAAAGGTGCGGTTGGGAAAGCCACCTCAGTACTGAGATATGGACACGCCTTTGAGCTTTCAAACCAACTGGACATCAATGGAGAGATGCAGCTGTGGAGGTCCAAGTTCATGAAGCCATGAGCTTCATGGCAGATAGTGGGGTCCTGAGGTTGAGCAAACTGCTGGTTTCAAGCTCAAGGCTATTGAATGGCTGAGTTGTTCCCAGTGGACTACCCTCTGTTCACAGGCACCACAGGTGGGCCTCACTTTCGACAGAAAATTCACTGCTTTCCCTGTTTCCCAAGGCAGTTCTCACCCTGGGGCTGTGGCAGGTTGAATCTAGGCTCACTCATTACAATGGTCCTAGTTTTAGGCACCTAGGGTAGCTCAGCATTCTCTCAAGATGGTGCCTGAAGTTACCCTCAGGCCTGAGGACACATCTCTCTATTGCTGATCTACAATTGGCTGGAGCAGCAGCCAGCTCTAATACTTGTGAGGCTGTGGGCTTGTCCTGTGGATGGCAAAGCCAACTTCTTTTCACCAGGACTTTCTTTCACATGAGGCTTCTGCCTCCAGGTGCCCTGGTGGGGTTGTGCTTGCCTTGCCTTTCCTCTTTTTGGCCCCCCTCTTTTTTTTTTTTTTTTCTACTGTTTCTTTGTTTTGCAGCTGTCCTACTGTCCATTTCCTGGACCCAGGAAGCTCTTTCTCTCCTTCTTTCTTTCTTATTTTGAAACTTCACTTTGTCACACATCCGCAGCATCTAGTCTTCCATCTTACCTGGATGTCTACCTTCACTCTACATTCATAGTTTGTCTGGGTATAGACTTAAAAATTGGGCATAATTTCCCCAGAGGATACTGTAGTCTTAACTGCCTGCCTTGTAGTGAACAATGCTGCTGCTGAAAATTTTTCTTGTGATATTTTTCAATTCTTTGATATTCGTCTTTTTAAAGGACCTTTTCCGTATTTTCTTTTTTAAATTTTAATTTTATTAATTTATTCAGATTACAACTCAATTGTTATCCTATCACTTGTATCCTTCCATTCCTGCCTCCCTCCCACTTTCACCCTATTCCCCTCCCCTAGGTCTAAGACCGAGGGGGACGACCTCCTCCTCCATGATATGGTCATAGGCTATCAAATCTCATCTTGGTAGCCTGCTTATTCTTTCTTTGATTGCCATCAGGCCTCCTCACCAAAGGGAGGTGGTCAAAAATGGAAATTCCATCTTACACCCATCAGAATGGCTAAGATAAAAACCTCAAGCAACACCATATGCTGGAGAGGATGTGGAGAAAGAGGAACACTCCTTCATTGCTGGTGGGAATGCAAACTTGTGCAACCACTTTGGAAATTTATCTGGCACTTTCTCAAAAAACTCGGAATAGGGCTTCCTCAGCTTCCTCAAGACCCAGCTACTCCACTCCTTGGAATATATCCAGAAAATGCTCCACCACACAACAAGGACATATGCTCAACCATGTTCATAGCAGCCTTATTCATAATAGCCAGAACCTGGAAACAGCCTAAGTGTTCCTCAGTTGAAGAATGGATAAAGAAACTGTGCTACATGCTTCCTGCCATGATGATAATGGCCCAAACGTCTGAAAATATAAGCCAGATCTAGCTGCCTTCTTGATCTCGCCATGTGGCTATTCTTCATGTTCTTCAAATTCTTGTCTAGGACCAAATTCATCTTTAACAAAAATGTGTTTTCTCTGAATGAATAGAGCTTCAATGTGTCAAGGAACTATATCACCAACAACAGTCTTAGTTATTCAGCATAAGTCTTGATTGTTCCAACATTATTAGCAATGGCTGCTAAATCCATCCACTATACACTACTATAACAACTACTATTAACAACAAAAGCAACAACAACAACAACAACAACAATAACAACAACAACAACAAGAAAAATAATATTTGTTGTAGTTACTTCTTTTCTGACTTAGGCCTTCCTGCATTATGTCAATCCCTTCACTACATGCATTTCTCATTCCAGGTTAATATCATTGTTTCAACTGAAACCAACCCTGAGAAGAACAAAAGTGTCCACTCTCAGTACCATTTGCTCTCTAGTCTCCGAGTCTGAACTTTATTGAACATTCTATTAAACATTTTCCCTCTGATTCTGGGTTTCATAAAGCTCTTTTGCTTGTCTTCCACTTCATGCTCTGAGTGAATCGATGGTACAGTGGTAGTTGCTACCTATCAGATTCACAGTAAATATGCCCATTTAATATAGGCAGATAGAACATGGACTAGTGTTTGTGCTAAGGTTAATTTTCACTCTTTTTTTTTGGAATATTATTTTTTATATTGAGCTAAAAGTTATCATTCCCACATTTCTACTCATTTGTTATGATTACATTCTTTTAATATAAGACCCAGATTTTCTAGAACATCATATTGAACTTCAAATACCATCTTACAAGTTGCTCAGAGTCCTGAAATTTTCTGACTCTCAGTATTCAAACCACACACCATGGCTTGCCTCATGCACTTGAAAACAGCACAAAGGTACTTTGTCTCATCCTGTGCCCTGGGATTTGGAAAGTTTTGGAGTTACAAAACAAAAAAATCGATCTAACCCCTTGGTGAGACTTCCAGACACTGAAGTCAGCCATTAATTCCCTAGGCTGATGTTTTCCACTTTGGCCCTAGAGAGCAAATGACACTGAGAGTGACACTTGTGTTCTTCTCAGGGTTGTACCCACCTTGGCCCTTTACAGTCTTATCTTGAGTGTGTGGTGGTGACACCACATGGTGCTGTCTGGGCAGAATATACTGGACTGTCCCTGCCTGCACTGTCTGTGGACACTGACATCTTTAAACACAGCCCAAATCTGTTTCTCTTTTGTGTTAGGGAAAATGATACATTTGCAATTCCTACTTCTTTCTACTTACGTTATCAAGCTACACGTTCTACACCTAACACTGAAACACTGGGTTTATTTTTGTTTAAATACATCTGGTCAGCTTGCAACCATCATATAATCTTATATTTTGTTGAAATACTAATTCTGTTCATTCAGTGAATTCTCCAGTTCTCCCAGGTTTGTGACGTTAAAATGATGTTAGTTTGAATTATCAGCCTGTACCCATCATGGCTGGAATTTGAAGAACGTTTGTTAGAATTGAAGTCTCTGAAGGCTGGTTGTTTTTCCTCTGATGCTGATTCCCCATGAATGCCTGTTTATATGTTTGAATTTCACCCGTATTATGGATCACAGAAAAATATGGGGTCAGAAAAGTACCTTCTGGGCCATCACATAATTAAGTAATACTGTTTCTCTAAGAGATAATACTTTTTTTTTCACCCTAGAATAGAGACCACAGTCCTATTCAGATACCTACTGTATTATTTGCTGTTTCTCTATCCTGTAAACCTTTGAAGTTGTCATTAGAAAATAGAGAAATAACCGATTCTCTTTGTCTATCTGAACAGGTTTAAGAGCCATGGATATCCACGCAGGAACACTGGCCACGGTTCATACTTGCTGTGTCAGTGTTCTCAGAGGCACGGGCCATGCTTTGTATTTGCTGTGGTTTGGAAATGGTTTGAGTTTTCTCAAAGGTATCAAACATATAGTGCAGTTCACTCCTCTTTGTGAGGTAGAGAAAGGGTGGACACTTAATCTTCCTGCAGTGTCCAGAGGTAGGAACTTTGCAAAGCATTGAAATTCAATGAAAACAAAGGAACAGCATACCCAAATTGTGGAACACATTGAAAGCTGTGCTAAGAAGAAAATTCATAGCATTAAGTGAATTTATAAAGAAATAGAAAACATCCCATATAAGCAACTTAATGACACACCTGAAAACCCTAGGGGAAAAAAAGGCAGAAACACCCAAGAGGAGTATATGTCTGGAAATAATCAAACTCAAGGCCAAAATCAATAAATTAGAAGCAAAGAGAACAATTAAAAGAACCAACAAAACCAGAAGCTGGCTCTTTGAGAAAATCAACAAGATAGACAAATCATTAGCCAAACTAACTAAAAGGCAGAGAGATACTATCCAAATCAACAAAATCAGAAATGAAAAGGGAGACATAACAACAGACACTGAAGAAATAAAAAGAATCATAAGATCCTACTTCAAAGGCATATATGCCACAAAATGTGAAAAATCTAAGGGAAATGAACAATTTTCTTGATCAAGTCCACTTACCCAAATTGAATCAAGATCAGATAAACAGGCTAAATAGTCCTATTTCCTCTACAGAAATAGAAGCAATCATTAATAGTCTCCCAACCAAAAAAAGCCCGTATTATGGGCCAGGGCCAGATGGTTTCAGTGCAGAATTCTACCAGATCTTCAAAGAAGAGCTAATACCGTTACTCTTCAAACTACTCCAAAAGATAGAACTAGATGGAACATTACCAAACTCATTCTATGAGGTCACAGTTACTTTGATACCTAAGCCTCACAAAGACCCAACAAAGAAAGAGAATTTCATACCAATTTCTCTTATGAACATTGATAGCTTTAGATCATAGGTGAGACTTCTAGGATTGAATCCTCTTGGCCCTAGAGATACTAGGTAGACACATCACTGGTATCCAGTCCCTGTCTCTTGACATTGCCACGTGACATTCTATGCTGCTTTGAGACTCTGCCAGCCACATTACCTTTACACAGTCTCTCAACCTCCTGAACCATGAACTCAAGCCTCTTTATGACTTCTCCCAAGCATTTAATTATTGTAACATGAAGTAGACCAGTCCTTCTCTCTCAGGTTATTCTCCCGTCCCACAAGCTTCCTTGGGGAACATTTTCTCTCTCCCATGTGTGAGCTTTCCCAAGCACTAGCTCTCGTCTCTAGGGTATCTCTATATCCCTCATTCCCTATGGGCTAAAATTCCTATAGTGTTTTTTCTTTTCTTTAACTCAGCTTAAGTTTTACATTGTTTCACCTTGGATTCTTAGAGTTCTAGGCAAAGAAATTAAATTTCAGGTCTTTCTTCAGATTCAGTGGATTCTCAATTTTTATTCTCTCTGCATTCTCAAGATACTTATTATGTTATCAATGTAAAGGAAATACTGTGAGATAGGTTGTAAACTCCCTGAGTGTGGGAGTCCATGTTTTGTTTTCCTGTGATAGTTCTTCCTCGCTCTTCTCTTAGAGTTCTAGGCAGATCATGTCAATCTAGTAGACTTGACATTTCAGAAAACTCAAAGAAAGGGAGCACATGTCAGGAAACAGATGAGACCTCACAATTTTTCCTTTTAAACACACACACACACACACACACACACACACACACACACACACACACGTACACACACTCCCCAGAAGCACACACACATACAGGGACACACATGCTCACACACACACATGTACACACACTCCCTAGATGCACACACACATACAGGGACACACATGCTCACACACACATGAATATGCTCTTTGAAATCTTTAGAGGAACATTTCTCAGAGCTGTTTCACTTTCCTACAAGAACATTCTGTTTTCCAAGTTGAGTATTTGTCATGATAAGAACTTCCACTGCTCCTCTGTGGGATCATCACACTGGGAAAGGCTGTGTGGTACAGGGTATGCTGGACTGGATGGGCCCCCAGGAGTGCCTCACCCATGCCTGGGGAGTGCCCGAGCTGTGAAATTGCACTCTTCAGGACTTCACAAAGCACATTTTCAGCCTCTGCACAATTAGATTTTTTTATATTTCATACTTTTTGAATTTTTTTGGGGGTGGGGCAGGAATGGAGGAGGATGTCCTTGGGTATTTTAGAAGAGTTTTTTTTTTTAAATCAGTGTTTAGTTATATCACCTCCAATAATTAGTTTCAAGGTGACAATACTTACTTCTTTTGGTACTCTCATCCTTCTCACTAACTGGTAGATCAACACTGAAGGATTAGATTTGACATTTTTTTTTAAAAAGTCTAGTTTATAATTTGATTCAGCAGGCTGCCTTTTCTTTGCAGCCCCATGCAAGTAGTGGAACCCTCCATTTCATCTGAATATGTGTTTGGCATTCATCGAGACCTAGTTTGTCTTATGTAACTGAGAGCCACACTTGTTTCTAGTGACCTCCATCTTTTAACCATGACCGAGACTCACTGGAGTGAGAATTCACTGAAAAAGATGTGTGGCCATTGTCTTTGCTCCTGCCTCAAGGGGAGTGTCTTTGCTGTTGATGGTAGCCAACACACTCCACACATGACCTGATAGTTTATGCTAATGAGATGACTCAAGATGGGGTCTGTCTAGCCCAGAAAGGACAAGCATGTGGTTAGATGGTTTGGGCTGTGAGAGCCTCTTGGTGTAGCCATTCTCATGTGATGAATCCCCAAAATTCTGGATGCTGGAAGTTGGGTCAGTATCTCTGCTTACAGTAGTCCATCTGAGTTGTCATGCTGGGTGTCTAAGGTAGTGAGTCCCTGGAGTTACAGAGCTTTGCACACAGGCTCTCCCAGACTGTGCTCTCTGCTCTCTTCAGTCAGGGTCCTGTTGCTAGCACAGTAGTAGTCACAAGAGCTTTCCTAGTTCTGTGGCATGTTAGAGACACCATGGAACCCAAGCATGATGGTGATCACTGCTCTTTTTATAACCAGGTATTTGACCCGAAGATTGCCTTAAGGACTTCCATGTTTAAACTGGTGTCTGAGGTAAAATAGATCTTTCGTTGCAAGAAGCAGAAAATATGTAACTGAGGTGGGACCTACCTGTAATCTCAGAACTTGTGAAGTGTAGGTTGGCTTTGACTCTGTCATAGTTTGAATAAAAATGGCTCAATAGGCTCATATATTTGAATGCTTGGTCCCCAGTTAGTGGACTGTCTGGGAAGGTTTAGGAGGGGTGGCCTTGTCAAAGTAGGTGTGGCCTTGTTGGATGAGGCATGTTATTATGAATGGGCTTTGAAATTTCAAAAGCCCACACCAAAACCAGTCTCTCTCTCTCTCTCTCTCTCTCTCTCTCTCTCTCTCTCTCTCTCTCTCTCTCTCTCTCTCTCCCTCTTTCTCTCCTGCCTGCAACTTGCCTACTAGAACTGTCAGCTGCGGCTCCAGTGCCGTGCTTGCTGGCACACTCCCACACTCCCTGTCATGGTGATTATGGACTTAACCCTCTGTAACTGTAAGCAAGCCCCAGTTAAATGCTTCCTTTGAGCAGTCACCTTGGTAATGGTGTTTTTTCATAACAATTGAATAGTAACTAAAACAGACCCTATTTCAAAACTCTGTGGGCTTCTGTTGGTAGTGTGTTTACCTAGCATGTATGAAGTCCTGGCTTTGACTGCTAGCACCACATAAAACAAGACATTGTGGCACAAGGCTGTAATCCCAGCCCTTGGTTGGCAGAGGCAGGAGAATAAGAAACTCAAGGTCATCTTCACTATATAGCAAGTTCAAGGCCAGTTTGAGCTCCATGAGACCCTGTCTCAAATGTGTGTGTGTGTGTGTGTGTGTGTGTGTGTGTGTGTGTGTGTGTGTATCCAACAGGTGAGGTTGTGGCTCAGAGATAGCACACTTATCTAGCATAGCATGGTCAAGGCCTTAGGTTTGATCCCAGCATTGAAAAAACAAAGGAAAAACTGAAAGGAAACAAAAACATTTATGTCAGATAATGAAACCCAGATGATTAAAATAATTGTTTAAAAACCTTGCTTTTAAACGAAGTCATGTAAAGAGAAAGGGGCACCTATAGCCTATTCACTTGATGAGGATGTTGACATTTTCTTCAACCTAGAAACCAAGCATGCAGAGTGTAATTCGAGACTGCATTTGAGGCTGAGCAGTGGATACAGAGAACACTTCTGACCAGGCTGACTTCCTTGGCTCCTGCTTTTACTCTGTGTTCTGGTGTTGTCCAGACTGTTGAAGGGGACGTTCTGCTACCTTGAGCTGGCTTTGAAAAGATTGTTAGTGCCTGGCAGTGGTGCTGCATGCCTTTAGAGACAATTGGATCTCTGAGTTTGAGGCCAGCCTGGTCTACAGAGTGAATTCCAGGACAGCCAGGGCTACACAGAGAAACCCTGTCTCAAAAATGACCAATAAATAGATAGATGATGATAGACAGATAGACAGATTAAGGAAAAAAAGACTGTTGGAATGTTAATAAGTGGCTCTCCAATTCCACGGCTCTCAGTAGCAGGATTTTGAATGGATTTATTTCCCTCAGTCTCACACTGAGGACAGATAGGCGGAATCAAGGCCTCAGGGTAGCACTTTCTCTTTAAGAATCACAAAAAGGTCTGTGCCTCCCACAATCAGTTCTGTGTATTTAGACTACATGCATGCACCATTAAGCCCAGCTGATGACTCCATTTCTTAAATTTTCCTGGAGTAGGTGACAAAGCCATCTTTCCTCTTAGTTTATGTTTTAACTTTTTCTGGTCGTTTGTCACAGGCCATCTACCTAGTGCTTCCCATAATTTAAGCATGACCATTATTTTAGTAGAGTTTGAAGAGAAATGTACTTATTAGTCTGTCATATTTAAATAGAAGGCTCATCAGTTGTATTTTAATTGTAACAATCCTATCAGTTTCTGCTGCTCAGTGAGTCCCTTGAACTGCTGAGAAACTGGCAAACCTAAAGTTGTCAGAAGTAAGGGATGGATGCCTGTGTGCATGCTTTTGCTTCTCTGCTTCATGTATGTATGTATGTATGTATGTATGTATGTATGTATGTATGTGAGATGGGACCTTATTGTAGTCCAAGCTGATCTAGACTCCCTGTACAGCCCAGGCTGACCTAAAACCAGCACTTATCCTCTTGGCTGAGTCTCTTCAATGCCTCTGTGTTCACGTGAGCGTGTGTGTGTGTGTGTGTGTGTGTGTGTGTGTGTGTGTGCATGCTAGAATTATGGCACCCTCCGCATTTGAGGAAACAGCAGAGGCAGGAAGGTGTTTCTGATCTTTCTCCTCTGTCTTCTGAAGCAAGCCATGAAGTCTTCTGCCCTCTTTCTGCACCTCCTCAGACCCTAATAGGAGAGATGTCTGCCATACAATACAAGAGACTTTAACTCTGATCTTTGGCAGAGAAGACCCTAAACGAAGAGGTCTTAGTCTAACTGTTGAGCCATGGCCCCTTGTCTAGTCATGGTTCTCCAGAACTCTCCATGGCCACATCCAGCTTGGTACAGAAATTCACAGACTCCTCTGTTGCATTGGGTTTTCATTTCTGAAGCTTCCATGTCATGTGAAACATCTTTTGCATAAGTTGGGGTCAATTATAATGTTTATCTTTTGTTAAAAGGGCCCAACCGTAAACACAGAAATGTGTGGAGGTGATGTCCTACCTTGGAGCCTTCCCTTTTCAGCCTGAGCCCTTAGCTCATCTTGTCACAACAGAGAAACAGGGACCAAAACTGAAAATGGGAAAAGTGGGAGATTCAACTTTGTCTTCCTCACTAGTGTGTTTTAAGCTCTCTTTGTGACTGCAAAGGTCCACTGTGTTCTTACCTTCGACACGGTGCTCTCGGCTGCTGACTATTTCTTGCATGGATTCTGAAAATATAGACTGTCTTCTATTTATAACAAGTCAGTATATCACTTAATTTCTCTAGTACCCTTTAACTGAGGTCTAGAATTTTTCCTATGTGATAGATGGATGAACTGAAACTTATAGTTCATGAGGGTTAAGAGAGAGAATGGTAAAGAAGGATGCACCACATCCCCATATAGTCAGTATTATGTTATCAACATTTAAGTACAACTAATAAGTAATACAATTATCATTGATTGTATTAAATGTAAGAGAAATGATGAGCAGTGATGCTTAGGAGTTTGATAAACATCACATGTCTAGAATTGTCTTTTCCCATCTCACTGATTTTTTTTTCCTCAGTACTGTAAGTTGGTAAGGTAAGATATGTAATTTCCATTTTGCATATATTCAAAATGATATAAAGACTGTTGAGGTTTGAATGAGAATGGCTCCTTCCTGGTTCCCAGTTGGTAGAATTGTTTGGGAAGGATTAGGAGGTGTGGACTTATTGAAGGAGGTATTTCTCTTGGAGCGGGCTTAGAGGTTTCAAAGCACTAATGCAATGGCCAGTCTTTCACTTTTGGATTAAGATGTGAGCTCTCAAATGCTCCTTTATTCTGCCATCACGGACTTTAACCCCTGAAAGCTTTCTTTTATAAGTTACCTTGGCTATGGTGTTTAGCAATAGAAAAGTAACTAAGACAAAGAGCTATTTCACAGATGCCCACAATAAATGTTATTTTAAGACATATCTGAATGTCTGCTTCAATTTCTTAGCAATTTTGTTCTATAAGATAGAAAAATGGTTCTCAAGATAGAAAGAGAAAAAGTCATTTATTGAGCTTCTACTGTATGTTAGACAGCCAGACACTGTTTAGGACATCATGTGGCCTTCTTTATACTCTGTATTGACTGCAGGGCTGACTGGCTGCTGTTTTTATATCTCCATTGTACCTGAAGCTCAGAGAAGCCATAGAATGGCTGGGTTATCAATAAATGCGTTCATGATGTCTGGTTTTAATTGTTACCTTGGCGTAGCAGAGTCATTTGGGAAGATAGTGTCAATGAGAGGTTCACCTGTGATCATGCCTTGATTGTTAACCAATGTGGGGAAGTCCAGCCTACCGTTGGCAGCACCATTCCCTAGGCAGGGCCCCTGGATGTGTTGTGTAGAGACGGTAACAAGCGCAAACAGCATGTGTGAGTTTCTTCTTTCTGTGTTGACAGTGGGCATGGTTGAGTAAGCTATTTTAAGTCCTTGCCACCTTGTTTTCTTGACAACAAAGGACTGTAACCTGAAACTGTGAGCCACATAAATCCCTTCTCCTAAAGCTGCTTTTTGTCAAGGAATTTTTATCAGAGCAACAGAAATGAAACTAGAACAGTGTCCATTTCATGCACTGCATGACCATTTTGATGTTCAGCTCCAAGAGTGTGTTGTTTTTGATCCCACAGGAATGTGTGTGGAGGACAGCTTGCTCAGTGCTTGTACCTTATCACAGAAACATCAGTGGCTTCTTAGAACTGAAACCAAAGATAAGTTTCTCAGCAACCCTCTCACAGATTCCTGTCCTTACAGAGCATGATCATGTATTCTCCTCTCTGGTCTGGGAAAAGGATATGTTTGAGGAAATGTTTCTTTTGTGGTTACTTAACTAAAGGTCTCTCTTCTTTCTTCCCTCTGAGTTCATAGGCAACATCTTTAATTGTCCTGCCTGTGTCCTCTGCACTAAAATGGCCATGCTATGAATGTTACAAATGAAAAAGAACTTTAATCCTCTGCTAAAATTTCTGCTTCAGAATATATTCAGCTGGTTTGGATTTACTCAAAAGTATTATAAGTAAAAGATTTAAGTAAAACATGCACTTGATATGGAAATCTAATAGTTAAGAGGCCTGCACAACTTGCCATATGTTTGTGAGAGAAACTAGCAGTTCAGGTGGGCAATTATTTACTGCTTTCTAGAGGACAACATGAGCTACCTGAGAGCCATGAAAAATAAAAAAATTAAAATAAATAAATAAATGAGACAGTTGAGTCTGTATTGGGAAAGAAAGTATAGAGACACTGGCGTCATAATCAGGAAAAAAGCAGAAACAAAAGCTTCCACTAAATAAGAATATACTCCATCATGATGCACCCCTATCTATCTATCTATCTATCTATCTATCTATCTATCTATCTATCTATCTATCTATCTATGTATCTATATAGCTATCTATGTATCTATGTATCATCTATGTATCTATATCTATGTATCTATGTATCATCTATGTATCTATGTATCTATATCTATGTATGTATGTATGTATGTATGTATGTATCTGTCTGTCTGTCTATCTATCTATCTATCTATCTATCTATCTATCTATCTATCTATCTCTCCTCTATCTATAGTTGATTATGATGGTAACCTTCACTCCACCCTGCAAAGGAGTTCAAGCTATGTATCCAGAGGATGTCCTGGAAAGTTTAATTTCTGGATCTGGATTTAAGAGTGTATGAATTTCAGGGTGATTTCTAGAAGCACAGTCCAGCTGTTGTCACAGGTGAGATGAACAAGCTGGTGTTCATGTCCAAGTGCAGTCTGCACACACCCTTACCAAGACAAGACCTCTAAGATGCACCCACTTTCATCTTCTGAAACACCCAAACTTATGCCTTAGTTTATTGCATTAGAGATATTGGGTTCATTGTCTTGTTTCTCTTTTGTATGTATGTGTGTGCATGTGTGTATGTATGTATGTAATGATAAAGTCTTGGCACATACCTGAGTGGGATCTTAGAGTTCTGGAGTGCTGAAGCTGTGGGCATGCACCATCATATAAGGTCAATTTTGTTTCTTCTGCTAAAAGAACTAAACCAAACCAAACCACCATCTAGCTGCATACTCTAAATTTGTCTTCCAATTTGTCTAAAGATGTGCTTGCTTCTTTCCTTAATAATACACCAAGCACATTTAATGGTATTATGAGTGGATTTTTACTAAATTTTTTTAGTTTTTACACACACATTTCTATTATTACACATATATACAATAAACTACCTATAGCAAGAAGAACCATGACACAATCAGAAATTATATAAATGTACATGCTAAGTGTTTTGGCTATTTGTATTTGACAGCCTTGAAGAAGAACACATTCCTATCTTTGTATCTAAAATTCTGAATGTAAACCAATATCTATCATATCTCATCATTATCAACTTAAAACCTCTATCTAGACCTAAAAACATCTTAACCCATAAACAACTAAGCTTAGTTGTAGAACTAAACTATCTGGTCTTCAACCCCATCAGAGACTTGAGAAGGAATAAACTTGATTATCTGAGTATACCATGAGTGCAAGTTAGTAGCTTTACAAATGAGAAGATGTCAGAGACAGTTTGCTACCTGAAGAGTCATCCAAAGTTCTCTATAATGTTGGAACATCTTCTTCAGCTTTCTGGCCCAATTTATCTGACTGACATATTTGTGAGGCAGGAACTATTGAGGACTTGCTTACCCTCTCTTGGCAGAGTTTAGCCATAGACTCTGACTGCTTCCAAGCTTTCCTTTTTAAAGGCAGAATTCTGTCAGTGGTATAAACAAGGACATTTTGCCCAGTGGCTTGTTTGCTACATTTGAAACTATCTCCATAAGGAGGTTCTTTAATGCTCATCATCCTCTTTGAGGTAGGCTGGATGTTTCCAGGAGTTAACCTGTCTCATTGTCAATGATTCTTTAAAAAACATTTTAAATGCCATATTCTGTATGTCTCTGAGGTTTTTGAAGACCTTACCTAACTATTTTACCTTATCTTTCTGTGGAATCATATCTATCTGTTGCACCTAAGATGTATATTCTTGTGATAAAAATAAACTCATAAAAAAATAGACTCATAATTGATCATGATATGGTCAACTAACAACTTGTATATCTTATTTATCCTAAACAACTTGCAATTGCACATTCAAAGTATTGGAAGTAAACTTTGTATTATTAATTGAGTTATATGGGTACAATACCTCATATTATAGTAAAAATATATACAATATATGTGAAGAATAATCTTACAATTGAATTATATATCACTGTATCTAGAATTTACTTATTTTGCATCTATATACAAAATTCTTTACCAGTGAATTAAAAATAACCTTGTGAGTGGCAATTGAAGCATTAAGTTTTGGAGTAGATTCACTAATCTACTTTTTTGTTCTATCTTCTCTATATATTTGTATATTTCCTCTTCTTTCTTTTCAACCCCTATCTCCAAACTAATCATGTAAGATAAAGGAAAAGAGAGACATCCCTGAGTCCAACCTTGTTTTCTCTCTAAATAAGACCAATAATAACTTGTAATCAACTCCCATTGAAAATAACCCTCTATAGCCCAAGAAAGCAACCACAAACCTACCCAACCCCTCCCCCCTTTAAAGGAAATGGGGCATCATTCTCTAATGTTTCTTCTGGCTGATTTGGGAGGAATAATACATTTGTAGGGGGCAGAAATAAAATTAGGGAAATGGTTAAACAAGCTAGGTAGCATTTGTGGTCCAGTTTCTAAATGTTGAGAAATTCTAGGCTTAATTAGAATCCTGGATGGAACAGTTTGAAATGCTGGACCAATTGAGATTGGAAGTTTTCTTTGAAAGTGTCCTGGGAGCTGTCTTGTTCTGATGAGAAACATCAATTGAAGCAGTTGGTGCTGGAACATGAAGGATACAGAATGTCAGTGTCCAGCATGCTGAGAGGAATGAATCCTGTCAGGTCTGATCCACTGTCAGTGTCTGGTTCTTTTGTTCTGAAAACATATAGTTTGTCACAAGCATTATACAGTCCTAAAATTATAAATGTTTAAGGTGTGCATGATGCAGAGAACAATTAAGACTGGTTCTCTGCTCTTTGTAAGAGCAGAATAAAAAACATCTGTAAATCTTCATTCATTCCATATGAAGAATGGCATCTAATAATAATCCATAGGGATTCAGAATTGTCTATGCCTGGAAATTCATGTCTCAGCCATTCTCAGAGTGATTCCTATATAAAGGGAATTACCAATATAAGTTACTTGCTTGTTCTTCAGTTTAAATTCTTTATATGCTGATTGTATCCCCCCATCCCCTCAGGATGCCCCCTCCCTCCCTCATCCCCTCTCCCTCCCACCCTTGGTCCTCAGAAAGGGGAGCCCTCCTCCCCTAACATCTCACCTCAGCCTATCAAGTCCCATCTGTACTACCTGTAATCTCTTCTTCTGTAGCCTGGCAAGGCCGCCCTGCCAGGGGGAAGTGATCAAGTTCGGTGGCCAGAGTGCATGTCTGAAGTAGTCCTTACTCTCCACATTTTGGGACCCACAAGAAGACTGTGCTCCTACATCTAAGCAGAGGGTCTAGGTTCACATCATACATGGTCCTTGGTTGCTGTTTAAGTCTCTGTATTTTAGTGTAGTTATTCTTTATTATGTGGCTAATATCTGCTTATGAGTGAGTATACACCATACATTGTCTTTCTGTGTCTTGGTTACCTCACTCAGGATGATATTCTCTAGACCCACCCTTTTGCCTGCAAATTTCAAGATTCCTTTGTTTTTAATAGCTGAGTAGTATTCCATTGTGTACATGCACCACAGTTTCTTTATCCATTCTTCGAGGGACATCTAGCAATTTAACAGCATAGCTCTAGAACAAAAAGAAGCAGAGACACCCAAGAGAAGTAGACAGCTGGAAATCATCAAACTCAGGTCTAAAGTCAGTAAATTTGAAACAAAGAAAACAATTCAAAGAATCAATGAAACCAAGAGCTGATCTGAGAAAAATTAACAAGATTGACAAACTTAGCCAAACTAACTAAAAGGCAGAGGGAGAGTATTCAAATAAACAAAATCAGAAATGAAAAGGGAGACATAATGACAGACACTGAAGAAATCCAAAGAATCATCAGGTCTTACTTCAAAAGCCTATATTCCACAAAATTTGAAAACCTAAATGAAATGGACAATTTTCTTGATAGCTATTAACTACCAAAATTAAATCAAGATCTGGTAAACAAAATGAATAGTCTTATCACACCTAAAGAAATAGAGGTAGCCATCAAAAGTCTCCTCCCACTCCCCAAAAAGCCAGGACCAGATGAATTCAGCACAGAATTCTACCAGACCTTCAAATAAGAACTAATACCAATTCTCTTGCAGAAGGAACATTACCAAACTCATTCTATGAAGCCACAGTCACCTAGATACTTAAACCACAGAAAAACTCAACAAAGAAAGAGAATTTCAGACCAATTTCTCTTACGAACTTTGATGTAAAAATACTCAATAAAATACTTGCAAACCAAATTCAGGAACACATCAAAACTATCATTCACCATGACCAAGTAGGCTTCCTCCCAGGCATGCAAGGGTGGTTCAATATATGGAAATCCATCAATGTAATTCATCATATCAACAAAATGGAAGAAAAAATTCACATGATCATCTTAGATACAAAAAAAAAGTGTTTGACAAAATCCAACACCCGTTCATGTTAAAAGTCCTGGAGAGAGCAGGGGTACAAGGCACATATCCAGACAAAATAAAGACAATATATAGCAAGGCTATAGCCAACATAAAACTAAATGAAGAGAAACTTAAATCAATTCTACTGAAATCAGGGACAAGACAAGGTTGTTTACTTTCTCCTTATCTCTTCAATATAGTAATTAAAGTCCTAGCTAGAGCAATAAGACAACTGAAGGAGATCAGGGGGATACAAACTAGAAAGGAAGAAGTCAAACCATCACTATTTGCAGATTATATGATATATATATATATATATATATATATATATATATAGTATGTATGTGGCCTCAAAAATTCTATCAAGGAATTCCTACAGCTGATAAACACCTTCAGCATAGTGGCTGGATACAAAGTCAACTAAAAAAAAACCTGTAAACCTTCTGTATACAAATGGCAAACTGGCTGAGAAAGAAGTAAGGGAAATTACACCCTTCACAATAGCCACAAATAATATAAAGTATCTTGGTGTAACTCTAACCAAGAATGCGAAGGACTTATATGAAAAAAAAAAAACAACTTTAAACCTCTGAAGAGAAATTTGAAGAATATTTCAGAAGATGGAAAGATCTCCCATGCTTATGGATTGGGCAAATCAACACAGTAAAAATGGCCATCTTACCAAAAGCAATCTACTGATTCAATGCAATTCCCATCAAAATACTCACACCACTCTTTATAGACCTTGAAAGATCAATTTTCAACTTCATATGGAGAAACAAAAAAACCAGGATAGCTAAAACAATCCTGTACAATAAAAGGGTTTCTAGAGAAATCTCCATCTTGGATTCCAAGCTATACTATAGAGCAACAGTAATAAACACAGCATGGTACGGGCATAGAAATAGGCTGGTTGATCAATGGAATAGAATTGAAGACCCAGGAATAAACTCACATACTTATGGACACTTGATTTTTGATAAAGAAGCCAAATCCATACAATAGAAAAAAGATAGCATCTTCAACAAATGATGCTGGTCTAACTGGGTGGCTACATGTATAAAAATGCAAATAGATCCCTATCTATCACCCTGCACAAAACTGAAGTCCAAATGGATTAAAGACATCAACATAAAACCAGACACACTAAATCTGTTAGAAGAAAAAGTGGGGAAGAACCTTGAACTCATTGACACAGGAGACAACTTCCTGAATAGAACACCAATAGCTCAGGGTCTAAGAACAACAATTAACAAATGTGATTTCATGAAACTGAAAAGCTTCTATAAGGCAAAGGACACTGTCAACAGAACAAAATGACAGCCTACAGCCTGAGAGACCTTCTCCAACCCTACATCTGACAAAGGGCTAATATCTAAAGTATATAATGAACCCAAGAAATTAAACACCACCAAACCAAATAATCCAATTAAAAAATGGAGTATAGAACTAAACAGAAAATTCTCAACAGAGGAATATCAAATGGCTGAGAAAAACTTAAAGAAATACTCAACATCCCTAGTTGTCAGGGAAATGCAAATCAAAACAACTCTGAAATTCCATCTTACACCTATCTGAATGGCTAAAATAAAAAAAACCTCAAGTGACAGCACATGCTGGCAAGGATATAGAGAAAGGGGAATGCTCCTTCATTGCTGGTGGGAGTGCAAACTTGTACAAGCACCTTGGAAATCAATCTGGTGCTTTCTCAGAAAATTGGGAATAATTCTACCTCAAGACCCAGTCATACCATTCCTGGGAATATACTGGAAAGATGCCCCACCATACAACAAGGACGTTTGCTCGACTATATTCATAGCAGCCTTGTTTGTAATTAGCCAGACTCTGGAAACAACCAAGCACATTTTTACACAGGAGCATTCACCGACACCTTTCTTAAGAACTGGGGCCATGCTGTGAGGGAAAGAGAAGACATGTCACCGTCACCTGCGTTAGATGGTCAAGCTGTCAGACCGGGAGTTGAGGAGGAAGCCCACCTGGCTTGTGTGACTGCAGTCTTCATGGAGAGAAGGTGGTACTGGGCAGCTGTTGCTGGGTGGGTTGTTGAGAGAAGGTGTGGTGCAAGATCCTGAAAGAAATTGAAAGAAGTCCAGGGAACAGGCATGATTTAAGCTGGCTCTGTGATCAGCTGTACCTACCTAGGTAGGGAGGAAATTCTACCTAGCAGAGAACAATATTGAACAAAATATGCTTGGTTGAACACTGGCTTGAATTATGAGGTGGTTAATCAGACAGTGATCTCTCTGAATCAATTGGAGTCATTTTTGAGAAAAGAGGACAACTCTCTCTGTGTCTCTCTTTCTCTCTCTGAAGATAGGGCCTTACTATGTAGCTTTTGTTGTCCTGGAAGTCAGTAGGCAGACCAAACTGTCCTCATAGTACCAGAGATCCACCTGTCTCTTGCCTACCAGGAGAGGGGAAGACAAATCTTCAAAACCGACAACCCATTCTCCTTACTTCTGAGTTACCCCCACACCTTGTTAGTCATGCTTGCTCCTGGCTGCAGCTCTGGGTAGCTCCTTTCACCTATCTTGTGTGTGGCAGGGTCAGAGTCACACTTTCTCAGAAAAGCACCAAGATACCAGTGGAAGAAGCATGTGCGTGTTAAAGAGTAAAGTGTGGAGCCCCTGGACCTTGGCATCAAGGCTAGATAGCCTGGCCAGCGTTTTCTTGGCACTAATTTTCTCCTTGCAGACTCTTATGTTGTATTTCAAAGTTATGTAAAGAGGGTTTTAGCAATGTAACAGGGATGCATACTTATTTCTTTAGATGGTTATAAAGTTAAATAAACCCCAGAAACTTCTGACTGTCTTCTTAAAATCCTTTTGTCAAAACAAATAGCCTTGACGTGAACATAAAAACTTAAATGACATTGGCTCTAATGAGACAGCATGGAGCCGAATGAGGCTGAAGTGTGGTGAACACTGGGAAAGTGGGGCTGCTTTTATCTCCCTGGAATGTTTATGTCCTTGCCCGGCTCCTTATCACATCGTGGGAACGTCATTCAGAGAACGAGTGCTAATAACAAACAAGAATGATCCAGCCCCGAGTTGGCTAAACAGTGCAGAGCACCCCGAGAAGTCAAATGAGATACACTGGGCAGGAAGAGCTCAATTGTGGCCATGTCTGATACTCTGCTTGGCCACAGCAAATGCTTGATGACATTGGGGGAAAAGGGCTTTCTGTAGTTCCTTATTTCTACAAGGAAGCCTTCATTCTGCCAGTCATGCAGTCTGGGCTCACAGTTGTTCTTGGATATTTCTCCTCTCTACCTGTATCCCAAAACAGTAACATCTACAGTTACTACATCTTAGCTGTTTTCCTCAAAGTACCTCCTGAATCCAGTGATATCTATTGCCTGACTGTAGCCACCAGCTCAATTTGTTTGCTTGACCTCATCCCTGGATTTAGGTTCTTTGTGGCTTCACTCTCACTAACCTTTGTCTCTTGCAGTTAGAGTAATCATTTTAAAGACCAGGTTGCCATGTAACTCCAATGAAATTGGCCCACAGGATAATCTGGACAGCCAAATCTCTCTTCCACCACCTTCTGTTTTCCCAGTTCAGTCTCTTGACATTGCCTATATGGATATGCAGCCACTACTTCTATTTAAACATGTTTTGCTCATTTCCTCAACATTTCCTTATTTACTGGCCCCCGTATTTATAATTTTTTTTTCTAATTGCTTATGCGATTGCTTGTAAGGGAAGGACTTTTCACATTTCTACTTACCCGTTTGAGAATCTGATGAAGGCCATGGAACCTCATCTCAGTAAATGAGAATCCAGTGGGTTCACTGGTCCATAAGTCTCCATTCTTGAACTTCTTAAGAGAACACTGACTTTCACCTAAGAATTGTTGTTCAAGATCAAGCCTTAAGTTCTTAAATCCTTCTGGAACGTTCCTAAGCTACTCTATCTGATCCTGACAACTCCACTACTCTTTCCCTTTCCCGTAGGCCACTGTTGGTGTTCAGCTCCCTTGGCACTTACTGAAGATCAGTGCTCAGTGTTTGCTTTCTGTGCATGCTCTGTATGCCTCCAAATCACTGGCCACCCCTTGTAGGCCAGGGTGCTCTCACGTAGTAGATGCTGCTTTGATTAGATGAAGAATGGAATCTGTCCTATGGATGAATCCAGTGACTGCTTCTTTGTCCATCCCCTTGATAGCCTGGAGAACCTGTTCTGAAGAGGCCTGCACAGGGCTAGCAGCACAAGGTCTGGGCAAAACTGTGGAGCTAGCAGGCATGGCTATTTCCCTTTATCTCTTTTCAAGTCTTCTTACACTTTGTCCATTGCCATTTCTGCCTCAGCCTGCATCTGTACTTAGGAAAAACTCTAAGTAAAACACTTTCTTTGACTTTAGATCAAACGACAGCACCTCTGTTTTTTCTTTGGAGAGTATTTATAATTAATTCTTGTTTCTCATTATAACAGGAGAGACTAGGTTTTCTAGTAAAGATAATCAAGGTATCTGATAATGTGTAAGGTGACTCATTCTTATGTTTAGATTGTTCAGTTTAACATCTATCTCACCCTCACAGACTCACACAAGTGCATATACAGAAACACACACACACACACACACACACACACACACACACACACAGACAGACAGAGAGACAGAGACAGAGAGACAGAGACACAGAGAGAGACAGAGACAGAGAGACAGAGAAAGAGAGAGAAGGACAAAGGGAGGGAGAACTTGTTTCTGTTAATGGAGCTACAGTCTTAATGTTTGTTAAAGAAACCTGATTTCCTTACATTTGCCAAATATTGTAAGCCACAAAGTCTCCTCTACATTGCCACAATGTTCTCTGGTAGAGAAGGGATTTAAGGAGAAATGATGAGGGGCTAAGGAGCTTTATAAGCAATGCATTGCAGGGTCAAGATGAATAGGTCAGATAGAAGTAACAGCTGCAAGAGAATCTCAATCTATGGCCTCTACCACTGGCAGCCAAAGCATTCTCTACATCACAGGCTCTTCAAGCAGATCTGGGTGACAGAGCTGTCGGACAAACTGGTGCTCTTTGCTTACACCACGGTCTTTATGGAGTGCCATAAAATGGTGATGTATTTCACCCCAGCAGGCAAACAAGGAGTGATGTTGCTGGAGGAAACTGTGCTCATGTTATATGTGTGAAATGAAGTCTTACTATAAAATCTACACAGCACCATGTGCAAAATGATGCCGGACCTGTCAGTGGGAAGGAGGGAGGATGGCTTCTCTAGCTTGCTGTATCCTTCTCACAATACTGGCCGCAAGTAAAGGACTAAAGGTAAAGTCAGTGCTGTGGTCAACTCTGGGGGTAAGCAGTCCATCACAATTTATGTACTACCTCATGAAACTTCTAACTCTGATTCTACTAAGGAAAAATGACGGTGACTACACCTCTTTTTCACCAGACAGGACTGAACAAGATTAATTTGGTTTAGGAAAACAAAATACCTATCAGTATAGGTTTTGATTCTTTATTTTAAAAGAGGAAACTTTATTTGTTTGCTTGTGTATGTGACATTACTCATGTATGTGAATATGTATTTGAGTGTGGAAGCCAAAGAGTGATGTTTGGTGCCTACTTTGGTTCCTTTCAACCAATTTCTCTCATTTCAGCCCAGTGCTTGTTGATTTGGCTAGTCTCACTAATCATCTTTCTCTGGGGATCCTCTGTGTCCACCGTTCATGCACTGGGATTACAATGTTGGCTGCCATGTTTGTCTAGTGTTTGTCTGGATGCTAGTGATCCAAATGCTGGTCCTCATATTTTCTTGAGGCAGTGAGTCATCTCTAAGCTTCCTGTTCCCTAGGATTTGATTCTTTTTTTTAAAATATATTTTATTAATTTATTCATATTACATCTAAATTGTTATCCCATCCCTTGTATCCTCCCATTTCTCCCTCCCTCCCATTTCCCCCTTACTCCCCTCCCCTATGACTGTGACTGAGGGGGACCTCCTCCCCCTGTATATGCTCCTAGGGTGTCAAGTCTCTTCTTGGTAGCCTGCTATAGGATTTGATTCTTATTTTACAGCTGGGACAGGCCATTCTCAACATTGCCTCTAGGTAGTCCTGGCTTCAAGAGTTCTTCCCATTGCTGCTTTGGAATCTGGAATAGGTGCCTCTATTGGTAAGCATCTGGTAACCCAGTGAGTTCTCTCTATCTGGAGTTTGTTTTGCCAGAGCACTGAGTGGGCTGAACTTGCTAGAATATGAAAGCCATCCTGGATATGGAAAAAAAACCCATCAATCATCCCTACCATGTACAACTTAGTGTAATTATCAAGTGTTCAGCTACTGAAGTGACTGTGAGGGTGTTGGACCTTGTGACACAAGGAGACAAGGTCATGTGAGGGAAATGCCCAGGTTACCAACAACCCTTAAAATATGGTGGACAGATGTGGTCCTTTTGTTTTGCCAAGGGTTTCATACAACTGACACCTGGCAGATACTGAAGACTACAAGTGAGTCAGGAAAGCCACCATTGCTGTACAATTTCTGAATATTGCCAAGTAGCCTACTTTTGTGCAGTCATCAAGAGAAGTTGTCATTAACTTGTTAAAGAAAACAAAGTCCCAATGCTCATCTTATGAGAAGCCTAATAGATTTCTCAAATGTTCTCTTTTATCTAGGTTACCATTTAAGCTCAAAAAGTATATTTCTGGTTCTTTAAAATAAACTAAGTTAGCTCTCTAAATGCCCCACTGATATTTGGAGAGTTCAGGTCTCAGCAGGTCTCAGTGTGATCATTGCTCTTTCTAAGAAAATGAACAAGAAGCTAAGGAGATGGTTGGGTCAGAAGAGTGCCTGCTGAGCAGGCTTAAGGACCCAAGTTAAGATCCCTAGCACCAACATTACATGCACATGCCACTGCGCCTGTTTTTTTTTATGATAACTTAGGTAAAAGAGAACATTCTAGAAATCTATTGGGCTACTCAGGGTGAATACTCTGTGCCCTAGGGGCCCCTAAAAGAAAGGAGCACAAGGAATACTGAGGCTAATGGAGATAGGAATATAATGTTCCTAGTATCCCTAGTTCCATTGAGATATGGCTGGCCTGGATGCAGAGACTTTGTTGGACATTAGTTTTGTGAAGTCTGCTGACTCACTTGCAAAGGCAGGGGTTTGGCTTCATAGGGGAGAGCACCAGGGTCCTCCTGTGAGGCACAGAAGAGATGATTATGAAGAGAATGTTCCTTTTTAGGAGTTTCATACATATGTTAAAATACATGTGCACATAATACATACATACATACATACATATGTACATATACACATACTCATAATATATACTTATAATATCTATATATTATAGATCTGATCCTGGATTTCTTTTCTCTAGGTTGTGGCTGGATGCCATGACCTTGAGCTTTTCTGTAGGTCCTTATGGAAAGCTCAGTTGTGAGAAACACAGTATTTAGGGGATTACTGGGAGGCTGTCAGGTCCTCCAAGTAGCTGCAAATCCATCCCTAGATTAACTCAGGTCATCATAGAACCACATACTTGGCCTGCACTGTTTTGTTCCTTTAACTGCTTCTGCTGAGCAGGATGTAGAGGTTCAGCAACAAGGATGCTGTAAGAAGTCATATGAAAGCTGCAAATTGCTTAGCGTGCTTTTGAAAGTGTAGCACTAAGGTGTCGTCATCTACAGTCTACCATGCCTTTGCGAGAGAGAAAGAGAGGCATTCCATGTAGACTGAAGTGATATGTAAATCTGCTTTCCTCAGGAACACTTGAATGATAGTCATTTCTTTTTCTTTTCTTTTCTTTTTTTCTTTTTTCTGCCCTGGGAGGGCTGGGCATGGAAAACAGAGCTTATACACACTGGGCAAGTAGGTGTTCTAACACTGAGCTATATCCTCAGCCTGGACTTTAAACATTCTTATCTCACGAGATCCTTGTAATCGGTAATGTTTTCCTTTTAGTTTTGGCTGCCATAATGCTCTGTAGTGAATTTGGACCACAACGAGTGTACTTGAAAACCTGATGCTGTAATTAGCACATTCATTTTGCTTACAGTTTCAAAAACCAAATTACCTTGCTTTCTTCTTCGTGCTTCCTTTCGTATCTATTTTGGGTCTTACTAAATTATCTTGTAATTTGTAAGATCTTTTAAACTTCCTTTGTAAGAATGAGATAGAATATAAGGAAACTAATTAAAGTGGCAAATATGAAACCACAGTGCTTTTTTTTTTTCTCTACCAAGCACTATGTTCTTATTTCTTGCCTGCACGGTAACTTCCGGCCTTGTTATCTGGGGTTCACATCTTCCTGTATCTTTCAGGCTTGTGAGATTCACCCTCCTCCCTGTCCTATGCGACCTATGACCGCATGACACCTAATCCTGTAGGTGATCCCTAATCCACATCTTAGAACCTGGTTTCTTCTCTGTGCCAAACTTGTATGTTCCCTCCTAGGAAGACGAATGGTAAGTCTAGGTCTTTGCTTCACTTCCATACCTTCTCAAGCATCTTTTGCATAGTGCTTAGGGCCACCACTCAAGCAATTCTCATCAAAGAACTGAGAAATGCCTTAGCCTTCATTTCTTCCTTCCACATCCTACCCATCCCTGACTCTGACTGACCTTCCATCTCAGGCACCTTTAAAGTTCCTCCCTCCCTTTCTATCTCCATCACTTGTTCATCTACCATTTCTATTCCAGATTATATCCTGCACAGCACCACGCCTGGCACATTCACCACACAGCCCTCAAAATGCCATCTCTAAAGTACAAACTTAATAATAAAATACTCTTCTTAGGAGAAGAGTTGACATATCCAGGTAGTGATGGCACACATCTTTAATACCAGCACTTGGGAGGCAGAGGCAGATGGATTTCTGTGAGTTTGAGGCTAGCCTGGTCTTCAGAGTGATTTCTAGGATAGCCAGACTTGTTACACAGAGAAATCCTGAAATACTGCCTGGAAAAACCAAAACAAACCTAATGAAACCACCCTCCCCACCACCACCACCACCAAGAACAATAACAGAATTCTCCCTTAAATGTATGATGGGTCATCTTCATTGTCAACTTGGCTGGATTTAGCATCACCATGGAAACACATGTCTAGGTGTTTCTATAAGAAATGTTTACCGGAAGAGAAAAAGAAAGACTCCCTTTCTGAATGTGGGCAGCACTGTTTCATGGGTTGGGGACCTGGACTGAAGAAGTAGGAAAAGCTGAGCACCTGTATCAGTCTTCCTGCCACTGGACCATGGATGCTGAGCACCTGTATCCATCTTTCTGCCGCTGGACATGGATGCAAAGTGAACAACTGTCTCATGCTTCTGCCTCCATGATTTTCCCACCATGATGGACCCTCAAACTGTGAGCCAAATTCTTTAAACTGCCTTGGTCATATTTTGTGTCACACCAACAAGAAAAGAAACACAGGCTATAAAGAGATTGGTCCCTCCTTTTAATTCCCTGGAAACTTGCTGTCCTGCATTTAAACATTTAACTAGTTTTGATTTGTTCTCATGATTTTTAAACATCAAGTTGGTAGTCTCTTAGCTAGCTGAGATTGAGGGGATAAAGGGTCCTGCCCACCAATCTTATTAACTGCTCAGGAGTATTATATCATTACTCATAACTTTTGGGCACTGCTACCTAGAGAAGTAGAGCAACAAAGCAACAACAACAAAATCAACTAACCAAACAACCAAACCAAACCAAATTAAACCAAACCAAACCAAACCAAACCGTAATGACCCTCCAAGCCAAAACACGCCCCCCAAAGAATCCAACACAAAACAAAACCATAAAACAAAACCAAAATAAAACAACAACTACAAAACAACAAAAACCAAGAACAAAACATTTGGATGGGAGCAAAGAAAGGCTACTAAAAATGTTAACTATGGGTGTTGGGTCTGAGCAACCCTGCGGTGTTTCTGAGTTTGAGTATCTTCAAGGCAATTGAGGAAGGAAGAATGAGATTCACTCCAGGGAGATGAACATGGGTTGTATGATAACTTTGATTCTGGCTTAGGCACTGACTACACTCCAGCAAGTGAGCTATCTGGTGAAATGTTTTCATTCTGTTTGTGAACTGTGAGGAACAGGTGGTAGAGGCTGGGGTTGGTGGACATGTGATGATGGTGATTAAGCAACTCATCTCATTGTATCTGGGTAACAGGATGATGATGAGAAAAATCATTTTGAAGTAGAACATTTGTAAATTCAGTATCAAACATTTAGGTAACAAACATCTTAATAGATAACGGAGCGAGCTATGTTCAAGACTATACAACATCATCCATAAGACACATTAAAGTGTATGATCATAAAATGTGTGGTGGTTTGAGTAAGGATGGCCCCATAAGCTTACATGTTTGAATGGTTGGTCATCAGGGAAAGGCCCTACTTGAGTGGGTTGGAGGAAGTGTGTCCGTGGGTATGGGCTTTGGGGTTCCAGAAGCCCAAGCCTGTCCCAGTGTCTCTCTTTTCTTTCTGCCTGCCAATCTGGATGTAGAATTCTCGGCTTCTTCTCCTGCAGCATGTCTGCCTGCATAACACTCTGCTTCTTGCCATGATAAAATGGGTTAAATGTTTGAACTGTAAGCAAGCCCCAGTTAAATGTTTTCATGTAGAAGACTGCCATGATAACAGGGTCTCTTCACAGCAGTAGAACACCGACTCAGACAGAAGTTGGTACTGGGGATCAGGGTACTGCTGTACAGACCTGACCATGCTGTTTGCTGGCAGAATGTGGACTTTGAGACTTAGGATTAGGAACACAGTTGAACACTTTAAGCGCGACATACTGCTCCACACTAGTAGA
The DNA here is from genome assembly GCF_964271855.1 of Acomys minous. Classification (NCBI taxonomy): domain Eukaryota; kingdom Metazoa; phylum Chordata; class Mammalia; order Rodentia; family Muridae; genus Acomys; species Acomys minous. The sequence goes on from NC_140489.1 coordinate 121,033,635, forward strand.
AGCATAGAAGACTGCTGAGAGCAGTGTAGATTATGACAACCCACCTCAAGGGGTCTCAGAGGAGAAGAATTTTAGTATGTGGCATACAGACTGTTTTTGGGAGAGTTTGTCAAAGAATGTGACTGCTTTCTGCCGGTGTCTAAAATTTTGCCTGAAGTTAAATTGAAGAGTTTTGAAAAAATATCATTGGCAGAGGATATTGAAGGACAGTCTAGTATTGACTGTGGCCATTGCTTTGCAAGTCTATAATGAAACGGAGCAAATTGAGTAAGGAAAGCACAAAATGTACCGTCTGAGGGGGAAGTGTGTATGGAGCTAACTCCATGCTCGAAGAGACAAACAATGTAAGGAAAAGCTGGATGCTAAGTAGAATAAAGAGAGTGGTGGCCTCAGGGCAAGACCTCACCCAGATAAGTTTCCAACTTAGAAAAAGAATTAAAGAAAATCTTAAGCAGTGAAGCTTGAAAACAGGGAGCTGAGCCAGGAATGGTGGCACAGATTTTTAATCCCAGCATTTGGGGAGGCAGAAGCAGGCAAGAACTCTATGAATTCGAGGCCAGCCTAGTATACAAAGAGAATCTAGGCCAGCCAAGGCTACACAGAAAAACTTTGTCTCAACAAAAAACAAAACAAAACAAAAAACAAAAAGGAGAGAAAGAAAGAAAAGAAAATGGAAAGTTGATGAAAATGTATTTGAATGAGGGAACCAAGTTCTAGCTGCAGCAAGCAGGAAAACTTGGCAGCTTCAGCCACATGGTTCTGGCTTTAGCATCAAAGATATAAGAAAGTGGTTATGGAATCTCCTTCCATGGCTAAGGACAGCTGCTGAGGTCAGGCATGTATCAGGGATGTCCCTGCATGGAGGCCCAGAAAGGTCGTTGTGTGAAGTGCTGAAAATGAAGCCTGGGTTGCCTTGGATACCCCAAGATGTTAGAGATGCCAGAGTCATCAGGTATGGGGTATGGAAACAGCCCAAGAGAAAGAAGAGTGTTTAAGTGAACAACGCTGGAAGGAGTTGGAGATCTGAAGGGCACTCTGACATGAGACATGGAGATGCAGAGTTTGGAGTTTGCCTGCTGGTTTTCAGTCTTGCTTTGGTCAAGTATTTCCTCAGTCTGCTCCCTTTCCTCCCTTTTGGAATGGTAATGTATATTCTGTGCCATTGTGATCTGCCTTTTTATTTGGTTTTACAGGGGTCATAGTTACGAGATTTCCTTGAGTCTCAGAAGAGACTCTGGACTTTGAAAGCAGTCTTGAGGCTAAAAGGCTATGGGGACTCTAACAGTTGAACCGGATGCATTTTTTTTTCATTATGATATGGCTACAAGCATATGGGAGCCATGGTGTATAGTGTGGTGATTTGAATAAGCATAGTCCTCATTGGCTCATATATTTAAATACTTGGTCATCAGGGAGCAGCACCACATGAGAAGGATTAGGAGGTGTGGCTTTGATGGAGGAAGTATGTCACGCTGGTGTAGGCTTTGAGGTTTCAAAAGCCTAAGGCAGTCCCAGTTTCTCTTTCTCTCTTCCTGTTGTCTACAGACCCAAATGTAGAACTCTCAGCTACCTCTCAAACACCATGTCTGCATGCACACTGCCATGCTTTCAACCATAATGACAATGGATTAAGCAGCTGAAACTGAAAGAAAGCTGCAACTGAGTGCTTTCTTTTATAGAGCTGCTTTGGTCATGGTATCTCTTCATAGCAATAAAACATTGAGTAAGACAATGTGTTAAATTGGAAAAAAACATTTTGAACGTATAACCTTGTGAAGAAATAATTTTTTTTTCAGCTCTATCAGCCCCTAAGGTGGTCCAGAGCACAGTCAATTTGGAAGTTTCTGGCCGTTAGTTGGAGCCAAAGGTTCCTGGTGGTGACAGGACTCGATGTCCTGCCACAGGCAGGCAAGAGAATTCTGTGGCTGCTGGGGAAAGTGATTTTCCAAGGGATCAAGTAACACTGCATAGAACAAGGGCCCAGCTTACAAGAAGTGAGCGCATGAACCTCAAAATTGCATTTATTTAAAGAAAGCCAGATCTGAATGCTCACAAGTTCAGAACTGTACTCTAAAGTCAAAGACTTAATATGTGCAACAAGCCTAGTTATGATAGTAAAGGGAATGCACGAATTTAAGTGTATTTCCCTCACCAGGAGAGTATTGATACACACTGGCGTCTTGTTGATCTTGTTGATATTATATCTGCTCTTACACTGTAGTGACATGGTAGTGATTCACCATGTGTCCCCAAATAGCACTGGATTAAAATAACAGAAGTGATAAGGAGCAGTATAGCTGTCAGTGGTCAGTGCCCACTGTCTCACATAAAAGTGACATACACGGGGCAATACAGTTTAATTGGCACAATGAGCATTGTAACTGTGTAGAAGGAGAGGTTAGCAGGGTGTGGGTAAGATTTTTAATTGTCCAAATGTCCTACGGAGAAGAGGTAATTTTACCAAATCAATCTCTCGTCTCCTAGGAAACAGAACCCCTGAATGGATTTGCTAATCATAATGAAGTAATTAGGAATATGAGATTTCCTAATAATGGTGACAAGCTGGGCCACTGAGGTTCAATGATGAGACAATGGTTCCTGCTGGCAAAGGGAAACTTATGAAACTTCAAAATGGAAAGTATGATTTCACAATCTTACTGACATAATAAGGACCGTGTAGTTTCAAGGGTTAACCAGATGAACCTATCAACCAAGCAGCAAACCCAGAAGGCCAATAGATATCTGCCTCAGACCCTGCAAGCTCAACAGATCAGACTAAGATTTGAGGGGTGGGGTGGGTTTTTTATGTCTAGTTACTAAAATTTTAGAAAGGTGCAGGGTTTCACTTAGTGTCACTAGCACAAGAATATTTGTTTGATAAGTTCTTTATTCCTTAGAATAATTTGCAAGGGATTCATCTACTTCTTTAAGTGTTTCCTGAATTTATAAGCCTCTGACACTAGATTTGTAATTATAATTATGTGGTTAAGAGAATTTAAATTAAAAAGTATGCATTCAATGTCAGGATGTCTAGGAAAGTCTAATTTGTTAAGTCAGGCATCAATTTATTACTTATGAAACAGTACTTGGTTAATTGTGAATTTTGAAGACTTGAAACTTTAATATTTAAAGAATGTTAGTTATTGTGTGGATGTATAAATGTTACTGGATGCAAGGTGTAACCATGGTGAAAGTTCCCTCTGAGAATAAGAATCATGAAGGAGCCATCTTTCCTTCACCCTGTCACGCATTGTTACGGCTCTCTAATTTATTTCAGTTTTTTCTAGGGATTAGAAACATAGCGGTCAAGTAACTGGCCTTGTTGCTAGAGTCAGGCATGGTACGCACTAATGTGAGAAGATTTGTTAGATACTGCTTTACACAGAGGAGGCCACATTCTGTTTGGTGATACACTCTCAGGTGACTGAAAAAGAGATATTTGGAAGCCCCCACATGGGTCAGAGGACCAATGGAAGGCACCAGGATGTGGGCCTTTGTCTGTAGGGAAAGTCCCAGGAGGCTTTGTGCTTGGATATAGGCGGGTGTTCCCCTGCTGGCAACAGTCCACAAGACCCTAGGTCAAAAGGTGTCAAAAGCTGGCTCTGTGAAGAAACACACATCAAAGCTGCCCTGGAGACAAGCCCGGGGAGATGTCCTGGGTGTGGCTCCTGCAATTCAGATATTCTTAGTTAAAAAACCCAGAGGTCTGGGCTGGGGCCGCTCCCTTCCCCCCTTCTCCCACCCCCTTGTTTCTCTCTGTCTTTGTCTTTCTTTTAAGATTTGATAGAACAATAGTTTAGTGAATTAAAATCTAGCTCTACAACTCTTGACTGTCTTTATTTTAACCAAGTAGGGTCATTACCTGGCCTTTTACAAGTCAGAGGCTCCCTACCCTCTGCTGGAAGGGACATAGACTTCCATTGTCTCAATCCCAGCTAAGCATGTGGCCACCTTGCTCTCTCTCAAGCTAGGGGATCTGACTGGAAAGCTCCCTCACTGCCAAGGAGGCCTTCCTCGTGACCTGTTCTCTGGACAGAGCCTTCCTCAGCTGCCTCCAGAAGCCTGAAGAAAACTCTGTGACCAGATTCTCAGCCTTGTTTTGATGGATGGGTGATATCTTCAAAATAGGTCTTATGTTCACTATTCAGGCTGAATTATAACTGCACTTGCAAGTCTCCATAATTATTATAATCTTTATATTTATGTAGCTATTAATAAACATATATGATCTTAATCTTACTATAGTTTTTAAAATGTGTCCCCTGTATTTGTACAGGCCCTAGAAGCACAATGAAAGTCAGACCTACTTCATGAAAAGTGAGATGTGCATCAATTTAACAAAGTAAGTTGAAGATTTAACTAAATTTAAGGCTTTGTTGAAATGAAAGCCTAGATTTTCCTGAGGTGGTTACCTTCCTTGAGTGATCAGGGATTGTCAATGGCAGCTGCAACCTTGTGAGAGAGCTCTGTAGAGAGCCAGCATTTGTACTGAATATGGTGGGTCTTAACACCATGTCTGCAGGCACCTTTAGTTGTGTACTAAGAAGCGATGGCAGCCAGTATTTAGCCATATGTGGCTAAAAGTCTGCCCAGCATCTTTTCTCTGAAGTGAGGTCCTTGGATTCTATCTCCTTCTCAGTGCTGGGAATTGAAGCTTAGCCTTGCACATGCTCAGAATGTGCTTCATCAATGAACTATACTGAGCTGTATTCCCAGCTATGTTCCAGGCCTTGTTATTTGATTACAAAGCTGATCCGTTTTATAGCTCACATAGCAAACTGCCGTAAACAGAAAACTGCCCTACTTCAGGCCACAACATTTCAGATGAGATTAGTGGGGAGAGAATCCTCACCTTTAATCCTTGTAATTAGAATCCGATATGAGTTCCTGATGGAGCCTGGTGAAGAAGTACACGCCTGTAATCCCAGCACTTGGGAGGCAGAGGCAGGCAGATCTCTGTGAATTTGAGGCCAACCTGGTTGACAAAGAGAGTTCAGGACAGCCAAGGCTACACAGAGAAACCCTGTCTGAAAAAAAGAGAAAACAAAACAAAGCAACAAAAACAGCAACATAGACTACCAGGTAGAAGCTTATATTTATATAAAGGTGATGTCTCAAGATGAACCTGCAGATTAGTTGAGACAATATTAAATGAGGACACTGGCATACAGAGAAACTTAATTAAAATCGTCTCAGCAAATAGAAAAATAGCACTATCATACTTGCCGTAGTATACTCACCTGAGAAAGACTGTAATGGGTTTTATCAGATGAAATATACATCAACTGCATCAAAAAACCGCATTATTAAAATAAAGTACTGGTTTATTTGTTGAGGAGTTATTCAAAACTCTTTCAAGGAAGAAAAAGAAGGGGAAAGAGGAGAAAGAGGAAGAGGAAGAAGAAGAAGGAGGAGAAGGAGGAGGAAGAGGAGGAGGAGAGCATCAGCAAAAATCAGGCCAAGAATAGCAACCTGTAATTCACAGAGTAAGGTAGTCACAGGGGCACCCCTGTGAAAAGATGCACTTTTAGTCACAGGGTTTCTAATAAAACACACCCCTACCTCTTGTTCCTCACACTGGCACGTATATAAAAGATGGATGATCCTCATTGTGGTGCAAGGGCAAATTGATCAGGAAAATGGTAAAAATCTTCTAGGATGTAGATTTCTTACTATACTTAAATTTAATTTATTTACTTTTGGCTAGTGAATTAGTTAACTTTTAAATTTAGTAGTTGGCCTCAAATGGAGCATCTATATTAGTCCTATTACCACTGAGGCCCATGGATCATCACAGAAAAGGAAGCAGAATGTAAGATTAATTATTTATTTAATTATTTTTATCTAATCACACATTTGCTGTTTGTGAATTTCATACATATACAGTAGAATGTGGTCAATTCCACAATCCGTTTCCTCTTACATCGAAACCACACTCATGACTGATCTAGAATTCCTAGCAATTCTAAAGGCATTCTTGTACATCTCTACAAAAAGTCAAAACCAGGCTGGTTACTTTTCTTAGATGTGAAAAATTAATGTTTTCTATAGGTTCCTCAAAAGATTTACTACAGTTTAGTGTGTCCACATTGGAATGCTATATTGTAATTAAATATTAAAAGGACATGGAAAGATCACTGAGACATTCTGTTAAGTGACAAAAGCCATAAAAATTGAATAGTCTCATTAATGTAAAAAAGTGTGCATATGCTCATACATAAATAAGTTGAAGACATGTTATTATCGGTGGTTGCCTTCAGAAAGAACAGTGTTTTTGCAGGGTGGGGAACAGAATGGGTCATGTACTGGTTTGTACTTGTCTTTATAACTATACCCAAACCTTTGCCTGTGTCCATGGTGACCTATGTGTCCATATTTATATCATTTAGCCTTGAGTTCATACAGTGTTCACTTAAAATGGATTATAGATTTTTGTTTTCAGAAAAAAAAATAATGCAGAGAGCATTTCTAAAAGCAGACACTTGGGCTGAGTCCTGTCTGCTGGCGAGGTCCTCACTCTTGATAGAATGAAGAGATGGCACAAAAAGGCTCAAAACGAACCAGAGACTGCTTCTTGGCCCTGGTTCCCACTCTTCCATCTCTCCAATACAACACATAGATGTGGACAACATTGGACCAGTGTGCTTCCAGGTGTAGCATCTCTTGGTTTATGTTCTGCTTTGTACTTGCTCAGAGCAGGTGCTGATTGCCTATTTTGTTTTTCAAGTGTTTTAATTCTGCCAAGATAATCTGCTGGGGACTGCAGTGGATGTAAACATGTTTTTGTTTTGATCCCAAGTGCAGGATGTGAAACTGCCTCAAATGAGAATGTATGATGTTTGTCCGTTGGGAGCAGACTTGGGAAAAGGAGCCTGATGTTTGTCCACTAGAAAGGGAACTGCCTCATGCAGGGCCATGGTCTTTGACAGCTGAAAAACATCCCATATGGTATACGGAAGGATATATAAATAGCCCCCAAACCAAAATGAGATTGCCTTTGCATTACTTCGCATTGCTTGGCTGCTTATCATTCCACTTCGAGATGCTCCTAGAGAGAAACACTCCAGAAAATGCTGCAAGGTTCCTGCTGCTGTAGTTGTGGTTACTTTTGCTGGATTGCTAGTTTGTTTTTTTTAATGGGCCTGCTGGAATCCTGATGACGAAGAGTGGAGTAGCCTCAAGGAACTGAGTCTCAAAGGGTCTCCTTCTCCTGTCCTTATTAACCCTCTTTCTCTCCTATCTAGGGTAGGTGGGTTGGAAGTGAGGTAGAAACATTAAAGTGCCCCAAATAAAGTAGGTTTAAAAAGATCAAAGCCTACAGGTGGTGCCTATATGTGGCTTAGGCATAATGTATAATTTAATTTCTAATGCAGTGGAGGAAACTGCAGATTTTGAAGGTAAAAAAAATACTCTTTCAGGGTATCAGCAAAATGACAGCTACTGTCGCAGGGTTCTGTCTTGCCTTGCACCCAGAGGGGAGTTTTGGTTTTGTTTCATTATCTTCCTGTATTCCATTTCTAAAAAGGTTGGAAAAATTACTGAACAACTAGAATAGTTACTAGTTGATAAGGGGGAGTGTGAAAAGGAAAAAGTGGATGACATAAGAAAATCAGAAGGTTCACTCTATTCCTTTTGGAAAAGATTGAAGTTAACTGTGCTAAAAGATAGTTTGCGGTAAAGATTGAAGAACTTGAAAAATGAAATCTGCCAGAGAGAGGAGAGAGTTCAGTCCTGGTGTCTGAGGGCAGGAATGTCCTGCAGGATGAAACAGGGAAGCCTACTAGGCTGGAAGGAAGATGGACACTATGCCCTGCTCCATGAACTTTTGCTGCCAGGTGTTTGGGGCCCCTGAATGAAGCAAGGGGCTGGGAAGAGCAGGAGGCTGTACAGAGCAAAAGGGTTCATAATGAGCCAAGTGCACTGCCCGAAGAATTGCCTGGGACTACACAGGCACTTTCAGCTTTCCCAGTATTTGTACAATGTATACCTCCCTCCTAATGATGGTGATAATGCTTACGATGAGATGACATGTCTCTCAATAGAAATGTTAGACTCAAAGCGTTTTGAAGTCTATTGTGTTCTACAGAATGCATTCCCCATTTCTTAAGCAAACATTAAGTAACTGGACTGTGCAACATAGACTTATTCCCCAAGATAGAATGGGATTGGTGTCAGCTGCGCTAGAAGCTGGTCAGCAATTACAGTGGTTGTCGTGGTGGAGAGATGAAGCCATAAAAAATAGAACAACATAATATAGCAAGGGGGATAAATATTGTTAAACATCAACTGCTTAGTGAAGGGCGTTATGCTGACCCACAAGAACAAATCCAATCTGATGATGTTGGAATAGAACAGTGTCTTGCTGCAGCTTTAAGAGCCTGGGATATGGTTGAGGAGGTAGAGAAAAGATCTACTTAATTTACTAAGGTAACACAAGGCCCTGGAGAAACCTTCACAGACTTTTTACAGAGATTGACTTCAGCTGTAAGTAGAGCAATATCACACCCCAATGTCAGACAGGAGTTGATACAGACCTTGACCTTTGAAAATGCAATTTTAGAGAGTAATTAGACCATTAAAAGCACAAACAATAGATGAAGGGATAAGACACAACTGATATTGCCTCTCAGGAGCACCATGCCATAGCTAGAGGTCTCAGATATCAAAACACCTGGTGCTTTAATTGCTGTGAATTTGTCCATTTACAAAGAAATTGTAAGGTTAAGAGCTCCAGACCTCAAAATAACAGGTGAGTTAACTCTGGAGAACATGATATTTAGAGAAGAGAACAAGCAGATTCTGTCTGTAATGCTATACCAAAGCTTCCAGTATTTTGTAGCTGCTGTGGAAAGGAAAAACATTAGCATAGGGACTGCAAGTCTAAGAGAGCCATAGGAGGTAATCTCTTGTCATTGGGAAATGATAGGCGGGGACTGTCAGCTCAAGGCCCCTCAAGAAACAATATGAGCCATATTTTTTGGGCCAGCTAGGAGATAACGAGCAGGCAAGAAGATGATCTAATATATGCTATAAAGGCAAGGCAACTTTGGATCTGGACACAGATAAGTCTCTTACACTATCCCCCGAAGTTTAATGTTACAACATAACCACTGGTGTTTATGTTTTTTTACTTTCAAGAACAATAGGAATAATCTTGGGAAGAAGTGGATTAATTTCTCAAGGATTTATTGTTCATCTGGTCATTATAAGTGGGGATTGTGCTGGGCATGGTGGGGCACGCCTTTAATCCCAGTGCTCAGGAGGCAGAGGCAGGGGGATCACTGTGAGTTCAAGTCCAGTCTGATCTACAAAGCGAGTCCAGGATGGCCAAGGCTACACAGAGAAGCCCTGTCTCAAAAAACCAAAAAGCAAAACAAAACAAATAAGAGGGGATTGCAAGAAAGAAATAAAAATTATGCATATGTAAAAAAGAGGATGCAAATTAATGAAGGGATAGAGTTGATCAGCTCTACTGTTTCCTTAAATTTCTAGTCTTATGAAAGCTAACTATTGTAAATTGTTCAGGACGATTGGAAATGTAAGTTAGTAATTAGTCACCTATAAATATTTTTACTTGTAGTCTTGTTAGATACTAGTTTAATTAATTATAGAAATAAGCTTTATTTAGTTTCTTGTATATATTTTCAAGGTTAACCAGATCGTATATAGCTAAAAACAAGCAATTTTGTCTATTTAGCTATACTGAGATAGATATGATTATGCACTACATAATGGTAAATAGATAGATGGTCTTCAAGCACTTCAGAAATCTACAGAATATGGTGTTGAACAATGTTTTAATGATAAAGAGCTTTTCTGACAGAGAGACATATCTGTTTCTGGCAGTACCTCCAGTCTACTTCAATGGAGAGGATGGACTTCAAAGAAACAAATGTGGCAAGAGAGCAAATGGGCAAAAACTGTTCTTATCTTGACTGCTGATAGCAGGCTTTGTCCAAACTATGAACAAACATGACACTGGGAAATTGACTGTCCAATTTTGCAGACTAGGTAGGCCAGTCCTTCAAAATTCCTGCTTCACAGAAAAGTCTATCAGATACTAGGCTGGTAGGCTGAAGATTTGAGGCCACAATGACACAGAGAAACCTTTCCTGACTGTCCAGGCAGTCAACTGTCTCTGTTATGTCTGTGCTTTTGGAAGCTGCTTGCCTGCACTTCCTACCTATTAGATAATATTTCCTTCTCAAGTCTCTGATAGGTTTGAAAAATAGGTAGTCATAATTTTACTACAACTAAGCTTGTTTAAGATCTAAAAGCATGCTTTTAGGTTAACAGATGTACTTTATGATAAGTAAATGATTTAGGAAAACTTTGGACACTAGGATAAGACTCACTAGAGTAGGACAGATAGTGTAATACTTTCTTTAAGATTGTCAAATACAAATGGACTGGACATTGTAAATGTAATTTTACCTAATAATTCTCATAATTATTCTTATTGTGTGTAGTCTATTAATGTTATATAAAAGGGTATTTTTTTAAAAACAAAATGAGGGATGTGTAGTGGATATAAACATGTTTTTGTTTTGATCCCAAGTGTGGGATGTGAAACTGCCTCATAGGAGAGTGTATGGTGTTTATCCATTGGAAACAGACGTGTGAGAGGGTGTGTGATGTTTGTCCACTAGAAAGGGAACTACCTTGTGTGGGGGCATGGTCTTTGACAGCTGAAAAACATCCTGTACAGACTATGGACGGGTATATAAATAGCCCCAAGTCAAAAAGAGTTTGCCTTTGCATCACTTCGCATTGCTTGGCTGCTCATCGTTCTGCTTCGAGGTGCTCCTAGAGAGAAACACTCCAGAGAATGCTTCAAGGTTCCTGCTGCTGTGGTTGTGGTCACTTTTGCTGGATTGCTGGATGGAAGAGTGGAATTTCCCCCAAGAAACTGAGTCAAGAAAGGTCTACCTCTCCTGTCCCTATTAACCCTCTTTCTCTCCCATCTAGGGTACGTGGGTTGGAAGCGAGGTAAAAGCATTCAAAAACCTCAAGTGAAGTAGTTTCAAAATGATCAAAGCGTAATGATCAAAGCATACAGGGGACACTGTTTTCACTCCCAGGGAAAGGAGGTGGACAGGCTGCTTTGAGCACTCCCCACTATAGGAGAGCTCAGCGCTGTCATGGCTCCTGCCCCTGAGAGTATAAAAATCGCAGCCTCCGCATGGCCTGGTTGTTCAATAAAGAGGCCAGGAAGCCATTGGAGCCCCCAAAGTGCAGCACTGGTCCTTCAGCTTCTGCATGGCTTATCCGTCACACTGCTCTGCCTATGGAATTTGCCACCAGACAGGTATCACGGCCCACCATTTCTGTAATTTCCCCATACTATGATCCCCTTAGGAGACTGGCCTTGTCTTGGCCAGTGTTCTCTTTGTCCCTGGTTCTGTTTCTGTGTCCTGCACACTTGTTCTCCATAGTGACTATTCCAGGGTACGTATGCTTGCCAGAAGGGCTCTCTACATACAAAGTGACTATCCTGGCCCAGAGCTCTGACTCTGCATTATGCTTTCTTTGCCTTTGGTTCTTTGAGTGTTCTTTCTTTATAGAAACCAGATGGCCCTGGCCAGCCCTTTAGAATATCCCAGACAGCTGAAGTTACTAGATAATTAGAGCCAGCGTTGCATATGGTTGAGACTCAAAGGAGTTAGGGATACAAAGATTCTTTTACTCTAATTCAAAGACAAAAAGAATTAAAGATAAAATACACATATATACAGTCTTCTAGTCTTTTAGATATTGAGATATATCTTGGTGAACAATAAGTCTTCAAGGAATATTAGGGTCCTGGGGGGGGGAAGAGAGACAGATTATGTAGAGCAACCAGAGAAAGCCTCAGTCAAAGGGCATAGCCTTGGGGACTGCATGGAAGAAGACTCTCTAGACAGAAGAGCAAGCAGAGAGCTTTTGGGTGAGAGCATGCCAGGAATGCTGGAGGCTAGTATGCTAGTGAGAGAGGAGGGCAGCAATGGCGAGCTGGTCCTTTGTGAGGACCTTGGCTTTCTTGCAATGAGCTGAAGGAAATCCCATGATTGGAGATGACACTGACTCAGTATACTACTTATGGCTCATGTCACTCAGAGATGAGGAAACAGGTGCCACGGCAAGACTAACGGGGAGCAGCCTGCCATACCTGGGGGGATCTGAGAAAAGCCTGATCCTGGAAGTATGAGTTTACCTCTCTCACAGGCAGAGAGACTATCAGGAATAAAGTCTGAGATGTGTGACACTGTGACATCTTCAGATTATGTACACAGTTGTTTTGGTTCAAGATGTCAGTGGGATCTGAGAGTTCCCAGTTGGGCAGCAGGTACCAGATTATGAGGATCCTCAGGTAGTGGCATAATACGGATAAATTTAATTCTACAGGCATGGAAAATCATGGGAGATTTTCAAGTAGGAAGAATGAATTAGTCAGGGTTAGAATAAAAATGGTTCTGGGCAGCTGAGGTAAGCCAGGCATAGGCATTCTTTTTTTTTTCTCTGTGTAGCCTTGGCTGTCCTGGAATTCACTCTGTAGACTAGGCTGGCCTTGAACTCAGAGATCCACCTGTCTCTGGCTCCAGAGTGCTGGGATTAAAGGCATGCTCCACTATGCCCAGCTCGCATAGGTGCTTTTTTCCCCCTTAACTTCAGTTTCCATGTCATCTGTTGCTGGACAGGCTTCAGACCTAGAAAAAGAACTGAGATGGGATCACCATCCGTCATAATCTGAACTTTCCTGACCTGTAAAATAGGCGTTTGAGTTGCATTACCAACCTTGTCAGGTTGTTATGGGGAACACATGAGATAATGTATATGATGCAGCACTGTACCCTAAAGGAGCACTCAGCATCCCTATTTCTATAACTCCATGACCCAAACATGGGATAAGTGGCATCCGTTATAAAACTAGGCAGCAGGCCAAAGTAGAAAGTGTGGTGAAAGAGCTGAACATCACTTTGAATCTTGGCCTTGTCAGATGCTGGCCGTGTGACCTTGGGCCCTGTGAGAGCTCAGTGCTCTCACATTTAAAGTGGATTATACTCCTTTAGATTGGTGTGAAATTGGAGACTCTGTGCAGGGTCTGGAGGAGAAGATCAGTGGCAGGTGTTTGCTATTTTCTGAGAGTAATGTCCACGAACACATGATCACACGGACACAAAGCCTTCCTGTGTGCCCGGAGCTGCAGGACAAGGCTGCTGGTGCTGGTAGCTTGCACCATCTGAGCTTTTTAGCATCAAGGGAAGTTTTGACCTGATTCTTTACCTTCCCTGGTCATACTTGGGCACACAGGGGAAGGGAAGCCAATGGATTGCCAAGGTACCAGGGTTGTGGCTGGTGGTGTGCCCTTATGAGCTAACTGAGCACCTTCTATGGCCATTGACTCAGACAGGCCAATAGGAAATGGAGGCTGAAGCAGTTCATGTAAGTAGCTCATAATTTCCTGCTGCCATGGAGGGAAGGCTTATTCTGTCTGAATTTAATAGAACAATCATCCTCAGTGATTGAATTCTCCAGGAAACCTCCTCATGGCCTTCCTCCGTTTTGTTTCAGAGAACACGGCTTCACATTTAAACAAGGGAAAGAGAGGGATTGCTGTCCAGCTGCAATTTCTCATTTGGCGGGCGGCCAGCCACTTCCTCAGGATTTGACAGAATATAATCTCTCATTTAACTGGCTTTCTAAATACCGTCCCTGCGCCAGCCTGAAGTGAACCAGACCCCTGTGCAATCATTGTCTTGGCTGAAGTTTCGCACCTACAGTTCTTCCCTCAGATTATTTAGTGTGGTCACAGTGGATGCTGAGAAAAACAAGCAGAAGACAAGATACTTGCCAAGCTGAGGCAGGACGTGCTGCTGTTTCCAACAGGGCTGCCTAACACCTGCCTTTTATCACCCTCCACAGTTATTAGTCCTTCATTCAGTCTATAAATAATTAAACGCCTTGAATGGTGCATAGTGCAAGCAATGTCATCTGTGGTCTCCTCCTGCAGGAAACGTACAATCTAGTTGAAAAGATAAGGTGAAGCCAAATAAGTGGGTTTTGGAGCCAGAGTACACAAGTGCGTGGCAAATATGGAAGGACTGAAAACAAGGCAAGAGGCTTTTGCTTTAAGTAATTTCATGGAGCAGTTGTAATGGCTTGAGTAGGAAAAGGAAGAAATGGGGTGTATAGAGACTTATTTTGATGGGTGGGGTAGGTGGGCATTCTGAGCTCCAGCGATGGGTGCTTAAGAAAGCGGTGATCTGAATTACTCTTTAACGTAGAATTGAAATAAGCAATCTGTAGTGCAACCACAACAATACAAGGGCTTGAATGTTTCTGTAGGGGCCACAGGGAGGAAGGCAGAGCAAGAAACGAGTGTGAGTTTGAGAATGAAGTTGGAAGGCGAATAGAAAAAGGCTGGGATTTTCTGAAGGTCTTTGAGAACCCCCAGCTCAGCTTCTAGAGGTGTTGCCTTCAAGGTCTTTTATTCTATGGCTTTGAAAGAGGTATCATTGGGGACAATTTGTGTGTGTGTGTGTGTGTGTGTGTGTGTGTGTGTGTGTGTGTGTGACCAGACATCTCCCTCCTTAGCCAAGGCACTAATACTATTTGAGTGTGGCCACACCCCATCTATAGTCTCCGTAGTGTCGTAGCACCACAAGAAGAGAGCTGGAGCCTGGGGTGTCCAATCCTGTTTTTTTTTTTAATAGATGAGGACACAGGTTCACAGAGAGGTGAACTGGCTTACCTGAGGCCTAACAAGTACTTAGGAATAGATATAAACTTATGTATCTGGATTCTGAGCTGATGGTCTTCCCAGACTGCAACCATACTAATAATATAGAAGCCAAAATATGGTTCCAATTGTTGTAGCGAGGACTGACCATCTATCTGCTCACTCACTTCTTACTGTTCAAATAAATCTACTTTTCTCACTTTTCCTCGTCTGTGACCATGGGGCTGGTGATGGAACACAGGTGGAACATGAATGCTCACTCTCAGGCTTAGCTACAGAGACCCCGTTGCCTAAGCTGCTGCCTCTTCCCCTGTTTGATACCTAGACAATGCAACTGATATCCCCAAGTCTTGAATCGTTTCCTAGAGAAAATAGTCCAGCCCTACCCTCTCTTATCTCCTGTCAAGAACTATATTGTCTTAAGCTACTGAGATTTGTGAGTTCATTTGATCTAGAAGATAATAAAATCTTAATTTGATCTGATAACTTTAAATCTAGGGAGGTAGATTTCAGAGAGATAAGCTGAAGAACTTAAGATGTGTTTCCGGTAGTTGGTGTCTTTGTGGACTTGGCTTTGATTTTTGCCCTAGAAATGTGGACGAAATGACTTTGGAAAAGGACCCAGGTTAAAATTGTCTTTAGGAAACTGTCAGGGCAAGTCTGTGTTGCCCAGACCTTGTGCATATATGACTGGAAGCTTTCCTGGTTTTTTATCATGTGACTCTTCCAAGTGATCTAAAAGGTCAGAAAGCACTGATATTGGAGAGGGACTCTGGGTGATGCAAACAACCAGAAAACCTGAGGTGGAAGAAGGAGAAGGAGGGAGGGAGAGAGGGAGGGAGGGAGAGAGAGAGAGAGAGAGAGAGAGAGAGAGAGAGAGAGAGAGAGAGTGAGCGTGAGAGAGCTTACCATTGGAGGCATAAGTCAGGAGATCCCATTTGGCGAGCCCCTAAAAGGACTCCAGAGTCTCTTGAAGGAACAATTTTAACTTTACTTAGGACAAGAGTAAGTTGCCATTTCAAGACCCCAGTGAGTCTTGGGAGAGCTTCTGAGTCCTGATTCTTCCTTGGGGATGTTCTAACTCTAGAGAGGTAAAGGGAGGTGAAGCCGGATTCCCTTTCTCAAGGCAGCAGGCCATAAGCTTCTGATTGGTAAATAAATAGAAATCTTAATTATAAATGAAGACAAGAGAGGATTCATACATTAGGATGTAATTCTATTTTCTCCACTAGGCCTATGTTTTATTACTTAAGATGAGCAAATCAGAGAGAATTTTCATCCAGCAGCAGACCTAAATCCACCCTAGACGACAAAGTTTTCAAAGGCTGTGGGAAAATATAAAGATGTTTCATTCATCAAGTGACATTTCCTTAATGTGATACCAGCACGTTCCATGCAGCCTGATAGTCCTGGGGTAGGAGGAAGGGATGCGCTCCAAGGAGACAGACAGGGGGCCAGCATAAAGCAAACACCCGGGAGAAATGATATTAGCAGTGGAACCTAAAAGAGGAAGCAGATAGCAAGGTGAGGAGTGCCATGGGAAACACAGCAGTGATGTGAAGGAGACCTTTTCAAGTGTGGAGTGACAGGAATGTGAGACATAAGTGGATGCTGAAGCCAGCGAAGGAAGCCAGGTGCTGGTTCCGGGGAAACAATGGATGAACTGCTGAAAAAGCAAAAAAACCAAAATAGACAACAACAACTAGGGCTGGAGATGTGGCTCGGGAGTTAAGAGAACTGGCTGCTCATCCAAAGGTCCTGAGTTCAAGTCCCAGCACCCACATAGTGAGATCTGGTGGCCTCTTCTGGCATACAGTCAGAAGACTGTATATGTAATTTTTTATTTTTAGTTTATTTTATTTTAGGATTAAACAAGAAAGAAAAGAAAAGAAAAGGAAAAAAGACTAGATGAACCCAAGGGTCCATGGGAACCTTGGGGAGATTTTCCATAAGAGTGAGACAGTCGGAGCTGCATCAGGGAGCCCACTTTAGACACTGAAAAGCATTGAATAGACCATGAACTGGGAAGACAGGGAGGCAGGTGGACGACAGCTGGGTATTTGGGTTCTGAGTATTCTTGCCAGCTAGGTGCAGGCTGCTTAGGTTCATCCCTGGCTATGGACTGGTCTAGGAGGAGAACTGGAAGGGTGGAGGACATTGGATTCCGACATTTTCCACTCTGTCCTCTGGGAACAGCAGCTCCTATACATAATAGCGGTTGGAAAGCTGTAGTCCGTGGGCCAAACCAGTCTCCTATCTATGTATGGTTCAGAAGATATAAATGATTTTACATTTTAAGTGATTAAAAACATATTCTTAGCCTAGTGTGGTAGTGCACCCCTTTAATCCCAGCACTCAGGGAGGCAGAGACAGGCAGATCGCTGTGAGTTCGAGGCCAGCCTGGTCTACAAAGCGAGTCCAGGGTATCCCAGGCTGCATAGAGAAACCCTATCTTGGAAAAAAATGAAAAAACAAAACAAAACAAAACAAAACAACAAGAACAAAACCCTTTTAGTTTATGAGAATTGTATAAAGTTCAAATATGTGCTTATATTATTATTGGCATATGACCATATCCAATTGTGTATGTCTTTCTGTGGACTTTAGATGCTTATTGTTTTATTTTTCTCCTTTTTTCTTTTTCTTCTTCTTCTTCTCCTTCTCCTTCTCCTTCTCCTTCTCCTTCTCCTTCTCCTTCTCCTTCTTCTTCTTCTTCTTCTTCTTCTTCTTCTTCTTCTTCTTCTTCTTTTTCTTCATTATTATTATTAATCCAGATTACATCCCGATTGTCATCACCTCACTTGTATCTTCTCATTCTCCCCCTTTGTCTTTCACCCTCTTTTCCTCCCCTCAGCCTCTGACAGAAGGGTACCTCCTCCCCCACCATATGACCACAGCCTGCCAGGTCTCATCCAAATAGCCTGCTTCCCCTTTCTCGTTTCAACTGAGGCAAAATTGAGTAGTTGTGATGGAGACTGACGGTCCAAAAAGCCTAACATATTTACTATCTGGGCCTTTATTGAAAGCTGGCTGGGTGACTATCCATGGCTAGAAATTACATCAAAGGACCCGAAAGGAAGGAGTGTATTAGGAGGTGGCAAGGAATGTTCTGCTAGTGGGATAATGAACAAAGAAGTATTTTGAAAAGAGTGAAAAAAAATGCAGGAAGACTGAATGGCCAGCCAGCATAGACTTCCACCTTCCATGTTGTTCTGTGAGGTCATGTGGGTGCAATCGGGAGAATGAGGTGAACGGCTAGTGTAGACTGCGGAAGAGGATTTCCTCTTCTCTTTCTACAGTAAACAGTGATAGCCTGAAACACACCAGTCCACCGAATCACCAGGATAGTGAACCTGACCAGCAGTAAGATAGAATCTGGCCTCTGCCATAGTAAAACATTACCCGAGAGAAAAGATATAGGCTCCCATTTGCTTAAGCCGTTGTGGTGTTTGTTTCTGTTGCTCTCAGCTGCTCAGTTCTTGCCATCTGTTCTTGTTCTACCAATGATGTGAGGAGACACCCAGGATTCAAAACGAGCTACTTTGTGAGCTTTGTGCCCAGGAATCTGGCTTCTGCTGTGTTAGAAGTCTTGGTAGCTAAAGGCAGAATTCATTCATCAGTGACAGCGATGGATTCATGGCACAGAAGCTGAGAGACCACTCCCATCACCAGTGAGCCGGCACAGGTGGTTATGGAGTTGGTTCGGGTGGCTCCTTGCCTACCAAGGAGAGGACAGGTGGTCACTCCTTAAAGTGGGTGGATTTGAGGAAGCCGTGCTCAGTGGTCACTGTTAATGTGGGAGAGCTGTCTAGGGATACAGGAAAGGCCACTGAGGACTGCAACTCTGGGAGCATTACTAGTTCTGTCAGAAGTTCTAGTCAGGTCTTAAGAACTTGGAGTAAATATTAGACATGACCAAATACCAACACAGTTTCATAGCCAGACAGAGATCGTATGGTAAAACCCCTGCTTCCACCTTCTGCGTATTATAGAACATGTTGATGCTTCCTTTCTTTTTTATCTCCTTTTGCGGTTATTTGCTCCCCCCCCTCATTTCATCCATTAATGAATATCATACAGATAAGTGTAACAGTAGGTCTGGTGTTTTGTATTTAATTGCCAATTATTTTCCCCACTGAGGTCTGTTTGCTGTCTTTAACGAGCAGATACTCATGTGTCAAAATGATGTTTGTAATTCTTACCTCCAAGTTATCCCTGATTGGCTGAATAAATGCCTATACACCTGGGCAAAACAGAGTGAGGAGGTGTGGTCAGTGTTTTTGGGCTTCTGGGAGAGAAGGATCTTGGGTAGGAAAAAAGGGTATGGCAGGAGGAAGAAGGAACAGAATTGCCATGGCATAGAAAGAGCCACTTGGGCCAGGAGTAAGAACTCTGAACTTCTGCAGAGAAACAAGTGGCCCAGATGAACAGCATAAGCAAATATTTTGGGATTGTGGATGGGAAGTAGCCCAAGTAGAAATCATTAAAGTAGATGGCTTGAGATGGGGGTGGGAAATAATGGAAGGTACTTTAGGGGGTTAATATCTGCCCAGCCCCAGGTAAAATAAGGTTTATTCTAAAATACAAGTGTCTGTGTCTTTTATCGATTATTATAGTGAGTTAGATAATGTTACCATAATAATTATAGGTTTAATAGTAAATTTATTAGATTATTTTTATAGTTACAACAACATATAAGACTAAGAACAAGATGGAATTTTATAGGAGAGACAGACAGAGAGAGAGAGAGAGAGAGAGAGAGAGAGAGAGAGAGAGAGAGAGAGAGAGAGAGAGACAGAGAGAGAGAGACAGAGAGAGAGAGAGACAGAGAAAGAGAGAGAGAGAGAGACAGAGAGAGAGAGAGAGAGAGAGAGAGAGAGAGAGACAGAGAGAGAGAGACAGAGAGAGAGAGAGACAGAGAAAGAGAGAGAGAGAGAGACAGAGAGAGAGAGAGAGAGGGAGGGAGGAGAACACAAGTGTGCACTAGGCACCTACTTAATAGTAGACCATAGTAATCATTGTGTATCTGTCTAGTATACTTGCAAAGCTTCAAGCTCTCTAACCCCTTTCCCATCCTTTCTTCTTAGAAAAAAATGCTGCATGCCTGGCATGGTCCAGTTTGGCCTCCAAACAGTATTTCACACCTTGGCTCTAGGGAAAGCTTGGTCCAGCTGCATTGTTTCTCCTGGAGTTCCTAAGCTGGAGGCAAAGCAGAGGACGATGGAAGGCTGACTCCCGGTGGAAGCGCATCACCATACGGGCCCAAGGTTTTCTGTTGTGGAATTTCCAGTACCTATTTACTTTATACTTTACTCCCTAGACCTGACAGTTTGTTTCTTTCTGCACTTTTATAGATGATGTAAGTCCCCGCCATTTTAAAGTTTATGCTAGCTAGAATAGTTTTCTGTTGCTTGCAAATAATAACATTAACACAGAATCCATAAATCCTCATGTAGCCCATGAAGTTCAGATATATACTTACCGTATATGTAAGAGAAAGTGACTGTTTAAAACCATCTAGGAAACAGATGAAGCCAGCACTGGCAGTAGATTATCTGACTGTGTATTCAAGACCCTTTAAACTAGTTTATATTATGCTCAAAGTGCTTCCTTTCATAAAAACACAGTGCTTTGTCTTTCTCCTCAAAACGAAGAGACTATAAACTTGCTGGCACAGGCTGGGAAGCAAAGGGAATGGGAAGCATATTTATTTGTATTGGCCTTGAAAGCACAAGAGAAAAATGAAAACAAACAAATAATAATAATAATAAAATAAAACCCTGCAAGGGTTGATTAAAGGCAGAACAAATTGTCCCCAAAGTTTTACAATGTAAAACAGGGCAAATCTTGAAAATTAAGTTGACAAGTACATACAGCAGTGTAATTTTTTTCTTAATTAAACTGACAAAGATCCCTAGTTCCACATAAATCAATGCAAAGCAACAAATCTACAGTGCTAAGAGGAAGGGCAGTAAAAGTTTCCGGAAGGAAAATAAGAATGAAATAATTCAATTTTTGTTGATTGGGATGAGTACAGTGGCAATGGGAGGTGGCCACATGCTTCTAGGCTCAGCCATAGCCAGAGGTGTATGAAGCAGAAACAGCTGCTACTTCCCTCTTGCGCTTCGAGTGAAAGAAACATGAAATTTAAAGACAAGTTAGAATAATTATCACAAAACTGACCCAACGGAACTCCTGGCTCTGAGGTGAGAGGTGGGCTCTGAAGACGAACACTATTCACCTTTGTGCTCCCACGGCAGTCAGTGCACATTCCTTCCTCTTGCACCCCTGCCTCCAGCTTCGGGGCTCTTCCCCCACCCCCACCTCCAACTTCCGGGTTCCCTCAGCAACTCCAGCCTTGGAAGATCTTCCTGATGCATTCTTCTTGTGCTTCTGTTGATGCTTTGCATGAACTCGAACCACCTTTTACTTTTTACAACTCATTTCATCATATAGTTATTAGACATGGTTTAATTTTCAGTAAACAGATCCAAAATACCTGTGCCAGTATGTAATCGTCTCACATAAGCCGTTGGCAATCAATAATGACACTGAGTTCTTATGGAACCAATATTGTTTCAATATAGCTTTTCCACAGCCATGTCAGCAGTCAGAGGCTGGCCCATACAGTAAAATCTGTTCACCATCTCTAAACTAATTAATTGGGAAGGCAGGCTTTGTGGGTAACCAGGAATGGGTTTATCATGCACACCCTTACTTCTGTGTAGACTTGAGCTGCTCTGAAACAATTGTCATGAAGGAAGAGTTTATGTTCAACTGATCCCCAGAAACAAGAGGCACAGTACACCAAAGAGGACGAAGGGGGATCACTGAGGTGAGCAGAGTGGATCAGGAGGCACAAGCAGGGCAAAGGGGAAAGTGTGGCTAGGGCTTTTGTGTCACTCTGTAAGAAGGAAGCTGGCTGGTCGTTCATCCCAGATGGAAAGCAACTTCCTTGTCAGGATTAGCCCCAAACCATTTCCTTCTGGGCTATCTCCAGATTAGAGAAAGAGCTGGTTCAGAGGACAGGCTTTGAACTGGTTGGTTTGCATATCAAACACATGCTCACAACCAAGTCCCTCACCGCCTCCAAATTAGCTAACCCCAAGAGGGGCAGTCTGTCCAGGCTCAAAGATGCCATGTCATCACTATCTGAGCTATCTTATGTCTTGTCTGGATCTCTCCTTCTACCTTTGGTCCTCCTAGCCAGTGATGCACAAAGCAGTGCCAAAGAAGATCTGTGGGGTACAGACAAACATCTTTTCAATTGCCGCCCCCCAGTTTCTGCTTTTAAAACCCCAAACTTCTGAGAACCTGGAAGTATTTTAAAGGAAGTAAAAAGAGACTTGTGGAAGACAGGCTGATTAGAGAGACCTGGGGAGAGCAAAGATTTTCCTCACACTGGAGGAAGGCTTCCAGATTTCTTAAGAGGCTCTTTTTTTTTTTTTTTAGCTTTTTAAAAAAATATTTATTTATTTATTTATTTTGGTTTATTTATTTTTATATTAATTTATTCTTGTTACATCTCAATGGCTATCCCATCCCTTGTATCCTCCCATTCTTCCCTCCCTCCCATTTTCCCCTTATTCCCCTCCCCTATGACTGTTCCTGAGGGAGATTACCTCCCCCTGTATATGTTCATAGGGTATCATGTCTCTTCTTAGTAACCTGCTGTCCTTCCTCTGAGTGAGACTCTAGATGAGAGAAGCATTGGAGAATGGCAAAGTAGAAGGATCCAGAGGGTCCTAGAAGCCTACAGGTAGAACATTATGATAGGCAGATTTGGGCCCAGGGGTCCCGCTCAAACTAAAGCACCAGCCAAGGACAATACAGGCGGTAAAACTTTAAACCCCTACCCAGATCCAGCCAATGGTCAGAACATTCTCCACAGTAGAGTGGAGAGTGGGATATGACTTTCTCACGTACTCTGGTGCCTCACATTTGACCAAGAGGCTCTTCTTGTTCACTGGTAGCTGGGACTAGACCCTGTACCCTTATAGAAGCCTAGAGAAGAACAGCTGGAGGCTGGGCAGCTCCCGGTGGGATGCCCAGTGCCCCAGATGATGATAGAGTGAGCCCCTGGATATAAAGGTGTGTGACAGCAGGACAGTGTATGTGCCTGTCAAAGCGTGTGTGTGTGTGTGTGTGTGTGTGTGTGTGTGTGTGTGTGTGTGTGTGATATGACTCTCCTCGGATTGGGAAAGAACTAAAGGTCACTGGTGTCAAGGGCCCTGCCAGTTGAGTAGGATGGGAATCCAGAATGAAAGTTAGTTTACAGCCATGAATATGTGCTCAATTTCTTGAACCTTCTGACCCTGCCCCACTTGTGAAGCTTCTTAACAGTGTCAGCCACACAAGAGACACCTTAAGACACAAGGATTGTCTTTAAGGGATTTACTGGAGAAACCTTTTTGTAAAACAATTCCTTACACTGTGCATAGATACCCTGTAAAGGTATCTTTTTATTCATCTTATTCATCGCTTGCCCTGCCTTCTTCTCCTCAGGCCTATTCCATATTCTCCCTGCTCCATTAGTGTCTGAGTGGGCTGACATTCATAGACTACCTGACTTCTGCTTAGGACCAATAGGAGGGTACCAACAGGAGACAGAGACTTGGACTTCATCCTTACTAGCTACCAACATGGCTAGGTGATCACAGCTCCTGTTATTGCTTCTCTGTCACCAGGATGTAGTGATACCACTTTGCTCCTTGCCTTTCAGGCTGCAGGGTAGGAACAGCCTGCCTCCTCCTGTGGCTAGAATTGGCAGCCAAATACTCATGTTGGTCCGCTAGTCCTGCATATCCCTCTGAAGGCAGCCTTCCATAATTACATCCTCTTCTTCAGAATGAGATTGTTTTTCTCTAGGACCTTGACTGATAACATAAGCAAGATTATTCTTTTGGTTGTTTTCCTAGCAACAGAAATGGTTACAGTGATCTGGTCACGCTGTCCGGCATGCATTCCCGCTAGCCCCTCTATGCCTATCAGTAGGGATGCAGGCTGCCTGGGCCTCTGGGTCAGTCTGTGGCTGCCTGTCGCTGTGTGCTAGTATTTGGTTAAAGACAGAGATGTGTAGTGGGGACCCAACAAGGTACTGACATGTGTCTGCTCAGGGTTCAAGTTGCATTTCTAGCCATGATATCACTTTTGATTTAAATAATTTCTCTGATGTTTATTTTTTCATCTGGGACATGTGCTTATGTCAGAATTCACTGCCTGGCCTGTGTGGGAGGACAGCTGAGGCCATGAAGAGAGCTGAGCGCATCTGTTTCAGATCTGAGGATGTGAATGTGGGCATCAGCTGACTCTGTATCTTGTTCTAAGATGAAAAGATGCAGGTAGCATCATCCTGAGGGTGACTACCACAGAGTGGGATCAGCTCTTGTCTCACCTGCACAGCGCAAAAACTTCCAGAAACTGAGAATGTATTGGACCCTCAGCAGTCACCTCCTCAGTATGACTTTGGGGTGTGTGGGTAAAATCTTATCACCTCTGACTGAATAAATTACAATAAATAAAATGTACATTAAAAAATCTGGGCCGAGGAAGGAGGGTGCTGCAGAGACTGATGCACCAAGGACCACGCATGGTGAGGACCTAGGCACTCTGCTCAGATGTAGTAGATAGGCCGCACAGTCTCCTTGTGAGTCCCACAATATGAGGAGTAGGGACTACCTCTGGCATGCACCCTTGACCTGCCAACATTGATCACTTCCCCCTGGCAGGGCAACCTTGGCAGACCACAGAGGAAGAGGATACAGGTAGTACAAATGAGACTTGATAGGCTGAGATCAGGTATCAGGGGAGGAGGGGGTCCTCTTTCTAAGGACTAGGGGAGGGAGGGAGAGGAGATGAGGGAAAGAGGGTGGCATCAGGAGGTAATGAGGGAGGCGGCGACATCCTGGATGTAAATAATTCAAATTGCAGAAAAAGCAGGTAATTTATATTGGCAATCCCACTACATGGGAATAGCTCTGAGACTGAGCTGAGGCTGAGACATGAATGTCTATGCATACACAATGCTTCTTGTTGGCTACAGAATCCCTGTGACTTATTAGATGCCATGAACGAATATTTACAGATGTCTTTCTTCGGCTCATGCAAAGAGCAGAGACCCAGCCTTAATTGTTCTGTGCATCCTGCACACCTCATATATTTATAATTTTAGGACTGTATAATGCTTGTGAGAAATTGTATGTTTTCATAACAAAAGAACCAGACACTGCCATTGCATCAGACCTGACAGAATTCCTTCCTTCCAGTATACTGGACACTGACATCCTGCATCCTTCATGTTCCAGCACCAAGAGCTTCAGTTGCTGTTCCTCATCAGAGCAGGACGGCTCCCAGGACACCTTTGAAGAAAGCTTCGGTCCCAATTGGTCCAGTATTTCAGACTGTCCCACACAGACTTTTATCAAGCCTGGAATTTCTCAACATTTAGAAACTGGACCACAAATGATATTCCTAGCTTGTTTAACAATTTTTTCCCCAATTTTATTTGGGCCTCTACAAAGGTATTATTTGTCCCAAAATCAGCCAGAAGAAACCTTAAGAGAACGATGCCCCATTTCCCTTAAGGGGTTTTGGGTAGGTCTTTGGTTGCTTTCTTTGGCTATAGATGCTTATTTTCATTGGGAGTTGGTTATAAGTTACCATGGTCTTATTCGGAGACAAAGCGAGGTTGGACTAAGAGATGTTTCTCTTTTCCTTTATCTTTCTTTCTTAGGTTTGGAGATAGGGTTGAAAAGAAAGAAGGGAGAATATAGAAATATATAGGGATGATAGGACAAAAAGTAGATTATTGAATCTACTCCTCAACTTAAGG
The DNA here is from genome assembly GCF_964271855.1 of Acomys minous. Taxonomy (NCBI): domain Eukaryota; kingdom Metazoa; phylum Chordata; class Mammalia; order Rodentia; family Muridae; genus Acomys; species Acomys minous. Next base: position 121,059,185 of record NC_140489.1, read on the forward strand.
GCCTAATTGTTTCTCATAAGGTTATTTCTAATTCACTGATATAGAATTATGTATATTGATAAAAATAAGTTTATTTTTGATACATTCATGTAGAATTAAAATTTAAGATTACTCTTCACACACACACACTATCTGTCTGTCTATCTATCTATCTATCTATCTATCTATCTATCTATCTATCTATCTATCCTCTAATATGAGGTATTGTACCTATACAACTCAAGTAGAATATAAGGTCTACCTCTAATACCTTGAAGGTGCTATTGCAGGCGGTTTAGGATAAGTAACTCATACAAGTTAATTGTTAGGTGACCAAATCATGGTCATGCCAATTACTAGTCTATTTTTTTCTTTTTCTTGAGATGAGGTTTCTTTGTGTAGTGTGGCTGTACTGGACTCATTTTGTAGATAAGGCTGGCCTTGAACTCACAGAGATCCATCTGCCTCTGCCTCCCTGAGTGCTGGGATACTAGTCTATTTTTATCACAAGAATACATCTTAGGTTTAACATAGATATGATTCTATAGGTATAGGTAAAATAGCTAGATAAGAACTTCAAAAGCCTCAGAGACCTACAGAATATGACATTTAAAGATGTTTTTTTTTTTATTATTATTTTAAGCCTTTTTTGACAACAAGACAGGTTAACTCCTGGCAACACCCAGACTACCTCAAAGAAGATGATAAGCATCAAAGAACCTCCTCATGGAGAAAGTTTCAAATGTGGCAAACAAGCCACTGGGCAAAATGTTCTCATTTTGACCACAGACAGAATTCTGCCTAAAAATGGGCAAGCTTGGATGCAGGCAGAGTTGATAGCCAAACTCTGACAAGACATGCTAAGCAAGTCCTCAATAGCTCCTGCCTCACGAGTATGTATGTCAGAAGGCTGAAGATGATGCTCCAATGTTATAGAGAATTTTGGGTGACTACTCAGGCAGCAAACTGTCTCTGTCATATGTTTTAGTTTGGAATCTGCTATTCTGTATTTCCTGTTTACTCAGGTAATTAATTTTATTCCTTTTCAAGTCTCTGATAGGGTTAAAGACCAGATGCTTTAGTATTACAAATAAGCTTAGATGTTTTGGCGTTGAGATGCTTTTAGGTCTAGATAGATGTTTTAAGTTGATAGAGATGAGATATGATAGATATTGATGCACATTTAGAATTTTAGACTCACTAAGATAGGAAAGGATGTTTTTGTCAAGGTTGCCAAATATAAATAGCCAAAACACTATGAATGTAACATTTATATAATTCCTGATTATTTCATGGTTCTTCTTGCTGTATATAGTTGGTTATATGTGTGTGTGTGTAATAATATAAATGTGTATGTATTAAAAAAAAGATAAAAAAATGTAAAAAAAGAAAGAAAGAAGAAATGCCTGCAGAGTGTCCTGGGGTAAGTGGTATCCAGCTCAAGTCCAATGTCTGTCTCCTGGTGGATGTGGTAGGCTCCTGCATTCCCTGTGCTGTCTCCACAGTCCATCAATAACCCTTCCTCCTGGGCTAACTGCCTTTTAAAGGAAGTCATTATTACTATGGTGGCTTCACTGAGCTGGGGGTGGGGAGAGCGACTGGCCTGGTTGAAGAGAGCAGAACTTGGAGGCGAGTCAGGGTTTCCTCGGTTCATAGGACCTCAGTTCTTTCATCCATCATGTCCTTCCTACAAGAGTGGGCCAGAGGAGGCCACAGCCCAGTCCTCAGTTATCCTTTTGTTTTTCTTACACACTCTAGCAAGGGCCGTTGTACCAGCCACAGATACTTTTTCACTGAAATAGCATTTGACAACAAATCTTTTATAAGTAATGGCGTTGACATTATATCTCTGTTAGAGTAATTTACTCCTCACAGTAATTCTGACTTAGTTTGTTCTACACAGTGGGTCATTTTAATCTTCCTTCCCGTTATTATTGATGAGGGCTCTTGGAAAAAGATTAGAAGATTGGTTTAAAATTATCCCCAGTGAATTTAAAACAATAACAAGGTTGTGAATACAGATTAAAGCAAATTAAGGGCTGCTATGGATGCATTAGCGGATGATTGCTTGATGAATTGGGAGCATAATGGCAGCACTATTGGCAAGACTTGCCTTTTCCATTCCTCAAACTGTCCTGGAGATTTGCCGGCCCCTGCTCCCTTCTTGATGCTCATCTCTGCCTTTGGTCCTCTTTTCACATTCCTCTCTTTTCCTGCCATGCCTTCCCTATGCAGAGCTTTAAAGGAAGCCTCACTGTGAAGGGTTCCTAGAGTCCTTGGTGTAAGGGAAAGGGTCCCTTTCTTTAGAGGTCTTCTTCTGCTTTCAATTGTCAGGCCAATATTATCTATAACAATACCCATTAGTTTTCTCTTTGAGGAGGGGTTTCTAGTAATTTCTCAAAATACTAAGAGTTATTTATAAGAAATATGGGTTTGGTTACTAAGCAACCATTCCTTGGGAAGGTTGAATTAAAGGTAAAGTTATGGTTCTTTCTTTCTTTCTTTCTTTCTTTCTTTCTTTCTTTCTTTCTTTCTTTCTTTCTCTTTTTTAGGATTTCCCAAAGCTTTTTAATACAATAACATATTTTGTGAATTTCCCAATAGAAAACATTATATTCATTTTTCCCCAACTACTGGGATACTTAATATAGGACATCAGAGGAGAATGAGGAAAACATCAACTTTGAAAATGTGGCAGTCACTTGTCTGGAGCTTATAAATACTGAGCTGTTTGAAACTGGCTGGTTCCAGTGAGGCTCCAAGCTGCTCACATCTCACATGTACAGCTAGTTTATGGACTCATATTCGTTTTAGAGAAAGATTGTCCATAGTCACTGGGGTATATGCCTGTGGTACTTTAGGCTCAATTCTCTGTCTCTCACAATCTCTAAGAAACTGTCCAAGTTAGTGCATTACTGCTTTTCTGCTTGGGTAGAGTCTTATGCCAGACATGTCAAAGAGCCATGGAAAGGGAATGAATTGGATGCCTTTTGGCCTGTAATATTCTCAATGGTACTAGCTTTGGAACTATTTTTTCCTCGAGGAGTGGTTCTCAACCAGTTCATCGTGATGCTTTTGGAGGTTGAATGATCCTTTCACAGGGGTTGGATATCAGATATCTACATTATTATTCATAACAGTAGCAAAATTACAGTTATGAAGTAGCAACAAAAATAATTTTATGATTTTCTGACACAAAGAACTGTATTAAAGGATCACAGCATTAGGAAGGTTTAGAACCACCCATTTAGAGCATGGAGGAGGTATCATCTGGGAAAGAATTTTAGCTGGGGAGAATCTGGGAGGCAGTGTAATGAGTAATGGTTATTCAACATGGTCCATCTCATGAACACCACATATGTGCGGGTATGCGAGTGTATGTGCACGTGTGCGCACACATGCACGTGAGCACACACATGCACACATACACACACACACACACCACTACCACCACTACTACCACCACCACCACTATTTTTCTTCTATGTTCATTTCCAAAGATACCATATTTAATATGAACTAACCATGAGCACTACAACTATGAAGGCAACCCCCTTCTCCCTTCCATATGGGAAGCAACATAACATCGTGGCAGGTAGCACATGCTGAGCCTCAGCTGTCACAGAGCCTCATAGAGTAGCATCCATAGTCTTCTAGATATTGGCTTAAAGTGACAGATATCAGCCTGGGATGAGTCTGTGCATCTTTGTCCCATGCTGTGATGCACGCTTGTCCATCACTTAGTACATATATTGACTGTTTGGCTTCTAGGTTAGTATGTCCCTTTTATGCCTCTATGAGGGTGCCGCTTACAGCATAATGAAACAAATGTAAGGGATTGTCTCTGGGTTTGAGGAACTGGAGATGAATCATACGGCAGCTTATCTTGTAGATGAGTGCTTTGTTTTGAAGTGTGCAGATGGGTCAGTCTATGCTTCTTTATTCCATGTGCCCCTTTCTGACAAAACCAGATGTATTCTGCTAGCCTTGGTTTTCACAACAAAGTCAGTGCTCAAGCTTTGTAAAAACAAGTTTTCTATTAGCATTGCCTGTAGAGCACTGGAGAAGGTGGTCCATGGATTTGATTTCATGGAGGAGCTCCAAGCTCTATTATGGGGTGAAACAGTCACCATTCAATCTGCCTGTCTGTGACTTCATGGCTCAATATGTTACTTAGTGGTAGGGTGGATGAACTACTACCATGGGTGGATAAATGGAGGGGGAGACCAGGAAAGCTGGCCAGGGCAGGAGAAGCCAGTATCCCAGGCTAAGGGAAGCAAAGGCATTTGGCTATCACTTACCTACTCTGGGTAACGTTTTGTCCATTGGGTCTAGTTTATGAGTACAGGCAAATCAAAACTCAACTTTACATTTTTACCTATACATGATTTAAGTGCTAGTGGTTCTGGCTGAGTCTTTGGGCTAAATGTATGTCTGAATATATGTCCTCTATAAGCCAGACAGAATACTGGGGGCTTAGGTAGGTTAGGGAGTACAATTTGATTTCATCACTACTAAGTGTTTGCTCTTAGACTTAATTTTTTTATGAGCTTCTACTGGGCTCAGCATTCTTGTCTGTATATATAGTGAAGATAATAACACTAGCTCCCGAAACTTCCTTGCGTATAAGATGATATGCATAGGTGATGCACACAAAGATTTAGACAGATGCCCATTACGTTATCTCACGTGTTTGTAAGAGTCGTCTTTCTCTTTTCTGATTAGATTATAGAAAATTTGCCACTATAACAAACTAGTTGAAATCAAGGTGGCACACACATCTGTTTCCCCTAGCATTTGCCTCTGGTCTCCCCACTTCTTGACACTCCCTTTTATTTTTTATTTATTTTTTAATTAATTAATTAATTAATTTTTACATTTTTTATTAATTTATTCTTGTTACATCTCAATGGTTATCCCATCCCTTGTATCCTCCCATTCTTCCCTCCCTCCCATTTTCCCCTTATTCCCCTCCCCTATGACTGTTCCTGAGGGGGATTTCCTCCCCCTGTATATGTTCATAGGGTATCAAGTCTCTTCTAGGTAACCTGCTGTCCTTCCTCTGAGTGCCACCAGGTCTCCCCCTCCAGGGGACATGGTCAAATGTGAGGCACCAGAGTATGTGAGACAATCATATCCCATTCTCCACTCTACTGTGGAGAATGTTCTGACCATTGGCTAGATCTGGGTAGGGGTTTAAAGTTTACCGCCTGTATTGTCCTTGGGACACTCTCTTTTATTTAAGCAGAGAATAAAATACTTCTTCAGAGACGATGAAGAGACAGTTGTAACTGATTTGAAGCTCCAAGTCCTGTCTACTAGTTTTTATTTTCTTCTGGTTCCTTATCTTTCACTTACGGCTGATACCATCCTGTTTACCCTGACTTTAAAATTGCCCTCTTATAGATCTTAAGTAGCTAGCAAGTCCCAGGAACCTTCTTGTCTCTGCCTCCCTTGTGATGGGATTCTAGGTGTACTCAGGGCATTTTACTCTTTGTGTAGGTGCTAGAGATCCAAACCCAGGTGATCCCTGTTCACACACCTTTAAGGTGTTGGTTCTCTCCTATTTTTTTTGTGGCTTCTCAAATCAAGCTGAAGTCACCAGGCTTGGGAAGCAATAAACACATGCTATGTTTTCTCTTTTCTGGTGTGTGTGTGTGTGTGTGTGTAGTGTGTGTGTGTGTGTGTAGTGTGTGTAGTGTGTGTGTGTAGTGTGTGTGTGTGTGTAGTGTGTGTGTGTGTAGTGTGTGTGTGTGTAGTGTGTGTGTGTAGTGTGTGTGTGTGTAGTGTGTGTGTGTGTAGTGTGTGTGTGTGTGTGTAGTGTGTGTGTGTGTGTAGTGTGTGTGTGTGTATAGTGTGTGTGTGTGTAGTGTGTGTGTGTGTAGTGTGTGTGTGTGTAGTGTGTGTGTGTAGTGTGTGTGTGTGTAGTGTGTGTGTGTGTGTAGTGTGTGTGTAGTGTGTGTGTGTGTAGTGTGTGTGTGTGTGTGTCTGTGTGTCTGTGTGTGTGTGTGTCTGTGTGTCTGTGTGTCTGTGTGATGAGGGGTACCAGTAGTATGAGTATATTGGGGGACAGTTAATATTGCTTTGCCAGATGTGAGGTCCTCATTCTCAGATCTATGTTTGTTTTTATTCATTTTGAGGAGACAGCCATCACCTGCCCCTAAGTGTATCACAGCAATTTTGCTTCTTTGATTGTAGTTCCCCGAGGGCTCAGGTTTCTCCACTAAGTGCCTGCCAATTACATCCCCTACTAATTAATGTCAAGAGAGGCTTGTCAGGTGAGCCTGTTGGTGAGTTCCTGGTCTTGTCACACAGAAAGAGGGCTTTCCTCCACAGGAGCAGATGGGCTAGTCGTCACGGCATCCAAGAAAGGCAATACCTTCACCGTCGACATCTTCTCTAAACATGGAATCCACACAGAAGCGAGGCCTCTGGAATGGGACCAGATTAGAGCTTCCCCGTGGAAGGAGCTAGGGGAGCCTGGACTTGAGGTCCCACGGCAGACTGGCTACTTCTAGTGCATATGCTGTGCAGTGGGTGTTTATCCCACGCGAGAGTCAGGCTCACGGGCGTCAGGTGGGTCTTGGCCCTCCTGAGTGCTGGGGGAGGGGCTTCGGCAGGAGAAGCGAATCTGGCCTGGTGGCCTTGGACCTTGACCAGCGTAGTTTTGCACTTTCAGAGCTTAATAGAGGTGGCACGGAAAGGAGTGTCCGAGCCACGACCAGAACTCTCTTGCTCCTGAGATTCTGTCTCTTGGGGTGGTTGTAACTCATTCTCCCTCCCCCCCGTTCTCCCCCCTACAAATCTCTTAGGCTTTCCTTGGGCCTACATGTGGGAGATCTCTTGGATATCTTTTAAATATTCATTTTCCTGGGACCCATCACCAGTGACTGACTCAGCGGGCCAAGGTTGACCTTTCAAGAGCAGCGTACCAATTCTCAAGCAAGAGTCTGTAGATGTCACTTGACGATCGATGGCTGCTTTAGAATGTTATACAAAATCTAGAGTTGGATTTTGTTTGCCTTTATCTAAATAAAGGGGCACAGATAATGCTTTCTGAAGACTGTCTACACTTGCCATTGGTAACTGTTGGCTAAATACAAACTGGCTTTTGACTTTCTGACTGCATTAGGAGTATGAGCCAGGAGCTGAAGCCGATGTGGAGAAGCAGTGATTTGAATTTGCCAGTGCACGCTTGTGGAGGTACACACACCTCACACCACAGTACTTGTCTGTGGGATCATTGCTGTTCTGGAATTAGAACTTGCCTTTATAAGCTGGGAATAGCAGTTGCTGCTCCTGAGCCTGGATTGAGATGAGCAGCGAGAAGAGTTAATGTTGTCTGTCTCTGTCTTTGTTGATGATATTACATCTAAATTGTTATCCCATTCCTTGTATCCTTCCATTCCTCCCTTCCTCCCATTTCCCCCCTTACTTCCTTCCCCTGTGACTGTGACTGAGGGGCACCTCCTCCCCCTGTATATACTCTTAAGGTATCAATCTCTTCTTGGTAGCCTGCTATCCTTCCTCTGAGTGCCACCAGGCCTCCCCATCCAGGGGATGTGGTCAAATATGAGGCACCAGAGTTTGTGTGAAAGTCAGTCCCCATTCTCCATTCAACTGTGGAGAATGTCCTGGTCGTTGGCTAGATCTGAGTAGGGGTATCTTTAGAAAGAATGGTGGTTCCAATGCTGACAGAAGTAGTTAGGCTTCTTCTGCCACCATTGTTATTAGCAATCTGAGATGCTTGGCACCAGGGAACCCTTACAGCTGCAACCACGAAGTCGTGCTTCCATGCCTCTTACACCACTAGTTTTCAACCCTCCTAATGCTGAGACCTTTTAAATACAGTTCCTAATGTTGTGGTGACTCCAACCATAACATTATTTTTGTTGTTACTTCACAAGTGTAATTTTGCTACTGTTATGGATTGTAATGCTCTCGGATGGCATGATGTATGTCATCATGAGGAAATGCCTGTTTCAAGAATAGGTGGCTTTATACATTGTCAGGATCTTCATGGCTGATTTTCATTAAAATTAGGATCATTATCCAGGACAGAAGAATCAAAATGCTGACCTAGACTAGACTGGGTAGGACAAGGGCTCTGGCAGAGAATGGGAACGCAGCTCAGTGCTGCAGCCTAATTCCCAGCATTGTGAAACAACCAGTCAATAGACAAATACACGAATGAATGAATAAACAAATGAATAAATACATTCACATAAACAAGAAAAGGTTTACATTGGCAACTCATCATCAAGATTTGTTATCACATTGAAGAAAATGACGTAGGAAAGCTTAAATTGTGGGACAGATGTAAAGTGTTACATTGGTATTCTAAGGAGTTGAAGGCTTCTCCAAGTTCATTATTTTTGTTTTAGCGCTTGCTTTTTTTGAGATGTAATACACATTTCATAAATAGCAGACGTAGTAAGTGTACATGAGTTCATTAATTTAAAATTTTTTATTGAACAATTTAAATCCTTTAAAAACCCATCTCTGTCTTGCCTTACGTGTATGGGAGGACAGGGCTATTGCAGTTGGTGCTGTGTCAGGATGGGGTTCTCCAGATCTTGAGGTGGACCTAATGACTCTGCCGGGATAAAGCCCAGCTCCATGGGCTCAGCTCTTTATCAGGATTGTGATTCTGGAAGCATTTACATTTGTGAGCATATGGGTGCTAAAAGACCAAAATACAGATGGTCTTTGACTTACAAAGTTCCAGCTTCAGACTTTTTAAGTTTGTGATGTGTGAAAGCGATACACATTTAGTAGAAACTGTACTTCAAAGTTCAAAGTTTGATCTTTTCCCAGTCTAGAATGTGGTGGAGTACTCCTTCAATAAACCAGATGGCAACAGAGAACCAGAGTTCCTAGACATGAAAGGTATCACAGCACTTTACAGTATATGGTGCTGCTGAATTCTGATAGCTGATACGATATAGGTGTATGCAGCGTATCTTCACCTTGTGACATTTCCGACTTTTGATGAGTTGTCAGGGCATAGCACTTGCAATAGGATAGCATCTGCATGCAATAAGAGAGAGGGTGAGCAGCTGCAAAGAGCGTTGGTGTCTGCTGAGGGAGAGGGAAGGTGTGGGTACTTGTACCTCAGCTGCAATGGAAAACCCAGGGTTGGGGACCAGGTACCTTATAATCATGGGGTGCATGCTTTTTCCTGCAAGGTGCTTCTATCTTTGCAGGTGACTTCTCCATCTTATTCTATGACTACTGATCCTTACTCAGTTTCTTCTTGGCCATCTCTCTCTCTCTCTCTCTCTCTCTCTCTCTCTCTCTCTCTCTCTCTCTCTGTCTCTGTCTCTCCCTCTCTTTCATTTGATTCAGGATCTCTCCATGTGTCCCTGGCTGCCCTATAATTCTTGATTCATATTTCAGAAAATAAAATGTTTTGTAGAGCCTACTGACCAGCCTACAAGTCAGTTGTCTTTGGATTATGAATTCAATATCTGGCCCCATCAACTATGGCCAGTGTGTGTGTGTGTGTGTGTGTGTGTGTGTGTGTGTGTGTGTGTGTGTAGAACAGCTCCCTGGGCAGTTTTACTAGAGCATGCAGGGACTAGAACTGACAGTTTTAATACAGAAGACTGAGGGTGTAGGCACATTGGTGGTCCTCATGGGCGTTGGGAATCTGACAATGGAAGAGAAGGAAAGAGAAAAGAAAATGTTAAGGTCAATGACTCTGGAGGCATGCATCCAGGTTTATGAGAAGGTGCTGCTTAGAGCAGAGAGGAGACCATGTTGTGAGAGATGAGTTAAGTTTGGCCGATGCCTCTCCATAATGAAAGCCTGGCTCAGCCTGACTAGCCTTTCCAGACGTGCACATTCTCACATTTCCTTTCACCGAGATCCTTAGCATTAACTAAGATGAGGCTGCAACTTTCTAATACTCCTACTATAGTTTTTTACAATACAGGTTTCCCTGGTGTTTTAAACCCTGAAGGAAAACGGTGAGAGTGGACTGGGCTTCCCCATTGCTTTATTCTAGCATCTTTCCAAGAAGTGGCATGCCTGGAAGGATGCAGAGAGTTAGCATGGAAGGTGGCACCTGGTTACATATCTAAGGATACCACCCAGATTTGATGTTGAAAATATGCATTGAACTAGCGGAAGCTCACTGGAGGCCATGGCAAGAGCTACTTTCAATGCTTGTTCATCTTTAGACAGAGAAGTCCCTCTAGAACTTTGTCACTGAAGTCTTCTTTAAGTGTCAGGAAGCCAGAGGCACCTTCTGTCCTATCATGGACACAGACTGAGCAGGTTCAATTCCAGCATCTCACTGTGGGCCACAGCGCTTGGCCTCTCCTCTTCTGCCAACTTAACTTACCTTAAGCTGGTTGCCAAGCCTTCTCTGAGGAAACCAAACTGGGTGAATGAATGCCTTAGCTTGCAAATCTATCTTGTGAGCAGCAGCTCTGGATGCCACATGATTATTCTCTTTCTTCCTGGTAGCGTGTGTCTACAGGTTAGCTCTGTATCTCCTTCCATCTCTGTGTACCCTTCCCATGAGCATTGCGGAACTCAGCAGCCAGAGAAGGAAGGAGCAGTTCGGATTTCTCCTGGAACATGAGCAGATTTAAATACAGAGCCATGTGGTGGTGCTGCAGCTACAGAAGATGGATGTGCTTGTACTGAGCCTGTCTGCTGAAAGTCCACGGAGGGGCTGGGGGCTCACAAGCAATCAGACAGTTGTATCAGTGATAGTTCCCACAAGCCGAGGATGCGGATGGCAGAGCCAGTGATGGCAGAGCCAGTCTGTCATTTGAAAGACACCAGCCAAGCCTGTGTTTTTCTCTGCGAATCCCAGGATTGCAATAGGAAAGCCTTCTCCTCCTAACACTCCTCCTGCTGAGCCTCGGCTAAGGAAGGGAAATGAGGCTATTTGGCCAGCATTTTCCTTAGCAATTACAAGAATGATTCTAGATTTCCTGAAATATGGACTGTCCCTCCCCCACGCCTCTGGTTTAAATTGTGGGGCACAGAGAGTTGTTGGCAGGGAAAAGAGAATCTGATATGATAGGGACGCTGAAGAGGCAAGGGTCTTTCAACCTGCGGACTGCAGTGAGCCATGATCTGTGGTGAGCAACGCTCCTCAATTTTGAGACTGCTCTCCACGAGGAGCACCACCATCTTGCTTGCAGCATCGTTTCCGCGCCGTGATGCTCTAGCCTCCTCTTGGAGTTTATGGTCCAAAGCCGCACTTCCTCCCCTGATGAGTTAATGTCAGTTTCTTGCAACTGGGTCCTGCTGCTTTTCTCATGATCACTATTGAAGGAGTTGCATGATGACTTCATCGAGGTCATGACTCTGATTGACTCAGTTTGTGTTCCTGAGATCGAGACTGACCGGTCTCCACTCCTAGCAAGTGCCAAGGTCTTCTACGATCTGCTTATCCTACGCGTCTCCCACAGCTTTCTCACTCATTCCAAATTGTCACTGTCCCCACGTTATCCTCACGTCTGTTCCTCTGCCTGCTCCAGCCCACCTCATACTATTCCAGTCTTCAGAGTCAGCCTCAGACCTTATCTGTGACAGAATCCTCCCCCAACACTTCCTTTTCCCTTGTCTTGAGTTTTTAAAAAGCTCAGAAGTTTGAGGCAAATGTTAATTATTTTTAAATTTCAATAAGAATATTAAGAAAAAAATGTGAATACACTCAAAGTAAGATTTGTGTGTGTGTGTGTGTGTGTGTGTGTGTGTGTGTGTGTGTGTGGTGTGGTGATTTTTCCCCTCAGAGCAAAAATGAAGATAATTCATGAATGTTATTCCTCAGAATATTTTGGAGGCAGCAATCCGTCTTGAGCTGTTTGTGCTCAAATTAGGAGAATGAAGGCATCTAGAGATACTGCTAATGGCCTCTTCTCAAACCTTGGGTCTAGACAGTAGAAAGCAGTTGTCTCTGGATGGTTTGGTCTCCCAGGTACCAATCATAATGGGACTCTCTTGGACTTCCAGGTCACGAATAATTATATGGAGACCTTTTATATTTATTATGAAAGCTTGGCCTTAGCTGCTTAGGCTTATTCCCAACTATTAGCTCTCCTCCTCCTCCTCCTCCTCCTCTTCCTCCTCCTCCCCTCCTCTTCTTCTTCCTCCTTCTCTAAGACAGGGTTTCTCTGTGTAGCCTTGTCTGTCTTAGACTCACTTTGTAGACCAGGCTGGCCTCAGTCTTACAGAGATCCACCTGCCTCTGCCTCCCAGAGTGCTGAGATTACAGGTGCGCACCACCATATCCGGCAGCTTAAATTATCCCACTTATACTAATCTTCAACGTCACCTCATTACCTCTCAAGCTTAGTCCCCGCAGTGTTTCTTCCTTCATGTCAGCCTGATTCTTTCCCAGAGTTCCTTTCTCTGCCTGGAAGTCCCACCTTCCATTCCTGCCTCTGCTTTTGGCCATTCCGTTATTATTATTATTAATTATTATTAATTTACATTACATCTTGATTGTAATCCCTTGCTCTTATCTTCCTGTTCTTAATATCCATCCCTCTTCTGCCCTATTCCCCTCCCCTAAACCTCTGACCAGTGGTGTCCTCCTCCCACACCCTCTGACCATAGCCTATCAGGTCTCATCTGGAGAGCCTACATCCCTTTCCTCTATGCTCTCACAGGGCCTCTCCACCAAGGGGCAGTGATCAAATCATGGGCACTAAAGTTCATGTCAGAGGCAGTCCCCATCTCTCCCTCCACTTCTCCACCTGGAGAATTAGCTTCCCATAGGCTACATCTGAATGCTGGGTCTAGGTTCTCTGCTTGCAATATCCCTGGTTGGTGCATCAGTTTGTGTAGGACCCCCTGGGTCCAGATCCATCAGCCTTTGTAGTCTCCTTGAGGAGCTTCTGACAAGCCCCTCCTTTCATCCCCCATCTCTTCCATACAATACCAGCTCTTAATAAAGCGTCAGGCTTTGAGGCTCAGTATCTTTCCTGAACCGGCACTGGGTGTAATTTCTCAATGTATGTTGGGCTAATAGCTACTTATAAGTGAGTATATAGCATGTATGTCTTTCTGGGTCTGGGTTACCTCATTCAGGATGATTGTCTCTAGTTCTATCCATTTACCTGCAAATTTCAAGATTTCCCTGTTTTTGATAGCTGAATACTACTCCATTGTGTAAATGTGCCATGTTATTTTTTATCCATTCTTCAGTTGAGGAACATCTAGGTAGTTTCCAGATTCTGATTATTATGAATAAGGCTGCTGTGAACATAGCTGAGCATGTTGTTGTATGCTGGAGCATCTTTTAGGTAGATGGCTAGGAGTGGTATAGCTGGGTCTTGAGTTAGAGCTATTCCCAAGTTTCTGAGAAAGCACCAGATTGATTTCCAAAGTGGCTGTCCAAGTTTACACTCCTACCATCAGTGGAGGAGTGTGCCCCTTTCTCCACATCCTGGACAACATGTGCCGTCACATGAGGTTTTGATCTTAGCCATTCTGATGGGTGTAAGATGGAATCTCAGAGCCGTTTTGATTTGCATTTCCCTGATGACTAAGCAAGTTGGGCATTTTAAAATTGTTTCTCAGCCATTTGATATTCCACTGTTGAGAATCCTCTGTTTAGCTCTATAACCGTTTTTTAAAAAATTGGGGTATTTGGCTTGGTGGTGTTTAGTTTCTTAAGTTCTTTATATATTTTGGAAATTATCTTTTTGTTGGATGCTGGGTTGGTGAAGATCTTCTCCCAGTCTGCAGGCTGTTGTTTTGTTCTGTTGAAAGTGTCCTTGGCCTTCCAGAAAAATTTTGGCATCTAAGGAGATGATAATTTGTCTTTTTGCTTTCAGTTTGCTTACATGATGTATTACATTGATGGATTTCTGTATATTGAACCATCCCTGCATGCCTGGGATGAAGCCTACTTGGTCGTGATGGATGATATTTTTGATGTGTTCTTGGATTCTGTATTTTTGCCTCAATGTTCTTAGAGAAATTGTTCTGAATTTCTTTTTCTTTGTTGTTTATTTCTGTGGTTTAGGTATCAAGGTGACTGTGGCTTCATAGAATGAATTTGGTAATGTTATTTCTGTGTCTATTTTGTGGAGTAGTTTGAAGAGAATTGGTATTAGCTCTTCTTGAAGGTCTGGTAAAATTCTACACTAAATTCATCTGTCCCTGGGCCTTTTTTGCTTGGGAGACATTTGATGACTGCCTCTATTTCTTTAGGAAAAAACGGGCACTTGGTTTGTTTACCTGATCTGGATTTAATTTTGGTTATCAGTAGCTATCAAAAAATTATCCATTTTATTTAGATTTTCAACTTTTGTGGCATATAACCATTTGAAGTAGGACCTAATGATTCTTTGGAATTCCTCAGTGTCTGTCATTATGTTTTCCTTTTCATTTCTGACTTTCTTGATTTGAATACTCTTCCTCTGCCTTTTAATTAGTTTGGCTAAGAGTTTGTCTGTCTTGTTGTTTTTCTCAAAGAACCAGCTCTTGGTTTCTTTGATTCTTTGAATTGTTCTCTTTATTTCTATTTTATTGATTTCAGCCTTTAATTTCATGATTTTCAGCCATCTACTCATCTTTGGTGAATATGCTTTTAAAAATTTTTTCTAGAGCTTTCAGGTATATTGTTAAGTTGCTAGTATAGGATCTTTCCAATTTCTTTATAAAGGTACTTAGTGCTATGATCTTTCCTCTTGGCACTACTTTCATTGAGACCCATAAGTTTGGGTATGTTGTGCCTTCATTTTCATTGAATTATAGGAAGTTTTAAATTTCTCTTTTTATTTTGTCCCTTACCCAGAGGTCATTGAGTAGGGAGTTGTTCAGGTTCCATGATTTTTTAAGCTTTATGTTGTTTCTGTTTTTGTTCAATTCAAGCCTTAATCCATGGTGGTCTGATAAAATGGAAGGGATTATTTTTGATCTTTTTGTATCTGTTGAGGTTTGATTTGTGAGAAAGTAAATGCTTGCTTTTGGAGACAGTCCCATAAAGTGCTGAGAAGAAGGTGTATTCTTTTGTGTTTGGGTGAAAAGTTCTGAATAAACTAATTAGGTCCTTTTGATCCATGGCTCTATTATTTTCATTATTTCTCCATTTAGTTTCTTCCTCAATGATCTATCTATTGGTTAAAGTGGAGTGTTGAAGTTTTCCACTATTAATGTGTGGGGTTAGATATGTAATTTAAGCTTTAGCAATGAATTGGGTGCTCCTGAATTTGGGGCATAGATGTTCAGAATTGAAATGTCATCTTGGTGTATTTTTCCTTTGATGAATATGAAGTCTCCTTCCCTATCTCTTTTGATTAGTTTTGGCTGAAAGTCTATTTTATTAGATACTAAAATAGCTACTCCAGCTTGTTTCTTGGGTCTGTTTACTTGGAATACCTTTTTCTAGACCTTTACTCTAAGGTAATGTTTACCTTTATTTCTGAGGTGTGTTTCTTGCATGCAGTAGAATGATGGATCTTTTTTTTCCACATCTATTCTCTTAGCTTGTGTCTCTTTATTGGGGAGTTGAGGCCATTGATGTTGAGAGATATTAATGACTAGTGGTTATTGGTTTTTATTTTTTGTGTTGGTAGTGTGTGTGTGTGTGTGTGTGTGTGTGTGTGTGTGTGTGTGTGTGTCTGTGTGTTTCCTTTCTTTTAGTTTTGCAGATGTGGAGTTATGTATTTACTTTATTTTCCCAGGTAAAGTTACCCACCTTGGTTTGGCGTTTTCCTTCTAGCATCTTCTGTAGGGCTGGATTTGTAGTTAGGTACTCTTTAAACTTGGTTTTGTCATGGAATACTTTGGTTTCTCTATCTTGGTGATTGAAAGTTTTTCTTGATACAGTAGTCTGGGTTTGCATCTGTGTTCTCTTAGTGTCTGTATGACATCTGTCCAGGCCCTTCTGGCTTTCATAGACCCTGTTGAGAAGTCAGGTGTAATTATGATAGGCTTGCCTTTATATGTGACTTGGCCTTTTTCTCTTGCAGTTTTTAATATTCTTTCTTTGTTCTGTATGGTTAGTGTTTTGATTATTATGTAGCAGGAGGATGTTCTTTTCTGGCCCATTAAATTTGGAGTTCTGTAGGCCTGTATATTTATGGACATTTCTTTCTTTAAGTTAGGGAAGTTTTCTTCTATGATTTTGTTGAAAATATTTTCTGGGCCTTGCAGCTGGGATTCTTCTTTTTATGCTATCCCTATTATTCTTAGATTTGGTGTTTTCATAATATCCTAGATTTCTTGGATGTTCTATGTCAGGAGCTTTTTAGATTTAGCATTTTCTTTGACTGTTGTATTGGTTTCTTCAGTCATATCTTCTACCTCTGAGATTCCATTTTCCATCTCTTGTATTCTTTTGGTGATGCTTATGTCTTTAGTCCCTTTCTTTCCTCTTCCCTAGGTTTTCTACTTCCAGGATTATCTGGGATTTTGTTTTCTTCATTGCTTCTATCTCCATTTTTGTGTCTTGAATCCTTTAATCATTTCCTTCTCCCCTTTGAATCCAGTTTCCTATCTTTTGCTAATTTCTTTAAACGATTTGGTCATTTCTTTCACCTCTTTCTTTGTGTATTCCTGTTCTAATTTGAGGGATTTATTTTCCTCCTTTAAGGCCTCTATCATCTTCATAACCTCAGATTTGAAATCCTTCTCTTGTGCATTGGGTGTGATAGTGTCTTCAGGCCTGGTGGTGGTGGTGGGACTGTTGGTTTCTGGTGGTATCAAATGGCCCTGGGAATTGTTGCTTGTGCTCTTACACTGACCGCTTCCCATTTTGATGTCTCTGGTATTAGCAGGTTCGGTGGTCTCTGATGGTCAGAGGGTTTGATGGCAGGTATAGATAATGGGGCTTCAGTCCCATACCCTACTCACTTCTGCTGGGTTTACTGTCTCTGATGGCTCCCAGTTTGTGAACCAGGTAGGCCAGGCAACTAGGGAGTAGGCAGAAAGATATCAAAGCCGAGAGCTGCTCTGGTGGGCTTGCCTGGTTCCTCTGGGCAGAAGGCAATGGGTTTTTGGTCCTTTGCCCAGCCCAACTCACCTCTGCTGAGGTCACTCTCTCTGTTGGCTCCTGGTTTGTTAACCAGGTATACCAGCCA
Organism: Acomys minous; assembly: GCF_964271855.1. Lineage (NCBI taxonomy): Eukaryota > Metazoa > Chordata > Mammalia > Rodentia > Muridae > Acomys > Acomys minous. Next base: position 121,076,221 of record NC_140489.1, read on the forward strand.
TCTGGGGAGCAGGCAGAAAGATACTGAGCAGAGAGCTGCTCCTGTAAGCCTGCTTGCCCCCAGGGCTGGAGCACAGTGATTAATGCTGGTATTTTTCCAGCCCTGGGCTCTCTCTGAGCCCCAGAGGTCAGAAATTCTCCCTCCCAGCCAGGCTTCAGGCTAGTCCTTGGAGTGCAGGCTTGGTACCTGCTTGGACCCTGGAACTTTCTGTGGATTTTCCAGGTGACCTGAGACCAGATCCACTTGTCTTCCAGAGTGTGGTGTCTTCTCTGTGCTAGAAGCCACAGATGCTGGTGGTTTTGCAGGCTACAGCTCCCTCTGAGGCCTAGCAGATCAGAAGCTGCTTGCCAGCCAATTGTGTGGCACTAGTGTTAAGCACACACACGCCTGTGCCTGCAGGAACCCAAGACTTTTCTGTAGATTAGTTGGGTGGCTGGAGGCTGGGCCCAACAATACTCCACACAGTTTGGATCCCTCTCACCTGTGGGTCACCAGTACTGGTGTTTTGTGGTTCTCAGATCGGTCCTCAGGTCACTGTACAGTTACTGCTCTCCTGCTGATCAAACAAAGTGTGTGTTCAGTGTTGCACTCTTGAATCCTCTCCTGTTCAGCTCTTTATTAAACCAATCAAGAAGTGTTGGAGGGAGTGTTTATAAAATATGATGCATCCATGAGAATAAAAATATCAAAGTCCAGCCTGTACTCATCTCTCTGCTGGTGCAGAAATCAGCATTTGAATAATACAATGGCAACCTTTACACAGTGCACAAAAAGGTCACCCCAATACCCAGGGTAGAAGAGACACATGCCTTCCTTCTTGAGGAGACTAAGAAATCTTAGCATTAAGAATAAAAGCAACATGGTGGTTTCTGAAGTCCAGGTAGCTGAAACTGGTGATTTTAGGCAGAAAAGTAGGACCTGTATTAGACGCCTTCCTTCCCTCTCCACTCTCTTCTCCTTCAGCTACTGAGAGGCACAGTACAGTGGTTTGCATGAGAAATGTCCTCCAACAGCTCATGTATTTGATACATGGTCCCAAGTTGGTGGCATCATTTGGTGCGACTATGGAACACTCAAAAGGTAGAGCCTTGCTGAGGAAAGTGCATCACTGTTGGCAGGCTTTGAGGTTAATTGCCTTCCCTTATTTCATGCTCTCCCTTTCCTGTTGCTTTCTGTGTACAGGTGAAAATGTAACCCACCAGCTTCCTGCTCTTCTAGCATGCTTTGCCTTCCCCACTATGACAGACTCTAGCCCCCCAGAACTATAAGCCAAACAAACTCTTTCTTCTTGAATTTTTTTTTATTATGGTTCTTTATCATGGCAACAGGGATGTGACTAACACAGAGAAGAGGCTGGAAAGAGCCTCAAATCTCCTAAGGAGTCTGGCAGTTCAAAGGCTGGCAGATCAGGGATTCATAGTGGGGAAGATGCTGTAGTGCAGCTGTTTCAAGTGTGAGGATGAACCCAGGAAGTATGGCCAGGTCTGAGATCATCCACAGAGCAGCCAGGACAGAGGTGTATACCAAGATCCTTGGGAGGAGGGAAGTTTGGCCCTTCCCTGGGAACTCCAGGCTTGTGCTAGGAATGGATGATGAATGCCACTCACTTATGAATCATGGTCAATGTCCTGAGGTGCAAAAGTCATGTGTCATGACAAGAGTGTCACAGACATCATGGGCTGACAGGTGGCACTGCTGCTGGAGGCACCATGGCAGGGGAACAGTTAATAGGATAGTGCAAAGGACTCTGAAAGTACAGAGCACAGGTAGGCTGGAAGGAAAAGTGGTAGAACAGCTGAACTGTGGGATTCTCACAGGAGGCAGCTGAGGCAGGCCCTCCTTGTGGTCTTGGAACTGAGTTTCCATGTCTATCCTCAGTGCAATGGTAGGCTGTCAGGAAGGAAATGTGTGGCAGGGTCTGCTCAGCTGTGAAAGATTACTGTAGCCGCTCAATGCAGCCCAGACAGTGGATAGAGCAGAGGGTAGCTCACATAGGAAAGTCAGGAACACACAGTTTTCCCCTACTTCCATTATCCTCAGTACCTTTTCTGTCCTCGCTTTGACAGGAGACTGAGGCATCCTAAAAGTCTTTCAAGAGCTAGGTTCAATTCAATACACACTCATTGATGTTGTATGTGTGTTCAATCCCATTCCTTGGGGTTCTGTACCCCGTTAGAGACTGACTGCTGAAAAACCAAGTGCTTACAACAAGAACCACTTAGATTATACTAGCAAAAAAACTAGAGAGAGGGAAGTGATGACTGGTGTTATTATGTTATTATGTCAGTGTTTTCCTCCTGTAGAGTGATGAAGGTGAAGGATTAAGTGTGTTCATCTGGGACCTTACAGAAGTAGATGAAATGAAGTTCAGAGTGAGTTTTTAGGGGAACTTCCTTGAGAGAATTCTAGAGTGGGAGCCAGGATGACTGGGGGAGTTACTGGATAAAAATCTGATCTTGCTTGCAGAGCATCCAAGAAAGTTGTGTAGAAACATTCTGGACAGCTCTGCAGGCTAAGGACATTGAGCAAGACCCATACAGAGTTCTGGATGCACCGTAACATGGGGAGCCATTGGGTGGGGTCAGCCTGGGGGCGTTGTGGCCTCTGCAAGTATAAATTTCCAAGAAAGCAGTTGGAGCTCTTCACTGGTTACTGCACTGATTGCCACTAGATGGTGACTTTGGCAATGAGAAAACCCACATGGATATCTAAAAAAAAAAAAAAAAAAAAAAAAAAAAAAAAAAAAAAGGCATATTTAGCCTCAAGAAATCTCATGGGAGACTATTTTAAAGTAGTGACTCATTTGAGTTTATTTACTGTGCTATATCCTGAAGATACTAACAGGAAAGAAAAAGGCTATACTTTATATATTTATTTTTAATATATTTTATTTATTTATTCATATTACATCTCAATTGTTATCCCATCCCTTGTATCCTCCCATTCCTCCCTCCCTCTCATTTTCCCCCTACTTCTCCCCCCTATGACTGTGACTGAGGGGGACCTCTTCCCCTTGTATATGCTCATAGGGTATCAAGTCTCTTCTTGGTAGCCTGCTATCCTTCCTCTGAGTGACACCAGGTCTCCCCATCCAGGGGACATGGTCAAATATGAGGAGTATAGTCTCCTGACATATACAGTGATGGCATTAACACCTATAACTCTAGAGCCCAGCTTGGTGGGGACACTTTGTTGACAGTGTCCCCATCTCCTGGAGGGGTTTAACCTGGGTTTTAGGACAATCTTCTTTAGTTAAAGGACTCCACTAATACTGCACACACACACACACACACACACACACACACACACACACACACGCACACACAGACATGAACATGTTTATGCCTGCATGAACAGGTTAGAGGTCAATTTTAGATGTTACTACTCAGCAGCCATCCTTCTTGTTAACAGGCTCAAAGGTCAAGCCTAGTCAGGAAAGGTGCTTGTGGTATCAGAGAGGTCTCAAATCCTTGAGATTTTGTGATTCAAAGAAGACCTGCTTGCCTTGAAATACCTAGGAGGCCACCCCTAAGAAGAGGACCCTGGGGAGACTGTTCTTATGCAAACCACAGCACCGTGCCTCTCAGGTTTCTTCTTCGCCAATGGCAAGGACAAGTGAGCATGTTTCTTGGAAGGACCAATCCAGCACACATGCCCAGTGTGTGCTGTACAGCAATAGCCAGTAGCCCCAGCCAGCGTTGCACCTTCTCTGACAGAGCAGTGGAGAGATTTCCACTAGTTCTTCCAAAAAAGGACACGAGGCCATGAATATGCAAGAGGCAGTACAGTTTCAGCAGAGGCTTCCCAGAGACTCCATCCTCCCTGCAAAGACCTCCCTGGAGGCAAGATAAGTATCTGAGAGGAAACAAACTCCTAATTAGCAAAGAAATTAGATTACACATATCCTGACAATATCCATTTTTAATATAGTCAGATACTAATTATTTGAATCTGATAGGAGAAAGCATAATCCAAAGCTGTGTTCCCATTCAGACGAAAAACCAGAGAAGGTACTCCTCTGATGATTCATAAGGCATTTCATAATTTCAGTGGCAGGGTGATGTCTCAGGCCAGCTACTGCTTGTGGTTTGACCTTGGGAAAATGTGTATGTTTCTGGGCCTGTTTTCTTTATCTGTGAAATGAGCATTAAAGACCTACCCTCTTGACTGTCGCCCTGTGTGAAGGCTAACTGCTCTTGTCTGTGGGCCTGAAGGTTTGAAATCCCAGGTAGGAATGTCTGATTGTTTGTTCAGGGAGTTGGTAAGGACAAGAAGAGAAAGGACTGTCCTTCTGGTGTTTTGAAGACCCCCAAAGCTCCCCAATGAAAGGTATTCTCATCAACAGGAAGGTTGGAGAATGTGGCAGACATGGTCAATTGTTATAACAGGAATTGTCTTCTCTTCTGTTTGATTAACAAAACCTGAGTCTGTGCTCACAGCAGTCAGGCCCTGGAGTAAGAGGTTGTCTCTCAGGATGACCTGAGGGCCTTGGGAGAAAACATGACTTCCTTGATATAAATAACGTTCCCTTTACCGCTTCCCTCCTTTGAAGAGCAGGCATCATGTTGGGGACGTCTTGTGGCTGTCCTGAGAGAGTGAAAGCAAGGTCAAGTAGCCTCAGATTTGCAGGCCTCCTGGCCTTACCCATATGGAACCTTCGTCTCTCTGCTCTGGGCTAATGTTAAATTAGGGAAGTACAATCCATATTGAGTTAAAGCACCGTTTTCGGAATCTTGTGTTGTCAAGCTCAGCAATAAGTGAGTATTAGGAAGCCTGTTGCACTCAACTGGATACATCCAGATTAAAAGTGTCAATTGTTTTGGTCTTGGACCCACGCTTGGCTTCCTGTACAAAAACCTGGTGAAGGGGAAAGACTGACAGTTTAGGAAACTAGATGTCTGGTCCTTTCATCCACTAGGTGTGTAATTACACAACTCAGATAATAGTCTTGGAGTTCAGTTTCCCCTACGGGAGAGCTGGAGTGGAACCCACAGTTTTCTGACAATGCTCCTGGCCACTCTTTTTCTCATCTGCAGAGTCTGTGTTCCCCTGGGACAGACCCATGTAGACACAGTTGGTTATAGGTAGGGAAGCAGCAAGTGGGGTGCATGTGAGCCGTGTCTTTGCTTTAAGAGGTTGTTTCTTTTAAGTATCATCCAGTTTACTAGGAATGTTCTTCATATGAAATCTTTGTATTTTTTGTAGGTTGATTATTGAGCTAATTAGTATAATTAAGCACAATTACAAAATGAGTACAGGTCTGTGTAATCAGGTACTAACAATGTGTAATTAAGTAACTACATCTTGTAATTAGAAGCTTAGGAACCACAGTGCCATTTTAGAATATTCATTTTATTCTATTGAAAAAAATGTCCCAAACCTACATAGAGATAATTTCCAAGAGGCTCACCTTTACCTACAGTGGAATGGGTATGTTTATTCCCATGCATGATTGATACTACTTTTCTTATTAAGAAGTTATAACTTGCACCAGCCAAGGACAATACAGGCGGTAAACCTTAAACTCCTACCCAGATCTAGCCAATGGACAGAACACTCTCCACAGTAGAGTGGAGAGTGGGATATTACTTTCTCACATACTCTGGTGCCTCACCTTTGACCATGTCCCCTGGAGGGGGAGACCTGGTGGCACTGAGAGGAAGGACAGCAGGTTACCAAGAAGAGACTTGATACCCTATGAACATATACAGGGGGAGGTAATCCCCCTCAGGAACAGTCATAGGGGAGGGGACTAAGGGGAAAATGGGAGGGAGGGAAGAATGGGAGGATACAAGGGATGGGATAACCATTGAGATGTAACAAGAATAAATTAATAAAGGAAAAAAAAGAAGTTATAACTTTCTATCTTTTGGTCTCAGAATTGAAATAAATGTCTATAATATTTTTTGCTTGTTTGAAAAAAGTAGCATATGACTCAAGAAACCAGATAGGGGATTTGAAAAGTGAGCAGAGTCTTGATTCCATTTTGGAGCATGTAAAATAGAAGGTGGCAGGCATGGAGACAGTGGTGTCGTGTTTGGGAAGGAAAGTCCAGTTCGAGCATTTCATGAGTAACAGTGAAGCCACGCCATCAGTCTTTGGGGTTAGACTAATTTTTAAAAATTTAAAAGTATTTTGGATGCAAGTAATTTTTCTCCTTTGATGCATTCATTTTAAGGCTTCCCAGATGATGGCACAAGCCCATGTCCGTGAGGTCCCCATATTTTACATAGAGTATAAGAATGGCCTCAAATGAGATCACAAAGGACAGCTTGGCCTTTTCTTTGTTGTAAAGCATAGCCTGTCCTGGGCTCTGTGAGCGAGCTAAAAGCCCGTGGCTGCAGTACTGGGAGTGGATATATATCTATAAGAATGACTCAGATTTGACATACACAGAGGCAATATGATACGGACCCAGGAGCAGCCTGTGAGAGAGTCAGCACACTGTAAATTTAATACTGGTTTTGTCAATAACCACCATTGTGATTCTCCTGGCTCCTCAGCTAGGGTGTATACCAAAAAACTATTTATCTTAGTTAATTTAGTTGTGAAGGTTACATGGGCAAAGAGTATGACAGTCTAAAAAAATACATACAGCGCTATAGATTTATAGATATAATTTTCTATTATTTTGGTGCTCTGCCATTTCCTTTGTTCAGATTATTATCTAGTCTTTTACTCACAGTGGTGACAAATTTGAAATCTCTTTTCTTTCACCTGTCCCCCCACCTTCCACTTTTAAATCAGGGCCTCTCTTCATAGCTTTGGCTGTCCTGGAGTTCATTCTGTAGACCAGGCTGGTCTTGAAGTCACGGAGATTCACCTTCCTCTGCCTCCTGAGTGCTGAGTATAAAGGTAGCCTATCATTTTTAAAAAATTTATATATTCACTTTTTATCCTGATTGTAGCCCGGTCCCTCTTCTCCTTCCAGTCTTGTCCCTCCCTTCCACCCTCTTCCCTCTATCTCCTCTCCCCTTGTCCTCAGGAAAGGGAAACCCCACCTCCACAAACTCATCCCCTCCACCAACCGACCCCAGCACATCCAGTAGTATCAGGTCTGAGCTCCTCCTCATTCACTGAGGCTAGGCAAGGCAGCCCGATTAGGGAAAAGTGATCCAAAGCAGGCCACAGAGTCCATGTCATAGACAGCTCCCTCTCAGCTTATTAGGAGATCCCACAGGAAGGTCAAACATCCCATCCATTACATATGTGTAGGGGGCCTAAGTCCAGTCCATGTATGATCTTTAGTTGGTCCTTCCATCTCTGTAAGCCCCAGTGGGTCTATGTGAGTTGACTGTGTTGGTCTTCTTGTAACATTCTTGTCCCCTGTGGGTCTTTCTTTCCTTCCCTCCCACTCTTCCACAGGATGCCCGGTGCTCCGCCTAATGCTTGGTTATGAGTCTCAAAATATGATTTGATCAGTTGCTGGGTGGGGCCTCTCAGAGAATGGTTCAGTTAGGCTCCTGTTTCTGGTTTTAAGTTGAGATCTTTGGTCCACTGGGATGTGAGTTTTGCCCAGGGTGATAAGTATAGATCTATTTGCATTTTTTCTACATGTAGACATTTAGTTGGACCAGCACTTTACATCCTGATCATTGATGCTTTCTTTTTTCCATTGTATGGTTTTGGCTTCTTTGTCAAAATCCAAGTGTCCATGGGTGTGTGGGTTTATTTATGGGTCTTTGATTTGATTACGTTGGTCCACCTGTCCGTTTCTATGATAATGCCACTGTCATTGGCTTTGATGCAAGAATTTTGCAGGTGGAATTCAGGCTGAGAAGTCCATTGGCTTGTCTGAAGGTAAAAACAAGCTACCAATGGAGTTGATTAGATTGCAGGGATTTGGGGGGCTGTTACAGTCAATGTTTATTGTTCACTCTTGTGAACACACATGGCTAGTGCTGTCCTTATGGACTCTGTGGAATTGGGGTGCCATCAACTCTCATCACTCGCTCTCTCTCTCTAGGAAGAGAGCATACCTATCCTCATGTTGACATCTTCTCTCTAGAGGAAGCCTGGGTGTTGCTGCTGCTCAGTGGCTCCTTGTCCCCAAAGCTGGGAGGCACCAGGCAATGCATTTTGTGGATGCAGACAAAGCTTCCATGAAGGAATTATGAGAGCTTGAGATGAGAAAGTGTCATAAGTGAACTTTTGTGGTATGTGGAAGTCTGGGGATTTAAAATGAGAAAAGAGGGGAGAGTTTGTTAGGGGTACAGGAGAGACATTTAGGTATAAAATGCTTTCTATTCTGTGAAGGGAGGTTTGTTGGCTTTGTGTGGATAGGCTGCGTGGCAGGTCTCAAACTGTGCTCAGATTCCCTTGCTTTCTTCTGGCTTAGGCAGCCATGATTGGTCCTTGCTAGCTCCTAACGGAGATGGTTAGGCAGGTTTATCCTTTTCAGCAATCTTTTCTTACAACTGGCACAAAAAGTACTTTTCTTTCAGACTTTAATGAAGATAATAAAATGATTCACTGCGATGGCTGAGCTCACTCTGTGGAATGGATGGGTAATTTACAGAGGCGCTAACTTAAATATAACTTGTGGGCATTTCATTTTTTATTGATTTATCTCTCCTTGTGAAGAGATGGGGGAAAAACGTTAGCCAGTCTGGTTTCTGTTCCACTTCTCTTTCTTTCATCACTGGAGTTTAATCTCTTGACTACGTTCACTTTGGTTCACCGTCCTAGGATGGTTTTGCTATTGAATGATAGATTTTAACATCACTTATGGGGACTGTGCAGCATCTCCACAAGCAGTTAAAGTTCAGGCTCTGTTTCTTAGTGGACTGCATCTTTGGGGCTCTAGCTGCCTTGTTCTAAGTCACCCTTTGAAAACTTCCCTGCTCCTAAAAAGCCTATGCAGGTTGCGTGCCTCTGTGTGGGTCTGGACTGTTCAGTCTTGCTCTGTGCCAATAGAAGACCACTACGCTTGGGTAGTGGCTAGGAAGTTTGTTATTTATCTGTAGAAGAGTGTCCAATTGTGTGAAATTCTTTTACCATTTGGCTTTGCTGGGTAACGACACAACATGTGTTGTCTGTGATGGCTCAAACAATGTGTTTTACATGGGTTATTTTGAGCTCATTTTATTGTTAATTCAGATCCAGTGAAGGGTCTGAGGTTCTTCTCAACATGTAAGTTAGCATGTTAGGCTGTGCTGCAGCTAGGTGTTTACACAGTCACACACACACACACACACACACACACACACACACACACAGAGAGAGAGAGAGAGAGAGAGAGAGAGAGAGAGAGAGAGAAAGAGAGAGAGAGCGCATTCTGCCTGTACAATCTGAGGTCTTTGGAAACCCACAGATTAAAATCCAAGTTCCCTGGTTTGTCCATTCAAGCCTTCACCATTAATTTCCATAGGTTTGCATCTCTAATCCTGTGCTTGGACACTTTGAATATCAAGGCCTAAAAGGTGAGTTCTAGTCAGGAGGTATGCATACACGTGTGCAAAGCTCTACAAAAGATGTTTCCCCTGGAGTCCAGGAAAGGAACTCACAGCTTCTGACCATAGTAATGTCTCTAATTTTCATCTCAGAGAGGATTTTTCCTTCTGCAACCATGACAACAGATTTTAGAAAGAACCAGCTCCTTCCTGAAGTAAATGCAGATTTGGGATTTACACTTATTCCTCTTGTTCCAAATATTAGGGACAAGCCTGAATTTTGGATCCGGTGACTAACAAGTGGTGATAACACAGTTTGGGTCACAGACCCTGAGTAAGCCTGCGCTATTCTCAGCTGGGGCATCCACAGAGAGGCTGTGCAGGGTGACGTGGTCATGACTGTCTAATTGCACGAAGTTCTGAAAGGCTCACACTTCATGTCTTGTGGAGGCACATACCTCACACAGAGAGTCATACTGGAAACTCCACAGCTGTTTTCATTCACTCTGCAATTTTCTGAATTTCCCATGGCCCCTAAATCCTCTTTAATTTTCACAACCTAATAGTGCTTAAAGCCTTTCTCAATATTGATTTATTGCTCTCCAGATTTGTGTGTTTAGTGTTTAATAAAATGGCATACACAGATAACTAGTGAATACCAGAGAAAAGGAGCCTCCTGGAGCTGGACCCATCTGCTACCCTTTCTTCCCCAACTTGATTTTTGGCATTGCTGTTTTGTCACAGGCTTAGAAACCCTGATTAAGATAGAGCCCTTGCTTACTCTCTCCTCAGGCGAATACACAATGTCTTCCACTCAAAGCTGCTGCTGTCCTTCATGGCTGGACCTTGTGCCCACCTCCAACACCTCTTTCAGGTAGTAATTTTTAATTGGCTTAATTCTGGAGAACTCACACTCTCCCTGCATTCTGTCAGCATGCAAGGCCTATGGCTTCTGTAGTGGAGTAGCTTGCCATGTGTCTGTGGAGACTTCCTAAAACATGGCACTTGACAGTGATGGCTAATGGTACTGTCTGTGCTCAGAAAGAAGATTTGAGGGGCTGGGAGAGTTGGGTGTCTCCATAGAAGAGCTGCTGATTGTCCAGTATGGATGGAGAGCTCAGATGAGTGGGGTGAGTGAGTGAGGTGTGTGTGTGTGTGTGTGTGTGTGTGACTGCCTGCTGAAAGAATGACCATTCTGGACATACGCAGGCTGTCTGTGGTACTAAATCAGGAGACCAACACAATGGGTGCACTGAGGAACATGAGATGGGGGTGGGGAGGGAGACTGGCCAGTCACACTGTTCTGTGGCCACAGAGTCCAGTGGTAGGTTCAGAGTGAGGCTAGGACATGATCTAATTGTGGGAACATAGTTCTAGATGGATGGCTGCAAAGTGGTCTAGAAGAGAAACATCGGAGCTGTAATGGCGGCCAAGGAGTTGATTTGTAGCAATGTGTTGGGGAACCCATTTAGGATCTGCTCCGGCTTCTTTGTCCTACTGTACATCCCCTTTTATGCGTCAAGTTGCCCTGGTGTAGCATGACCTCAGATAGTACAATCGTACACTCGTTTGTAGTCGCCTTAGGCTCCACAGGGTGTCAATATAACCAGGGGAAGGACTCTCATTTCAAGGTTATAATCTAGTATTCAGCAGTATTCCTTACTGTTAGGTCCTGGCCCTGCACCAGCATGATCCACTCATCCATCTTTTCTTTGAGCACAGCAAAGACTGCCAAGGGCACCGAGGGACAGTCAAGTCACTATCAGGCACTCCCACTTTCCTGGATCTACATAGAGAAGCATGTAGGTGTGGCCTGACAAAATTAATAGAAACCTTCTCATTGTTGGAGCTCCCCAACTCTAAACCAAATGAAAACCGTAAGAGGAGTTGAACAAGAGTCAAGGCCAGAGGCACTTTCTTGGTGAGATGTCTTTTTGCTTAGCAAGGATATAGGAACATGGGCCGAGAGCAGCACAACCCAACAGATGGAATACAAGTCACAATGTTGACTTAAATTTTCCAGTGGCAACACTCAAAAGAGCCATGACTTTTACTATAATTTATTTCTAGTAATTAAAAATATTACTATTTCAACATACAAGTAATTATGTATTTTCATAATATAAAAATTACTAATGAGATATTTTCATACACTTTTGAGGTCTGGGATATATATCTCACTCCATATATGTGTGATCTTACTATATGTATATGTATATGTATATGTATATGTATATGTATATGTATATGATATATATGTATAGTACACACCACATACATACATATGTATGTATGTATGAATGTGGTGTATATTATGTGTGTGTATACACGTGTAATAGCCTGCGTGTATGCATGTGGAGGCTGGAGGCCAGTGTCTGTTGTATTCCTCAATCACTCTCCACCTTATCTTTTAAGAAAGTCTTTCACTGAACCTAGAGCTGGAGTTACTGGCCAGAAGATGCTTGAGTTTTACCCTGTCTGCCCATGGTACTGAAGTATTTATCTGTCTGTCTGTCTGTCTGTCTATCTGTCTATCTATCTATCTATCTATCCATCCATCCACCCATCCACTCACCTACCCACCCACCCATCCATCTGTCCATCCATCCATCCATCCATCCACCCACATATGTATGTATGTATGTATGTTATGTATGTATGTATGTATCCATCCATCCATCCACCCACCTACATACTCACCTACCTACCTACCCATCCACCCACCCATTCATGTATGTATGTATGTATGTATGTATGTATGGACTCTGCTGGGTTGCAGACTATGCTTGACATTTATGTGGGATATGGACCCTGGACTCAGGTCTTCCAGTGTGAACAGTAAGTGCCTTCCACATTGAGCTATCTCCCAAGTCCATGTGGTCTGGGGTACATTTTCCAACTGCAGCACATATGGACTTGGATGAATCGCAGTTCCAACCATCAGTAGTGGGGAGGTTGGGAGGAGGAGCAGACATGATGGCCGAACTTCCCCTAAGTGTCTACTCTGGCAGAGGAGACTCTGGTGGTCCATGACATGCATAGAAGCAAGGTGCCCTGCAGCTGTTTTGGGAGGGGAAATACTGGGACCCAGAGAGCAGAGTGCTGTAGGAAAATGAGGAGTAAAGTAACTCTATGTTCTAAGGAGTTAAATGTCTTGGTGCAGGGAGGTTCCCGTATTTTTGACACACGAAACAAATTCTAAATGACTTTGGGAGCAAAGAGGCCCCAAATAGGAACTGCGTTTCTAGAGAAATGAGAGTCCTTAAAGCTGTCTGAATAGAAAATAGGGTTATCATTATACCTTATCATTATAAGAGAGAAGAATATTAAAAGGACTCAGTTCAGCTTGAATAAAAAAGATAAATTTCAAGTAAACTGGCACACAGTTTATCCATGACTGGCTTTGCTGTAATAAAGTCAGCTTGGGAATAAGCTGGGTGATTTACAAGGAGTTCGCTTCTGTAAAATTTACAAACTGCTGTGATAAAATGTCACCATTTATGATGCATTCCACTTGGGCTGCATATATAAAGGGCACTGCAATGGAAAGAGTTGCAAAAACAAAGCAGCCGCCTGGCTTCCCCAGCTGCCTTTGTCTGCTTTTCCAGCAGAATTGGGAATTTATGGAAAGATGACCTCCACACTTGCCTTTTATGGGGGCGGATTATAGACTGCCAGCGAAATGGCATCATTTCCATTCCTCTGTGCTCTGTGACCCGGGAGGCTGCTTTGAGTAACTTAGACTAGGAAAACTTGGGGTGCGGTGGATAGGGAAGGATGGGTAGGGTAAGTGAAGAAAGGACCGAATCCAGTGCAAAGGGTGCTCTGTGCGAGTATGAGCCACAGCCCTTCAGTTTCCTACATCAGCACTGTCTGTTGAGTGAGAGACGGAAGCTCAGCCATCCCTGGAGCTTCCTTCCTGGCTTAATCAGAACACAGAAAAATCCTGCGCCTTCACAGTGCCCCAAAGTAGGAAGGAGCCTCACATTTCAATCCATACATTTGCCCTTTTGTCCACACAGTGGCTACATACACAGTGAGCCTGTTCCTGTGTCTCTCAGTCCTGGTGTGCCTGGGGAAGTCATGGACATCCCGATCTATTCTTCCTAGTGATCAGAGACTGCCCTTTAACCCTGCTTTCCCAATCTCCTCTCTCACCCTTCCATGGCACTGCTTCCAAGTAAGGAACAGGCATGGAGCCTTAACCTTTGTCTAAAAGAAATTTCAACTGCTCTCTAGTCTGGTAACCTCTTCCTCTCCCCCAGAGCACTAAGAAAATCCTCCTATCAGCCAATACAGTATGATCTTCATCTACGGGTCTGAAACACACAATCTTTCCTTTCTGAATCTCTGGGTATATGAATGTGTATGTGTGTGTGTGTGTGTGTGTGTGTGTGTGTGTGTGTGTGTGTGTGTGTGTTTACATGTGTGTCTATATATGAATGGGTGCATAAGTGCATGCATGCATACATGTGTGTGTATGAGATGTATTGTATGTATGTGTATGTGAGTGCATGTATCGGTGATATGTGTATATGATATGTGTGTGTGTGTATGAGTATGTGCATGCATGTGTGATGTACATGCGTATATGTGTGTATGAGTATGTGTGTATGTGTGTGTGTGATGTGTATGTGTGTGTATGAGTGTGTGAGTGTCTGTGCCCATGCACTCATGCTTGGCTTTTGGAAAAGAGAACATCAATTCTAACATAGGCATAGAAAAAAAACAATGTTCACACCAGTTACTTTTCTCCTTAGTAATTGCCCCACTTGTACGAAGTGAACATGGCTAAAATGCTACGATGAAGCAAAGAATCACAGCATCTCATGATGCCGGGAGTGAGAAACATTACTTTGAATGTGGACATTTAAGGAAGTCTGCGTACAGAAAGTGAGAGTTGATCAGGCTGCGGGGATGGGGAGGTCAGAGCCAGGCCTACAGTGGAGAGAGGTGCAACAGAGAGGGGTTGCGCAATATGAAGGAGGAGCTGAGCGCAGAGGCAGTGGGGCTGGAGCATGGATTCATAAAGGAGAGGTTGGTGGCTGTCGTGCGGTGTGCTAAGAAGTGTAAAAATAACTAGCCATGTCAAGTACTTATGGTCATCCTTGGCAGTTCTCAAGTACTAGAAATAATTTGCCTCATAAAACTGGACATGTGGTGGCATTAAACACTAGAAGGCTTCCTTGAGACGTTTGGCCCACAGCAAGTCAGGGAAAAATTCAGACTGCCATGGCACAGAGGATCCTACATAATTTTAACTGAAGCACGCTCTTTTATTTTAATGTACCATGGTCTAATTCTCCACACCTTCAGCGCATGGGGCAACATGCAACACTGAAATGCCTCACACCCTCCCTCATTCCCTGCCTACCCTTCCTTCCTTTGCTTCCTGTTGGGAAGGTTCTAAAGTCTGGCTCTGCCCATTAGACTAGAGCAATACGCCTCTCTCTCTGGTGACAGAGCTCCTAAGGTTATATTGCCAGAGGAGTTGGCAGTTAGAAGGCAGAGAGAATATCAGAATATGGTAGTGGGATAACCACTACGTAGCCAGGGTAAGCTGGGGATAATCAACAAAGAAAGCAACCCATATAGTTGGAGTCAAAGAGCATCGAGTGCCAGTCAGTTCAGTGATGGGGTCAGTTAAGTGACTGAGATCCAAGGCTTCACTCGTCAGGGCATTAAAAACTCAGGTTACCCATTCCTTGGCACACACAATGCTGAGCGGATGTTGGAGCTAGCAAGGATTGCAGACCCGGCTTGCTAAAAAGAGAACAGAGCTGGCTGATTTGAACTTTTACATCCCCCAAGGCCTGAACCCCCTTTGTTAGAGGAGATTCCCCCACTTTCTTGTTCCCTGGTAAGCATCCCCACTGTCTGGTCACATCTGGACAGTGTATCAAACCCAAATGGCTGGCTCAGCACTTCCCGGCTTTGGTTCCTGGCACTCCATTCCAAGTCAGGCAGCCTTTGGGAGCTGTCCATTAAAGATACGTCACTTACAAAAGATCTATCTCCCAAATTAAGAGTTTAACTAGATTTCATTCTGGGAATTGAGCAAGAAGTAGCGATAATTTAGCTTATAAAACTGTAGTTTAATGAAAGTATAAGACAATAGGCCTGGTAGAAGCTTTTTACTATCATGAGACAAGAGTTTCTATGGGCTGTTCCGACAGATTTACTGCTGTTTTAACTTAATAAGCTATTTCTGTTTTAGCGTTGTTATTGTTTCTGTGCTTATAGGACACTTTGTATTGTTTTATTATATTATCCCTCCCCCTCCGATTTATGGTGGCATTTTTCTCTTTGCTTAGCTTGTAAATACATGAATTTCCTCTGATCTTTCCAGCTCTTCCAGGCCTGTGGAAGAGCAGTTTGTCAGCATGTGGCCTGGAATTTGCATGCTTTCCCTCCCTCCCTCCCTCCCTCCCTCCCCTCCCTCCCTTTTTTCTTCTTTCTTTTCTATAAGGGCAAATAGCTCTTGAAGTTTGTGCCCTCCCCCCATGTTGTTTGCATTTCTTCTTCACGCCAAGCAAATAAAAGTACCATTAATAAGGTCTTATGCTTGTAAAGCATTTTTAGCTTTTAAATCTGTTGTGATCTTTATGTCTGCTCTGCGGCGGGCCAAGCATATTTACTGCCTGCTTTTGCACACTGGGGACGGAGCTCTCAGAGAATAAGTAAGCTGTCCACAAGTATCTAACTGGTCAGGGGCAGACTACAGGCAGAATTCAGCTTCCCAGATGGAGGTGTAGGCACTTCCAAGGACAGGGGGGCTAGCTTGAGTGAAAAGGAACCTTCTAGCTGCTGGAATAGATCAAGGAAAAGTCCACTATGGGGCTGGAGAGAGTACTCAGCGATTAAGAGCACATATTGTTCTTCCAGAGGACCTGAGTTCGGTTCTCAGCACCACTGTTGGAAGACTTATAACCTTCCGTAACTCTCCAGGGTACCCAACACCTTTGGTCTCTGAGGGCACATGTACTCACATTCATGTACACAGATACTCACAATTCACATACTTAAAAAGAAAATAAATCTAAGAAAAACTAAGCCTGCTGGTTATGGAGTATCCATGGCCCAATCTGTTATCATCTCAATGGATATCCTTGAGGCCGGTCCATCCCTTCCTCCTCATCTCCTTTTCCCTCTCCTCAATACTCTTTGAGAATTGCATCTGTGTGAATTTGGACCTCTCCCCTTCACTGGCAATGGAAAAAGATGGTTCAGTTTTGATGGGTCGCAATGGTGGTCAAAATTAAGAAGGTGATTTCTAGTCTCCACCTGGGGTTGTTTAGGGGGAAAAAAATCTAAAAAGAAAAGAGATGAAGAAGCAATCCTGATATTTTTGCTACTTGTTGTAACAAACAAGTCTGCAAGTTAGGGAGTCTTGCCTCAGAGGTCTGGTGTTTGGAGCAAGCTTTGATAGTTTGTGGATCAAGCAGTTGGGAACACTGTTGGGCCCAAATCTTCCTCCAAAGCTCACACTCAATGAATACAAACCTTTGGGCTGTGCTTGAAATTTTAGAGAAAACAGTGTCATCTGATCTCTTAGATTCAGGTGGGAAAGGAGAAGAATGTTGATTGTTTTTGGAGGCCCAGGCATTAATAGAAGCTGGGTTCCCAACCCTCTGCATCACTGTCCACAGCAGTGAGTCCCATCCTTCCCCACTGGCATCCACATCAGCAAGTCTTGACATTCTAGCTTGTCATGATGGCAAACAACCAAGCCGAGCCCAGCATCACAGAGAGACTGGGGAGGCTATGGAAAAACCTCCTCCTGAGAATCTCCCTTGCAGTCAACGACAGCATCTATTAGCCCTTCAAAGTAAAGCATCTCACTCCAAGCTCCATTTATATAGAACCTGTCTGATGAATGAGCACACAACCGAGTACAAAGTGGTCACAGGGGATGGCGTTATGGAACTCCTGGTGTGTTATTCTAAGATTTTTTTTTATTCTGTGGTTCAGACTGGTCCAGAGCTCATCATTTGGGAAGATGAGCCACCAGCTGAGAGCTAAAGGTTCTGGGGAAGCCATATTTACAAAAAGCAACTTCCCGTAAGGGCCATGATGGCTGGGGGTGGGGACAACACGTGTTTATACAGCCTGGAGCAGAAGGAGGGGGAGAGTATACAGTCTAGAGGTCGGGAAATGAGACATAGCCAGGTACAGGCTTAGATCAAATGTGGCCTTCTAAGAGCTGCTCTTGTAGGGTTCCTGAGATGGAGTCATAAGAAGGTCAAAGGTGAAACTAACCGTGCCATATACACAGACCACTCTTCATTCCTCTTTCTGGTGGCAAGAGAGGAACGAAAGGTATAAAAGGAGAAAGTTGGGTGGCCCAACCCCAAACCTTATCATAAAGAGGACATGGCTGACCCTGAGCTCCAAAGAAAGCTGATTTGGGGATAAGCAATGATTTCACTCCATCAAAAGGAGATTAAAAGATAGACAGTGAGGAGCAGAGCTAAGAGGAAGCAAGATGGAAAAGGGAAAGCCCTCCTCTACCACCTCAGACCCAAGTAAGGGACCAGCCAGCTGTGTCCCCTGCCCCTGTGGATGTCCTTACTGTGCAGTCTTATAAGGGGCTTTCCAGGATCTGGACTGAAAACTCTACACACCCATTAGCTATCACCACCACCAATGGGGCTCTGGCTGTTCTCAGATTGCCCACCCACAGCAAAAACAGCAATCACTATATTTCCCACAGACCAGGAAATGAACATGTCCTCGGCTCAGGAGGCAGAGAAGGGAGGAAAGAATTGATGAAGGAATGAGGGAAGGGGAAAGGCCCAAAGCCCACTGCTCAGTGTATAAAACCTTGTTAAAACTGACATCTGACCTCTGAAGTCTCTGAAATCCTTTTTCAGCCTTATTTCCCCTGGGAGAGGCAGAACTAAGAGGCCCAGGCAACAGCTTCCAGGTTTGAGGGTGTTTTCCAATCACGCTCCAAGTAAAACTTTATTGTAATGTTAATTGACAATATATCAGCAATGCCAACCAAAAGCTTCTGTCCCATAGTTAGCCTGGAACAGCAGGCCACCT
Organism: Acomys minous; assembly: GCF_964271855.1. Lineage (NCBI taxonomy): Eukaryota > Metazoa > Chordata > Mammalia > Rodentia > Muridae > Acomys > Acomys minous. The sequence goes on from NC_140489.1 coordinate 121,094,661, forward strand.
TATAAAGGTTGGCAATAGCACAAGGGTATAGTAGTGGGGGCAGTGAGCAGCAGATGGATGGATAGGTAGGAGGGTGATAAATGTTATACTACATAGCAAAATGCACTCTTTGTTTTCAGAGGATGGCATTTTTAAATAGAGGTCATTAGGAGTTGGTATTTAGCATCAGAAATGTTTTTGATGTGGTCATTTATCCAAGTGACAACTCTATATTAGGAACAGCTTCTCATCAACTCCCATTTGCTAGCCATTCTTTCTCTCTGCACAATCTCCCTTAGGTAACGAATTTTCTCTCACAGCAAAGATCAGCTGTTAGCAGATGGCTGCCACATCCCACCCCAGTGCAGACCTCTGCCTTGACCTCTTGTCTGTAGCTCTCTGTCCTGTTTACTCATCTGGATGCCAAGTATGACTTATGTCATCATGCCTACACTAGGGCAGACCACACCCCCTCCACCTCATTATTTGACTCCCATCTAACGACTCAGCATCTCCATTCTCCAAAGTCTTAACAATAAACATGAGATCAGTTTTTATTATTCACTTCCCTTTAGACGCAATCAGTCACCGTATCACTGTATCTCACCATTACAAAAGCCTTCAGAGAAGCTCCATTTCTGATTTCTGCTCTTTACAATCATACCCACACACATATTTATTCATTGATGCCACTTCACTTGTGCAGACCTCAGGCCTGAGCACGACACTAGGGATGCCAAGATGGATAAAATACAATTGCTGACCTGCAGGCTCTCAAAATCCCTGTAAACACTTCATACATTGACTGTATTTGTTTCTGTCTCAAATTTTCTGGAGGATGCCCATTGTCTGAGGTCCACAGTCAGTGCCGAAGCCCTGTTTCTGCTGTTAGCTTTGGAGGCTGGATTTGGTGCCAGTTTGATACAGTCAGTGCTTACAGAGTAATGACTGTGAGTTAAAACCAGGCGTACGGAAACCCAGGTCCCTGCCCTATGCCTTCTGCTCAGGGTTATGATGCTGAGGTTTAGAGATGCTGACTTGGGGCTCAAAGAAACAGCAGAAGTGGGTAAAAGTTAAACATTGGCAATAAATCAGGGAGCCACCTGGAAGCTAGGAATGCTGATGCTGAGAAAGGATAAAAATGATAGTAACTATAATAATGCAAATATTCTCCTATAATATAAGAAGTAGAGGAGCAGAACCCCAGTTTAACAGCTCCCACGTTTCTGAATGGCCATAACCATGAACCATAAAGAGCATCTGAATGGTCCTCAGTGTATTGTGATCCACACACTCCTTGGCTCTCCCTCTGGTGAGGACCCCAAAGGGAAATGCTCAGTAAACATGTGTAAACAAATCAGGAAACAGAAGGGGAAACAAAGAAGAAGGCAGGAATGAACACTGAGATGGGGTTATGTGAGGAACAGGGACCTGGCGTGGAGCTTTGCAGGCCAATCAAAACAAAACAAAACAAAACAAAACACCCAGAAGAACCCTCTCCCCATCATTCTTAAACTCAAATTCAAGAAACCTTAAGTTGAAGGGATGTACAGGGAAAAGAAGAATAAAAAGGCTATCATGGAGCGTGAAGTGTGATAAGGTGAAGCTGCCTTGACTCATAACTCTGACTCTTTAGCTGAACCCTTCCCTGAGAGATGACTCAAAAGAAGACAGATAAGTCATAGTAATTGAAAGAACGAACTTTAGAATTGATCAGGTGTGGGTCAATCTGGCTTTGTCGGTTCCTATTTGTGCAAGCTTGGTTAGCTCCTTTTATTTCTCCAAGTGGATGATACCTACCTCACAGGGCTGGTGTGCATGTTAAGTGGGATGTGATAGTGGCTTTTCACCTATGGGTACTAAGTGGATATGAAGACTGGGTCTTTAGTCAATAAAAGAGGAAGTAACTTGCTCAAGGTCATAGTCAGGAAGAGGCAGAGTTGGGTGTGACTTGACCAATATGACTCTGTAGCTATGCTGTTGACCAGCATGGAATATAGCCTCCTAGAGTACGGGTGTATAGGTTTTCGCATGTCGTTAGCACCCCAACAGGGATAACCATGAGCCTATGGTTCACACCACTACTTCTATAACCTTCAGTGTTTTCACTCAAATGTTTCCTCCTCAGTTTCTAAAACATAAGCTCTGCAAGAGCAGGGATGGGCTTTTTGGCTATTTTACTTGTATCCCAAGGTCTAGAGCTATATTTGCTATGGAGAAGGGACTTTATAGGTCCATGAAAGAGTGCATCCAATCATTCCTCCATCTGGCAACAAAGGTATTGAGCACCTACTATGTGTCAGCCTCTGTGCCAGGTATCAGGATAAGATAGTATCCCTGGCCTTGAGGGTCTTACAGTCTGGTGAGGGAAAACAGATTTGTGAGCCAGTTGCTCAGTTTCAGTATGATGCATCTGAGGGGTTACCAAGCATCAGAGTGAATGGAGTGGGCCTTGTGCCGATGCCTAAATTTACTTAATGCCATACGATAGTCAGCTTATTTCTGACTATCAAGAGTACCTTGCATTCATCCGAAGAAAGTATGAATTCCTACAAAGAATGGGACACAGCACAGCTGTGACTGGAAGTGTTTGGTCATGCAGGGTGTGTAAAGCACAGCTCCAGGGGTGCTGTTAACAGAGATTGTGACAGGAATAGGGCCATCGAAGTTGTACAATGTTACGATTCTGGGTCATCTGCCTCTATGGCATCTCAGAATCACTTAACTCAGGGCCTCATGGGCTGGAGATGATTCACATAAAGCCTTTGAGATCTTCTCTAATTCCTTTTGTCAGCCCTGATGGTCTAGCTGGAGAGTGGGAATGTGTCACGAGCATTTTGTCTGCCACCTACTCTTTAGTCAGTGCTGTTTTGGGGTTCTGATGTGATAGGGGGCACGTGGAGCCCTTAGGGACCTTGTAAAATTGTAATGAACAGATTTCTCTTTGCTTTTAAAACATGTCATCTTATATTTTCTCAGGTCTTTTCAACAAGTGGGCAGAAGGGGTCACTGGGAGATTTCTGAACCTGATCACATTGTGGAGGCTGGTGCTCAAGTCAGGAGGAAGGTGGGTCTAGTGAAAACTCTGCCCCAAAGGGGAAGAAGATGCTGACTAGTCTGTGGCACTGGCATCAGCATCAGTTTATGGGCTTGCCTTACTTAGGGGGTATAAGGTCCACATTTGGCTCTCTCTTTCCATGGTCTTAGTCTACCATAATGATTCTGAGGTATACCCAAAGCCCAGGCTTTCATTTTGATTTCTCCCTGTCATAGCTACGTTCTCTCCTAGAGCAAGCTAGTCTCTGTCTTTTGTTACTATAAAGTGAGGCAGAATATCAGACTATGGTCGAAAGAATACTGCCTTGGAAAATTTGATGTTATCTTTGGTTCTGCAACCGCTGCCCTCTGATGCTTTGGGAGGGTGATATTCCTGTCAGAGCCACAATTTCTTCGTTTGTAAATGCCATTCTCGCATCACTGAGGAGAATGACTTCTTTTGTCACCAGTGAGGATGGTGATATCTGAATGTTTCTGTCCCCTCAGATTCATAAGCTGGAACGCAATCCTTAAAGCAACAGGGTCACAAGGTGGGGCTTCTTAGAGGATAAGAGAAATGGAGTTAACGGCCTCAGGAGAGGCATCCAGAGGAGCTTTCTTGCTTTTCTTGCCTCCTGAGGACACTCCGGAAAGATCGCTATCTACAAATAAAATGTGAGCCCTCTCCAGACACCAATCTGACCGATGCCTTGATCTTAGCCCCTTGAAACAAAACAGAAAACAGTTAATGCTATTTTGTTATTGTAGCTCAAACCAAGACAGAGGAGAAACCGAGGCAGTGAGAAGGTGCTGGATGTGGTGTTTATGCTCTGGGCAGGACAAGTGCAGTTTTCTATCTCAGCAGCATGGTTCGGTCTCCTAGTGACTTTCATGGCTGAGTCACCTGGAACCCTGGACACAAAGGTGCCTTTAGTTTCCAGTCATCAAGGCTTCACCCACAGCAGCAAAGGAATAGAGAAACGCTTCATTATGTCTGGATTCCCATCCGGCTGTGTTGGCTGCTCTAAAAATCAAACTCTCAAACTGTCAGTTGCTTAAAATACTTGAAGTTTCTTTATCGTACACTCACTGCGAGGTGTGCATGTGCTCAGTGGATAGGCTCTCTCCTTGCTCTGTTTAGAGACTAGGTTTCTTCCATCTTGTGGCCGCGATCCCAGCAGGGCAGTGGTTCTCATGTGGGATGACTGCTAGAATCTCCGGTGGAGGCTTCAAAACTCACCCCTGCCTCCCACCCCAGAGATTCTGAGTGACCTCCTCTAGCCTGTGGATCCTTGCTTGGGACCTGCATACTTTTGATGAAAACATCCATCTCCCATGGGCTATCTACATAACCACGGTACAAGGTAAGTGCTGATATGTACTCCTAGACTGAGTGCTGATTCCTGGGACCGGGTCTCTAGGTGTCCAAAGACATACATTTCAGTGGGTGATATATTCATGTTCCGGGGGACAGCAGGTTGACCTCCCCCTCCCCACTCTTGGCTAAGAGGCTTGGAGCTGTGGTCTTTTCTGATATAGTCATCTTATGGCACACAGCTTAAATAAGTTGGGTGAGGAAGAAAAGGGCCTTTCCTGGGGGTGTAATCTGCACACTTGGGCTTGGGAGCCATAGGCACCCCATATTCATGCCTAATATCTGGTATTAAGGAGTAGTTTGTTTTTGGGAGCAGGCAAGCAGGTTTTGTTAAGATCCTCACTTGCAGCTTACTAAACTTGATTCTGAAGGTATGCCAAGTAACTTTCCTTTATTTTCCCCAAATGGAAAACATGTATAAATATGCCTATGCTGTAAAGCTTTATCATAATAACACAAAGTGCCTGCCTCGCCTTATATAAGATGTTGTGTTTTTGGCCTAGGAAGGGAGGCTGAGGCTGGACAGAACAGGGACTTTTCTGAGCTCAGCTGGGCCATTGAGCTGGGTGGCTGAGATGCACCCTGGTCTGTTGACAGGGGAGGTGGCAGAAAGAATGGTGAGCACCCCAGTACAAGCCAGCAAAGGGACAGCTGGACACTGCTAACAGATAATGCAACAGTCCATTTTTCCGTGGCCTTGTGTGCATCCCATTCATCCTGTACAGGTCTAATGTGTGCGGCAGCTGTACATTTGGTGGCAGTGAGAGGAAGGAAGGGGTGGGGCCAGGCTGGAGAGCTGGTGCTAGACATTGGAGGCTTTCTCCAGTCCTTTCCTCATGAGCCATGCTCTTCAGCACCCAGCACCTTTGAGCTCCTCACAGCTCTTTCCTGGAAAGACCCACAGTGAGGAGGGGCTGGGGCTGCACTAGGGTCATTTGATGCCTATCTCTCAGGGTACAAGAACAGCAAAGGAGAAGCACCATCACTCAGGCTGCTCAGGTGTAGCAACCACACAGGGTAGTCTCCCTACATGGACGGCAGCAGTCATCTAGACCCCTTGTGGGCTCTCCAAGCCCTCGAATTTTGATTATACTGGACCATAAGAGTCTGCATGGAAAGTTTCTCCCATTCACATTGCTGAAAATGCTACCAAGCACCCAGTGTGTGCCAGGCATGGAGTCTGACACATTTTGTTTTAGGATTGACTCAAACTTCCTAGCAGATATTCAGGGTATCTATTTTTATAGCATTTTTAAAAGATGAGAAAATAGCCTCAGAGAAGGTAAGGGAAGTGCCCTGGGTCATGTAGCTTGTTAGGAGGTGTGAAATGTTCCGGTTTCAGAGTTACCTCCTGCCTGTTCTGATCCCCAGCTGGTGGTCTAAAGCATCTTTGTAGATGAACAATGAGGTGTTACATATAAGGGCTGGGATGCTATTTTATGAGGCAGGATTTTGCAGTCCTGAATCAAAACACATCCTCTATTCTTCCAGGAAAAAAATTTATGGTCCTGTATCAGTATTTAGAAAGTTAAATTCTAAGAGTCTGGTGCCCCTACTGTGCCTTGTTGGCCTAAATGACACCCTGTTATTTCGGTACAGTGCTCAGCAAGCGTTTTCTCTTTTCCTGTACCACCAATGTGAGACAGTTTGACTTTTTTCTGTTTCCTAAACTCTGATCTTCGCTGTTTTAAGATGGTACTGAACCAAGATGACAGGGTGGTGGTATGTGAGCCTTCAGAGATGCTGGGCTTCATATTTATGGAAAGTCTATATGTTGTTATTAAGGTATATTCAATATTATAATTTCTTTGATTTTATATGGTGATGCTATGATAATGTTAAATATTGTTTAAAGGATATCTTAAAACTACTGGAGCATCAAGGCAGGGCATCCCAGTGTGTAGAATTATAGCAGTTTACAGTGAGGCATGGAAGGGGAGCATGAACTGTCCCGTCTTGTTCAGAATACTTAAATTTTATGTGGCTATGACAATGGAATGGTGGAATTTTGGCATGACAGAGGCCAGTGGGAGAGAAGGAGAAAGTGTTTTCAGGTTAAATTCCATGGATCCCGGTGAAGTGCTTGAAAGTGTCACTGGACATCCAAGTTCTTCATGCCCTCTGGACTCTCCATCTGCTCATGCTAGCTCTGTGCGCTTTGCTCTCAGGATTGTGGGTCTAGACAGATTTTGTCTAGAGTGGAGAAGGAACTCACTGGACTCCATTGGTCTAAATTCTCCAGGACTTGGTTGTGAGTATAGTTACTTTGGCTATAACTGCTGCATGGAAGAAACAAGGCTGCGTAGGAAAGAATCTAGCCACTTCCTCACACTCAGATAACCTCAATGTGAATATCATCTCTAGAGGAAGGGGCTGGCAGGCCTTCCTGCTCGCCACACGACACAGCCCAGTGAACACTACTGGCTGCCCAGACTCAATTCAGGAGTTAGAACGGCCTAAGAGATAAGTAAAAATTCTTCACTAGGCCAACTCAAAACACGCCCCTCTCTCACATTCATGATTGAACTTTCACTCTGGAACCCTTCAAACGAAAGGGGCCCTCACCCAGCGCTAGCCCACTGTTTGGTAGAGGTGACCCTTTGGGGGCTGGCGTGAGAAGCATGGAGTAGGCCAGCGTTTCCCTGGCTGGAAGAATGCTTGCTTTCCAAGCCATCTTAAAAAATGTTAAGGCTCGTCCTCTGGCACGATCTTAGGGGTGTCCCCATTGCGTCCCTTTCCCTGCCCCACTTTCCCAGTCACTTCCTTAGGCTTTCTTCTTCCAACTTGGGGTCCTGGGCATTTCTGCAGCACCCCCCCCTGGCAGACGCCCCTCTCAGGGCCCACAATGACTTCATCTGCCATCTCTCACATGGGGGCTCACGGGCAAGCTCTTGTATCCCTCATCTGTGGGGGCTCATCTTTACAGCAGCTTCCTCAGCTACCACCAGGTAGCTGGACCATTTCAATACATCCTGGACAGGAGTGAAACCTCAGTCTATAGAGAGCATCTTCTTCTTCAGGCCCTCATTGTCTCCCTATTGCAGAAGTCACGCCATGGGCATGCTGGGTGCTTGCCTGGGAGCCCGTTTCTTCAAGAACTATTAGAAGCACCTCCTCCTAAGTCCTGAACAGAGTGGGATGAGGATGGTAGCCTTCAGTCAGCCTCTCTGAGGTCCCATTCCCTTAAAATCCTTTCCTGGCCCAGTGTTGCTTGTTTACCTGGCTAGGATCCACACATCAGGGAATGTGTTTTCCTTATCCTCTTTGTAAATTCTTATGTTGTATGTCTCTGTCTGGCAGGTCTGTCCCTTCTGTTCTTTGATACTCTATCCATTGTTTCTGCCTTTGAACTGAAGCAGAAAATGTTCTGTTCTCATCTTTTGAGCCGTCTGACCTTGGCAGCCATGCTCCAAGTGGACACAGAGATGACTTGATGTGAGGGAGCCAACATACGATCTGCAAAGCGGTGGGGTTGGGAGGTACCACTGCTACATGGAACAAGGGAGCAGCGTGATGGGGAGACAAGTGGACCAAGACTTGGGGACCTGTTGTTGCCTGTGACGGTGATGGACTCTTTGGATGAGGCCGTGACTCTGCGGGCCATCTGTAGTCTCAGGGGGATAGATAGTGATCCTTGAATCCCGACCCACAGGCAGTTGGCAAGGACAAACTGCTCACCCGGAAGGAACAGGAGGAGCTTTCTGTTATATTAATGCTTTGGCCCACAGTGTAGATTTTCCAAGTTCATGCTTGCATCCCTCCTCTCTTGCCCCCAAATCAGCTTTCTCTGAGCTCCTTGTTGAGCGGTAACTCCGAATTCTGCTGAAACCACCTATAAAGACGGGTTGAGCTGCCCTGGGCTCACCAAAGAGCTGTTAGACACAATGTTCCCATTGCCCAGAGACACCTCCCCACACTGCAGGCATGCTGCAGAGTGCCAGCGAGAAGACCACAGTCTGGACAGAGCTTGAATGAAGCTTCTAAGTCCTCACAGCACAGCGCTGTGTGCTGCGTGCTGCTGCTTTCTTGCAGTGGGAATCACCAAGAGTGGCTAAGGAGTGATGCTCCTGTGTGGGGGGGTGTAGGGAGGGGGGTGCAGGTGGGGAGGGGGGTGGGGAAGTAAGGGGTGGGGGTAGATGGGAGAGGGTATGGGGACAGTGGGGGAGGGGATCTGCTGGGAATTTTGTAACTTGCGTAGTGCTTTCCTGGGACTTAGTTTTCCAATCTGTAATGTGGCAGTGATAGCAATGTAGGCCATGTAAAGTGTGAGCTTCTACTTTCATTAAATCAGTGTGATAACCACAAAGCTTGGCCTTTGCAAACACACAGCTGCCGCTTTCCTATCCTCCCGTGTTTCCTTTGCTTTCCAACATTTCTTCTGACTTTTACATTCAAACTTTTTACCAAGAAGTTAGGTGAAACAAAAACACTGAAGTATTTGGATTCTTAAAAGTTAATTTAAAAATTCCTGTGCTTATACCTCAAAACAAACCAACAGAAGCATAAAACATCAAGCAAGCACACCTATGTAACACATAAACAGAACATTTCACAAGTGACCCAGAATCTGTACGCATCTTCAGAATCTGGCTTTAATTTTAATAGTCACAGAGCTAATAGCAATGTTCACTCCTGTGTGGTTTCAGAGTAAGGAAACACTACTCCATTCTGCAGGATGCAGATTGTTCATTCCTAGGATTGCATTTCTCTAGGAGTAGCGTGGATTAGCAAGCAGAGCCTGGTGATGAGAAATCTCACACAGGGCAGTCCTCAGTGGGAACCAGACAGGGTTCCCAGTGCGCCTTATTTCCCCTTTCTCGAGCTTCCACCCCATTTTGTTAATATTTACAGTTGTCATTTGCTGTTTCAATAGATAAAGCCAGAAGTGCTCATGAATTGCCTCATAAAGGAAACTCAATTTAGGAAGTCTTGTTCAGTGACGATTTATTAGCTTTCCGCACTCTGGAAGCCCAGAGTTCCATTTTGACTTCTGGTAGCTTGCACCCAAGCCAGTCAAGTAATCCACCTGGGAGACGCCTGGCTACTTAGAGACAAGAGCTTTCCAGCTGCCAGCAACTTTTCTTTTGCCTGAAGATCTCAACACTGTGGATGTGTTTGGGGGTGGGAGTTCTGTCTCTTTATGAGTGTATCCAGCAAATCCTAGAAATAGAGGTTGTGGGAAGAAGTAGGGCAGGAATTCCTACAGACTTATGGCCCATGGTAGAACAGTGGTCACAATTAAAGACCAATGGGAGGTGACCTTGTGAAGGTGGCCTACGGGGGTGGGTGAGTGACTCCGAGCTGGGTGCAGGAAGGACAGGTCAGGGTGTGCTGGGTTGCTCAAGAAAGGCGCACACACATAGTGATAGGATTTTTAACTGGGTCAGCAACCGTGGGCTGTGTTCAACCAGGTAAAGGAGAGGAAGAATGTCAAGTGAGGAGGTTCTGAAGACCCCCCTTGGCTTTGCCTGCCATTGAAAGGGAGAGCTAGTATAGCATTTAGAGAAATGCCTGGATTTGGCTTCCCGTGACCACACCAGGTATTTAGAAACATTGGAAAAGAGAATGATGGCCAAATCCTTGTCTTCTCCTCATCTTCTTACCTCTTAGATAAGGCTTAGGGGTGAGATAATACAGGGTTAAGGAAAAACAGAAATCTATCTGTCTGTCTATCTATCTATCTATCTATCTATCTATCTATCTATCTATCTATCTATCTCAACCTCTTTTAAGTATCCTTTGATTTTTTTTGGGGGGGGGAATACTTTAACAAACACCAACAAATCTGGAGGGCATATCTGAAGACTTCCAAGAAACCCATGACTCTTCACTTTGCAGGAGACCCAACAGGGGCAGGTGCTGGAGGAATCTATTTTGAGTAACCGTTTTTGTTGTTGTTGTTGTTGTTTTTGTTTTTGTTTTTGTTTTGTTTTTGTTTTTGTTTTTTTTTGTGAACATTGAGGTTGCTGAAGTAGCAGAGCTTAGGGAGCGGAGGGGGTGGGACGGATGGAGGAATCCCTGCTCTGCCTAGGCTGTCACTCCTTCCTGCATGGAGGAAGAAGACCGCAAACTCAGCAGCTTAGAGCTTCACCACAGAGAGGCAATCTTGCATCTCAGTTACGACTGTGGGGATCCATTGAAAAGCTAAACCGTGGACGTTTTGTTCTGTTTAATTAGCTAAGCGTGAACACTGGGAAGACTTCTCTAAAGGTTGGTCAAGGCTGTGAGCAAGCCAGCTCTTCAAGCATCTTCTGTCAGGTGCTCTCTGACACAGAAATGATCATCTTACCACAAAACTCTAGTGAGGCATTCTCCTTCCATTTGTACTTTGGGGAGACCGAGGACTAAAGAAATTAGTTATTTGTTGTCACATTCAGGAAGGATAAGAAGGTAGTTGATATTTACAAGCCATATCTATGTTTATGTAGAAACTTTGCTGGCCAGTAATGTGTATGAAAGACACATGTGAGTCCTTTGTCGGACTGCCAGGAAAACATCCATTTGAAGTAAGGCACCAGACTGGGCTACTGTGAAGAGTCAATGCGTTGTGCTTCCTAATTTTAATAAACTTTTTTTTCCAAAGCTACATGAGAGATAAGATGTGGTCATTCATATGCAGTAGCTTGCACACCATAAGAATTCAATAAATGCTATCTATCATGATGATAATGATGGTGATAATGAAGATGATTAAACAGTCTCTTCCCCAAAGAATTTCCACTGTCAGTGTATTGATTTCCGCAAAAATAATCAGCCTAATAGGATACAGATTGCCATCTTGGCATCATTAGTTAAGAAGCACTTATAAAATGAAGACAAAGGCTCTAGAGCCCAGAGTTTAATTCCGCGGGCTACTGCCCCTCAGTGGTGCTGCTATAGGGCTCTGGGCCTATGGGACAGAAAGTGAGATGTGGTTGGTTTTTGTTGTTGTCATTAGTCAGTGAGAGTGTTAGGGTTTCCTTGCTTCTAGAGTTATAGCTTGTTGAATAAGTAGCAAAAGTCTTGCTTTTGCTCTGCTGAGTGACAGGCATTCTCTTAGTCACCAACTAGCAAGTCCCAGGACATCTTCTCTTGACCAAGCTCTCTGATAAATCTGTGAGGACAAAATTCTATGCATGGGGAAGACTCACTTAGGGCTGAGGAATGATGGTGCCATCATATTTCAGCTGTGACTTCCACAACAGAAGGCCAGGGGGAGAGGTGACTACCAAGCATGTTTTACTGAAAACAGTTGCTAGAGGAGCACAGAAGACGCTTTTTAGAATTTGTATCTGATTTAGAGTCATCAGCCCTGAGCTAATGAGGACTGATCGGGTCCTTGACACACATCAAAGCCTGAGCCTCCAGCTTTGAACTTCAGCTCCACCACGTACTTGTTGCATGATCTTGGTAGATTTTATTCATCTTTCTCTGTCCCATTTTCTTCTTTGGTAAAAGAAGAACATTATCAGTACCTACTTCATAGAGTCCTTGCAAGGGTTAAATGAGTTCTCAAGAGCTTGGAGCAGTGCCTGGCACCGAGAAACCAGAGACAGGAGAAAGAATTCAGTTGGAGTTATTCCTTCTGCAGCCACAGTACAAGGCCTGTCTGGCTGCATTTTGTTGAAAATACAGCCAAAGGTAATACGTCGCCCATGGATCTCCAGGAAGGCAGAAGTGAGTGGCTCCCTGGGTGGCTGCAATCAAGCAAACAATTTTCTGAAGAGCTTAATTTGTTCCTTTGAAATATATTTGACCTTGGGGGAAATGCTGGCCTCGAGGGGGACATTTTCATTTCCTTTAGAAACTGTGACTTTGGGAAGTTTAAGCCACTTGCCTGTTCAGTCCGCTTCACAGTACACGCTGCTGGAGCCTGGTGTCACCAGAGGTGGCATCTGTCCCCAACATTCATTAGACATTGATTGATCATCTACAACGTACCATGTTTCTGCTTTTCCAGAGTCACGATTTATTAGGTGACACAGACAATTACAGAGGCGATTACAGTGTAGTATGACAAAGACTATCATAAGAGGCCAGTAGAGCCTTGCGTGAAGAAGAACTAATCCAGACACTTGAAGTGGAGGCATCGTGTAAATTAAGTACTAAAAGAGGACTCAGGATGAGCCCAGGCTGGGGGATTGGGGTGAAGAGGTAGAGAGGGCCTTTCCGTGAGAGGCTGTGCAGGCTGATTGCTCTGCACTGTGGACACCGGTGTGTATAACTGGGTGGGTGGTAGGAATAATGAGCGTTTATGGAGGGAACAGCTGGTGGGGAAGGCAAGTGGGACAGGGCAGTCAAAGCTTTGATACGGAACCTAGAAAGGAGTCCAGTGTTTGCAATCTCTTACCAGCCAATTTGGGGCAAGACATTTCGCCTATATGGCTCTTAATTTCTTCATCCGTAAAAATGGAGATGACACTAATGAAGATTTGTTCCACGTCCCAAAGCTGCTTTCATGATAACGGATCTGAAAGGGCTTACATCTATAGTATTACATCTCTTTAAGGAATGTTCATCATCACCTTGTGATTTTATTCAAGAAGGCTAAGAACAGCACCCCTCCCCCATTTTGTTCTCTAAGGAGCACATGAAAGTGAGAGATTAGGAACCTACACCACGAATGATGTCTTTAGCATCTCACATGTGATCTCAGAGACAGCAGACAGCCTCTGACTTTGGAGGTGGACAGCGGAAGTCTGTCAGTAAGCAGACTGCATTGTCCCTGATGCTGTCGCTTCCTTCTGGTGCACCTGTTCCCTTTGCCTCCCACGCGCTTAGGTACAAATGTGCCAAACTGACAGAATATTAGAAAGTACGAAGCACTGGTTCCTGCTGTTACATTTTCATTCTTGGCTGGTGGTCACATTGGGGATTATGGTTTCAACATAAACATTTGAAGGACACAATTCAGTCTGTACATCAAGACATAAGAAGACACAGGTCATTAAAAATGGAGGCTGTGAAAGCCTGCCTCACTGGAGATGTGACACACACCTGCCTTTTGGAGTTTTCTATCTGGTGAGATTAAGATGGCCTTCATTATTTTTGGAACTCGGCCCCTGACTCCCATGTCCCAGAGAGCCAGTCCTAACTGGAAACAATGGGTCAGGCTGGATTCTTTCCTCATATTTTCCCACTTCCAGTGGCCGGTGTTTGACTTAAGCTAAAAACCAGGGGAGAAGCATCAGAAATGCTGTACTGTGAGGTTCTATTAGAGATCCTTACAATTGCAGGGTTTCTCTTTTGAGCGGCTGACCTGTGATTTTCTTTGTTGTGAGTGTTAATTTGTTGATTTATGTCCAGGCATGTTTGTTTTCAAGAAATCTTCTAGCTATGCTTTTTTAGGGATACCCTTTCACCTCACCACTCTAATCCACTCCATTTCAACACATACAGATGTAAAAATATTACAAAACGCACATATGATATTTGGATAACCAAGCAAGTACAGGAATTAGCTAGTGAGTTTTCAGCTTGGGAAAGGCATTATTTCTTTCTACAGTGTGATGTGTCAGACTCTTAGCAAGGCTTGAAGGAAGACATTTGGTAATTTCGGGATCATCTCACGGTAGGAGCTGTCACAAAAAATTACCAAGTAGGGAGATTTCCTTTCTTATTATTATGGCTTATTTGGCGGAAGCCAAGAGGGACGAGAGCGCTAAGTGGTGTGGTCAGATTTGGAGGGAATGAGACGTAGTGAGGAATAAAAAGGAGGAGGAAGAGAAGGAAGAGGAGGGAGAATAAGAGGAAGGAGGAGGAGAAGGGGATGAGGAAGGCAAGGAGGAAGTGGCCTGTTGGATTTGGAGATAAGTGGACATGAGCTTGTCACTTACCAGCTCTGTGACCCTGAATGAATCTCTTTATTTATTTTTTTTTAAAACAGCAGTTATCTTATTTTTGATATGCATAGGGATGATGTCTGAGTTTCTGTATCTATTCAGGTGGCTTTGGATGTTGTAAGAAACCCCACAGCTCCAGAGGCTTAGCACAAAAGGAATACATTTGAAAACATTTCTGCTGATTTTAAAGTTAAAAGTTTAAAGATTTTAAAATTAAAAATATTGCACGAAAGCTGAAAAAAAAATGGGCACACCAGAAGCTTAGCAGGTCAGTTAGGCTACAAGACAGTGAACACCTGTGGACTCAGCACCTCTGTTGCTTTTTTTCCCAAATTGCTCAAGGCCAACCTTGTCCTAACTCCTGACAGTGGACCTTAGTCTCGCTCTTTCCCGTGCCTCATGCAAGTGGAACCAGAGTGTGTCTGTGTACAGCTTCGGGTTTGACGCTGGAGAGTGCGTTTGTGAGAGTCTTACTTGTTGCACGAGGCAGCAATTCTCTCACTTTGATTCACCATGGTATCACCCTGCCTCTGTAGTGGTAGGGCGTGGTGTTTTTCCTCCTGTCCCTAGCTCCCAGAATAGTGTGACTCATGAGGCTCATTAAGTATTATACAAATACCCAGGCCATATAGCTGGGCTCGTCTCTGATTAGCTCATAATTCAAAATAATACATTATACTAATCTACATGTAACCACATGGCTGGTTACTTTTGCTTTTGCTCAGCCATCTTCTCTACATCTTACCTGCTGAATCTCCCCTGCCCGGCTCTATCCCAGAATCCTTTTTGCCTGCTGGATGTCCCACCTCCTGTTTCCTGTCTTAGCTACAGGCCGTTAGTTTTTTATTGACAGGGGATGCTTCTATACAGACACAAGATATTCTCTCAACATTCATATAATTATTAAGGCATATGTAAAAGGAATTAATTATTCTAATAATAACTGCAACTTTGATAATAACCAGCATCAATTAACATTAATAGAACAATTAATTTTACATATGCTTTAATAATTATATGAATCAATATTAAATGTTAATAATTCCACAACATAGCACAGTGAGATTTATCCAGCCTCTATTGCTGGGAACTTCAGCGATTGTGACAGGTCCTCTTAGAAGCAGTAGTAGGCACTCTCTTTGGTGTGTATGCTTACATGTATACCCATTTCTGGTGCTGTGAAGTTTGCAATTTCCTCCCAAGAAAACCAATCAATTTTGCAATGTGGTTGTTCAAGTCCTTGTTTCCATCATTAGAATTTTTTAAAATTTTATTAATTTATTCATATTACATCTAAATGGTTATCCCATCCCTTGTATCCTCCCATTCTTCCTTCCCTCCCATTTTCCCCTTACTCCCCTCCCCTATGGCTGTTCCTGAGGGGGGCTTCCTCCCCTCTATATGCTCATAGGGTATCAAGTCTCTTCTTGGTAACCTGCTGTCCTTCTTCTGAGTGCCACCAGGCCTCCCCATTCAGGGGACTTGGTCAAATCCTTCACTAACCAGGAAACTGGGACAGAGGGGAGGACATCCTATTGGGACTCTAGATGAGAGAAGCATGGGAGAATGGCAAAGTTGAAGGATCCAGAGGATCGTAGAAACCTACCAGAAGAACATTATGATAGGCAGATTTGGGCCCAGGGGTCCCACTCAAACTATGGCACCAGCCAAGGACAATACAGGCCGTAAACTTCAAACCCCTTCCCAGATCTAGCCAATGGACAGGACATTCTCTACAGTTGAGTGGAGAGTGGGGTCTGACCAGCATTAGAATTTGAACATGGTATTCTTTCTTATTTTCTCCAACATTGCTATTATCAAATTTTAAAACTTTAGCTATTTTGGCTAGAGAAAAGGAGACATCTCTTTGTGGGGTTAACTTGAAAATTTCCCTAAGAGCTCATGAAATGGAGCAACTTTTCATGTTTATCAGTCATTTGAACATAATTTTTGTTCAGTGACTAAGTTCCTTACCTATTTTAATACTGGGTTGTCTAATTATTCACTCATAGCATTTCTTTATTCATGATATGATTTTATCCTCTACATTAATTTATATTTACCTTTTCCATGCAGTTATTTCTTTTGTGTATGTGTGCCTATGTGTATGTGTATGTATGTGTGTGTGTGTGTGTTCTGTGTGAGTGCCACAGAATGCATGTTGTCAGAGACATCCTGTGGGAGTCTGTTCTCTCCTTTGGCCATGTGGGCTCAGGGGTTGAGCTGGGGCCATCACGCTTGCCAGCAAACTCCTGAGTTATCTCACCAGCCTTTGACCTCTATTTTCTAATTTCTGTTTCCCTCATCTGTCTTTAGTTAATTACTGAATTCTCTTTAGCATGCTTTGGTTTTATTAGTTTCCTGATTTGGTCGTATTTCATGAAACATAGTCTAAAAATGTTTTCAAGGCAAATGGGTTCTGTGTCACATTTGCTTTGCTTTTGGTTCTAACAGGTAGTACGGTGGCCATATTCATTTGTTTTGTTATTAACTTCTCATTTATTGCATTGGAATCTGAAGATACTGATTGTTATTTTTAACCCTTTCATTGTTACAGAACAAGTGTTATCAATGATACACATATAAGGAGGTTTCAGAACAAAGAGGGAAAACAAGCACCACATTCAAGGAAATGGCCATAGTCTTTTATTTATTGATTGATTTGCCTAGTATTTTCTCCAGGTACAACACAAGGGCAACATTAGTTTCTGTTATCTTTTTGATGTTGTGTTTCCCTAAAATTTATTTCTTGGAACTAGACTCCAGTGGCAGAACAAGCACTGGTGTCCTAGGAAGTAGGTAGATTTTGGAAGCTGAGTGCTTGTGAAGAGGACTCTAAGCCGGGCTCTAAAGGCAAGCTTGCCGGCCCCTTTCAACACCGAGGAAGCTCACCTTGGACCCTCCAACATCCGGAACACTTATCTGTTGTTTGTGGCGCGCTCTGTTCATGGTGTTTTAGAAGGGCTTTCTGATTAGTTGATCTACCATTAAGAGTGGGCATTTTAATTGGTAGGTTTGCAGAATAGATTTGGTGTTTTCAGATTGTTACTAATTAGAAGCAGGGAAAATATTAAGGAAACTGTGAGTTAGAGCCCTGGATGCTTTGGGTTGATCGCTCCATGACTTCATGCTTGCTTTCCTGTACTGGTTGCTGCAGAGAGTGGCTCGGAGTCGTGTCTTTACGCCTGGTCTGATCATTTTATGTTCAGTCTTCAGTTAGTTTTTAGTTACAATTATTCTGTTATTCTGTTGGAATTTTATGTCTCATACCAATCAATTATAACCTCCAAGTCCTTAGAATTTCTAGTTCCATTTAACTTCTTTTTTTTTTTTTGGGCAGCGGGATTGGGGGAGGGGGCAAATCTTTCTTCATGTCTTGCACTAGGCTTACTGTTATGTTTATTTTCTCCTTTGTTTCTTGATCTCCACTTTATTTCTTTAGTGGCCTTAGTTTTGTTTCCCTTCTTGAGTGTTTCCAGCCCGTATTTAATCTCTTCTTATTTTGCTATTTCATGCTTGAGCTCTTGTATATTTGCTTATTGCTCATGTTTGTTAAATATTTTAAATTTACTTCACAATTTTCCTGCATTGTTGTGTCATTTGCTCTTTTTATAATTTGATCCTTTTATCATTCTTACCTAGATGTAAATCTTATTTCTTAAAATATGTAAATATAATTGCTTTTTCTATGTTCATTTTTTCTTTCATTGAAAATAGCTTTTTCACACAATATATTCTGATTATGATTTCCCCATCCCAGCTCCTCTAAAACCCATCCTATGCCTCAATTTGGATCCACAGCCTTTCTTTCTTTTCTTAGGAAGCATACAGGCATCTACCAAATAATAATAAAATAAAATAAGATAAAACAAAACAAACAAATCAGAATAGGACAAAGCAAACAAACTGAAGAGAAGCATAAGAAACAAATATAGATGCAGAGACACACATATTTGCACACACAGGAATTTCATAAAAACTACAAACAATAATAAATACACAAAAGACCTATAAGCTTAAAGAAAAATGCTCTACACATTATGAGACAAAGAACCTTCAAAGTGGCTGTTGAGTTTGTTTGTGTTGGGCATGGGGCCAAGCCCTAGGAGTGGTTTGTATACCCATTGAGACTCCCTTGGGCAAAACTGATTCTTTATTTGCAGTGGTCACCAGTTGGAGACGGTTTCTGGATTAGAGATGAACATCCATTTGCTTCTCTCAGCTCTCAGAGCCCATCTGGCACAGACTCACACAGGCCGCATGTCTTCTGCTGCGGTCTCTGTGAGTTCATATGCATGTGGGTCTTGCTGTGTTTAGAAAGTCTTGTTTCGTTGGTGTCTTCCATCCAGTCTGGATCTTACACTCTTTCTGCCTCCTGTTCTACAAGGTTGCTGGAGCCCCGAGGGGAGAGATTTGATGGAGACATCTAATTTAGGGCTGAATGTTGCAATGTCTCTCACTCTCAGCGCATTGTCCAGTTGTGGGTCTCTGTATATGCTCCCAACAGCAGCAGGAGGAAGCTTCTCCCATGATGGGTGAGGAAGGCTGTGATGTATGAATGTCATTATAAGTCACTTTATTGCTGCACTTCCTTAGCGGAACAATAGCATTTGGTTTTTCCTAGGGTCCCTGGCCTATCTAGTCTTGGTTCTTGGCCACGTAAGCAGTGTCAGGTGTGGGTTTCATCTCGTGAAGTGGGCCGTAAATTAAACCAGATCTTGGTTGGTTAATCCCATAAGCTTTGTGCCACTGCTGCACCAGCATATCTTGCAGGAAGGTCGCAACTGTCAATGTAAAGGTTTGTAGCTGGGTTGGTGTTTAATCACCCCTTTCTTTTGGTAGAATGCAGAATACCTTCCAGTCTTTAGGTATAAAAGCTCTAGGTAGGTGCAGCTTGATTTCTTAATGTTCAATGAGTTGTGCAGATGTTGTGTTTCTCAAGAGTTACTAACTTACTGTTAGTTTGTAGAGAACAATTTAAGCCTTGGTAATAGTCTGGATTATTTGGGGATTTGATTGGTACATCTTTGGCCAGCAACTCTTATTAAATGTAACCCATTTCTAGTACTGGAAGCTTCAGGTAGTGATGAGAGTTGTCCAGTTGGTGTTCTGCCTCTCTTATTATTGGGGCATTTCATTTAGAGCCTATATATATGTGTGTGTGTGTGTGTGTGTGTGTGTGTGTGTGTGTATACACACACACATATGGAAGCTTCTATTATATTAGATTTCTATATGACCCCTAAAATGGCCTTTAGTTTTGGCTGTCCCTCCCCATATTCCTCCTTACCTCCTCTTACCTTCCCCTCCCATTTATCCTCCCATTTCAGTGCCCCCATCCCCATCCATCTATAATTATTTGTTCTATTTCCCCTTCCTAGGGAGTCCCATCACCTTCTCCCCATGGCCTTTATTCTTTATCTAATTTCTGTCATTTTATGGACAGTAGCTTGCTTACCACTTACTTAGCATTTAGCGTATGTAGTCACTTATATAATTGACTACATACTATAGGTATCTTTCCGGGTCTGGGTTACCTCACTCAGGATCATTTTTTTCTAGCTTCATTCATTTACCTGTAATTTTATTTTTAAAAAAGGTGAGTAATATTCAATTGTGTAAAGGTGTCACATTTCCTTTACCCATTCGTCTATGGAGGGACATCTAGGTTGTTTCCAATTTCTGGATATTACGGATAGGGCAACAGTGAATGTAGTTAAGCAAGTATCTCTGTGGTAGGATGAAGCATTCTTGGGCACATACCAAGTATAATGGTACAACTAGACCTTGAGGAAGATTGATTCGCAGCTTCCCAAGGAACCACCATGCCAATTCCCATAGTGGCTGTGTAAATTTGCACTCCAACCAGCAAATGCCACATCTTCCCCAGCATAACTTGTCTTTTGTGTTATTATCTTGGCCATTCTGGTAAGTGTAACATAAAAATCTCAATGTGGTTTGATTTGCATTTCCCTGATAATGTTGAACATTTCTTTATGTGCTTCTTAGTAATTTGAGCTTCCTCTTTTGAAACTTCTCTGGTTAGATCTGTACAATAGTTTTAAATTGGATTATCTCTTTTCATGATGTTGTTATTTATATATTTTTGGATATTAACCCTCTATCAGATGTGTAATTAGTGAAAAGATTTCCTTATTCTGTAGATTGCCACTTTGTCTGAATGATGGCGCCCTTTGCCGTGCAGGAGATTTTGATTTTCAAAGGTCCCATTTATTATTGTTATTTTTAGTGCCTATGCTAAATGATTTTCTGTGCACAAAGTCTTTTCTTGTGACAATGAATTCAAACCTATTTCCCTCTTTTTCTTTACTCAGACTTGATGTATCTGATTTTATGTTGATGTCTTTGAGCCACATGGAGTTGTGTTTTGGTCAGGGTGATAAGTATGTATCTGTGTGCATTCTTTTACGTGCAGACATCCAATTTGACTAGTACCCTTTCTTGAGGACCATGTCTTTTTTCCAGTGTGTATTTTGGTCTTCTTTATAAAAAATCATGTGTTGATAGGTGTATGGATTTATGAATGGGTCTTCAGTTCTATTCCATCAATTTATATCTTTTTCGGTGCCAATACCATGTTGCTTTTATTACTATAGCTCTGTACAATTTGAGATCAGGCATGGTGATATCTTCAAAAGTTCTTTTTATCATTCTAGATTTTTTTCAGCAATCCATCCTTTAATGCTTTTATAAGAAACTGAAAATTGCCCTTTCAAGATCTGGGAAAAATTGTGTTGGAGTTTTGATGAGGATTGCATTGAGTCTATAGATTGCTTTTAGTAGGACGGCCATTTTCACTAAATTAATCCTACTGATCCATGCACATGGGAAATTTTCCATCTTCTGACATCTTCAATTTATTCAGTGTCTTAAAGTTTTTAATCATACAAGTGTTTCACTTGCTTAGTTAGATTTACCCCAAGATATTTCATATTATTTGAGACTATCATGAGAGGTGTTGTTTCCCTGATTTCCTTCTCAGCCCATTTTCTATTTGTATATAAGAATGGTACTGACTTTTATATTAATTTTGTAACCTGCTACTTTGTTGAAACTGTTTATCAGCTGTAGGAGTTTCCTGGTGGAATTTTTTTGGGTCACTTATGTATACTATCTTATCTGTAATTAAAGATAGTTTGATATACTCTTGATTCTCTTCAGTTATCCTACTGTTTCTGCTAAGACTTCAAGTACTGTATTGAATAGGTAAAGGGAGAGTGGAGAATGGACAGCCTTGTCTTGTTCTTGATTTTAGTAGGGTTGTTTTGGGATTCTTCCATTTAAGTTGATGTTGGCTGTAGGCTTGCTGTGAATTGCCTTTATTATGTTCAGTATGTACTTTTTATCCATAATCTTTCCAGAACTTTTGTCATGAAGGAGTGTTGGCTTTTATCAAAGACCTTTTCTGCCTCTAATGAGATGACTATGTGATTTTACTTTGAGTTCGTTTATGTGGTGGATAACCTTTATTGATTTATGTATGTTGAGCCATCTATGCATCTCTTAGATGAAGCCTTCGTGGTGGGTGATTTGACATATTCTTGGATTTGGTTTGCAAGTATTTTACTGAGAATTTCTGCATCTATATTTATAATGGAAATTAGTCTGCAATTCTTTCTTTGCTGGGTTGTCATGTGGTTTGGTTATCAGGATAATGATGACTTCATAAGAAGAATTGGACACTTTCCTTCCCTTTCTATTTTGTAGGAAAAAATTGAGTACCATTTGTGTTGTTTTCTTTGATATTTGGGAGAATTCTGCTCTAAAATTGTCTGGTCATAGACTTTTTTTTAAATTTTGGAAAGTGGTATAGATCAAGAAAACTATCCATTTCTATTAGATTTTCCAATTTGGTGGAATACAGTACAGCTTTTTCAGATATGCCTTTATGATTCTCTTGATTTCCTCAGTGTTTCTTGTTTTGTGCCTCTTTGTTGCCATCTTTGTTAGTTTGGATAATCTCTCTATGCTTTTAAGCTTATTTGGATACAGGTTTGTCACTCTCTCTAATTTTCTCAATGAATGAACCCTTTATTTTATTGATTGTTTGTTTCTTTCTATTTTATTCATTTCAGGAGTTTAATTATTTCTTGCCATCTACTTCTTTTGGGTGTGATCTTTATTTTTTTAATTTTTTAATTTTTTTTGTTCTACTGCCTTTTGGTGTGCTGTTAAATTACTAGTTTAAGATGTCTTTAGGTTTTATTTATTTATTTTATTTTTTGTATTGTATTGTAGACACTTAGTGCTATGAGCTTGCCTCTTAGAACTGCCTTCATTGTGTCCCATAACTTTCAGGAGGCTGTGCATTAATTTGCATTCAATTCTAGAAACTCTTTAATTTCTGCCTTGACCCATTTTTCATTGAGAGTTGTTTAATCTCCATGAATCTGTAATATTTCTGTTGTTTCTATTGTTATTGATACCCAGCTTTAATCCATGGTGGTCAGATAGGATGCACATTATTTTAATGTCCTTGTATCTGTTGAGACTTGTTCTGTGTCCAAGTATGTGGTCAATTTTTGCGAAAGTTTGTTGGGGTACTGAGAAGATGGTGTATTCTTTTGTATTTGGGTTAAATGTTCTGTAAATATCCATTAGGTAATTTTGGTTTATGACATCTAACAGCTCTTGCATCTCTCTGTTTAGTTTTTGTTTGGATGACCTGTTTTTTGGTGAGAGTGGGGTACTACAGTCACTTACTATCGATATGTTAGCGTCAATATGTGAATTTAGCTGAAGTAGCATTCTTTTTGAGCTTCAGTGACCTTGTGTTTGGCGCATAGATGAAGAATTTCAATACCCTATGAATGGGTTTTTCTTTGATGAGTTTGCAGTGTTTTTCCTATTCTCTTCTGATTAGTTCTGGTGTGGTCTATTTCAGCAGATACGAAAATGGCTGCACCAGTTTGCTTCTCATGTCTATTTGTTTGGCATATGTTTTTCCACCCTTTTACCAATGTGATGCTCATTCTTGCTTATTAAGGTGTTTCTTGGATGCAACAGAAGGCTGGATCTTGTTTTTTAATCCATTCTGTGAATCTGGGTGTTTTTATTGGAAAATTGAGACCATTGATGTTGAGAGATGTCAATGAGCTCCACTGTGCTGCCTGGGTGAGGCACAGGGCCCACTCTCCCCAATGCTGCCACAGGGTGGGAAATGGGGCCAGCTCTCCAGAGGGCTGCGGCCAGGTTCTGCACAGCCCCAGACATCCTCATGGTCCCCAGCAGCTTCCCTGACCAAGGACAGCCCCATGTTCACTAGTGGAAATCTGAGTCATGGACATTAACACCAATCTCTGCTGCTATGTAGCCAGGGACAGAGACATGGCCCTCAGCAGCAGCTCAGACTGGGACTTCCCCATGGATGGCCCCAGGTGGCAGGGCTGGCCACTCACACCAGGCTACTCTTCTCCACTCTTAACTCCCCAGTTCTATCTCTCTTCATAATGATCAAGCTGCTCCACTTCTTTTTCTCACCTATTTTACCACCACATACTCGCATATTGTGGTGGCTTCTGCTACAGTTGGACACGCGGTTGGTGGTCCCCTAGGTGGCATCCTCCGTCTGTGCTGTGTGTCCTGGCAGCAAGCAATGTTCTCTTGTGCTGTGCAACAGAGGGCAGGTCTGTGGGAGGCATAGTGGTCCACAGATCTCTGTCTGTCATCTTCCTTCCTCCTTGTGCTGCTTGGATTTGATTTGATTTAATATTGTTGTATCCTAGGCATTACATAGCTTTGGCCACCAAACCAGACATCAAGCTAGGACGAACAAAGGACTTCCATCTGCTCTACCCCTGACTGGTGTAAGAACAACACCATCAACAGAGTGTCTCTTTGCTCATTGCCAGGGGAGTTTATAAAGGCTATTTAAAAGTCCCTGTCTTGTGTTTCAGCTATGTTACAATACTCAGGGCCTGGTATACTAGGAGACATGTTGTCCTGGCTGTATTGATTGTGGTTCCCCCCCTGGTGTGTAGACATCTGGGTTCAGAATGATTGTAATTCCAGGTGCTGATACTTGGTCCTGTCTTTGTTGGGTGGGTGTTTTGTTGCAGTTTTGTTGCCCTCTCTGGTAGGAGGATGTGGTAGCTATAAATGGCCTAATACGGAATTCTTCTGGGATCCTGCTAGGTGTGGCCACTGAGGGCATTAGGTAGACCAGTTTCTAGATATTGGGAAGTGACATTTAGGAATAGGGATGGGCAAGGTGGGATTTCTGAGGGAGTGTTCACAAGAGTGAGGAAATCAGGGTGTGCCACTAGGATCTTCTTAGTCCCCTGGGAATAAGACCAGAGAGGGAGGAGAGACCACAGCAGGTGGGGATGAGACTGAAAAAATGGATTTGCAGGAGTGGAGAGAGAGTGACAACGGCCTACCAACTTCCCTGGGCAGCATGGCTGGCTGGTCTGCGAGGAAGGTCCACTGAAATTGGTGCTGAGACAAAGAGACTGGTGTGAGGAAGGCTGTAGGAGAATATCTGAGTGATCTGCTGGGAATGGGGACAGAGAGGAAGGAGGGGCCACAGGAAGTGGTTTGTTTCAGAGCTGGGGATGAGGTTGAGAGGTTGGATTTGGAGGAGCGGAGAGTGTATATTGCCTATCTGATTTTCTGGCAAGGGGCTTCCTGGGAATTGCAGCTGACATAAAAGGACCTATCTTTCTTTCCTTCTTTCTTTCTTTCTTTCTCTCTCTTTCTTTCTTTCTTTCTTTCTTTCTTTCTTTCTTTCTTTCTTTCTTTCCTTTCCTTGTCCTGGTCCTCCTCCTCATCCTTGTCCTCCTTTTCGTCCTCCTTCTTGTCCTCCTCCTCCTTCTCTTCCTCCTCTTCTTCTTCTTTGAGGCAGAAACTCATCATGTATCCTATTCGAGTCTCAGAATTTTCCTGTCTCTGACTCTCAAATTCTAGGATTACATGTGTGTGTGTGTTACCATGTTCAGCTAAAGATAAATATCTTTTGACCTATTCAGAATATATAATTATTATCTGGTTTATGTTTTATGTGTGAGATTATTTATATCTCACTCAGTCAAGGTAATCATACTTATTGCTTTTATCAGTTATTTATTATTATTTACTTACATTTCTTTACATCTGATACTACAGGCACAGTCTCAGAATATGGTATGTGATTCTTGGATTTCAGAGAGTCATCCCCTGCTTAGAGATTCTAGACTATAATTTGCATCATAGTGCGTGTGTGTGTGTGTGTGTGTGTGTGTGTGTGTGTGTGTGTGTGTGTGTGTGTATGTGTTCCTCTTTCTAGTAGCATATGTTACTTCAGACCTTCTGAAGGTTTTAGGTGAAACATAGGCTAGATTCCTTCTCAGTGATACCTGTTTTATGGAGCTGCTGTAATTTTGCATGGGGCAGTGTGAATGTCTTAATCCATGTGGAATATTATAAGAAAATACTTAACAGTGAGTGATGTGAAATTACTAGGAAGCTATCTCTTACAGTCTTAGAGGTGGAGTGTAGTTCAAGAGGGAAGTTTGGGGCCTGGTGAGGGCACTGTTTGTGCGTTCACTTTGGTTGTTTGATGCTCTGTTCACAGATGGTGAACGGGCAAAGGGCCTGCCTAGTTCTTTTGAACCTTGTAGAACCTGGTCTAGAGCTGCCACTCTCACTCACAAAGGGAGAGCTTTCTTGATCTAATCGCCTGCCGAACATCTCACCACTTAATACTATTATTCTGGAGATTCTATTTCCACATGAGGTTTAGAGGGACTCAATATTCAAACCATAACAGTAGAGATTTGAGTTTTAATGATCTGATTTTTACAAAAAAAAAAGGAGCTTATCTCTTTGATTTTCTTTGCTTTTGCTACTTTTGGATATGTTCACATACTCTTTCAAGAAGATAATGGGGAAATATTTGCCATTATGTTAATTTCATTTTTTTCAAATTTCTTATTTATTTATTTATTTATTTATTTATTTATTTATTCTCCTTTTTTCCCCTTTATTAATTTATTCTTGTTACATCTCAATGGTTATCCCATCTCTTGTATCCTCCCATTCTTCCCTCCCTCCTCTTTTCCCCTTATTCCCCTCCCCTATGACTATTCCTGAGGGGGATTACCTCCCCCTGTATATGCTCATAGGGTATCAAGTCTCTTCTTGGTAACCTGCTGTCCTTCCTCTGAGTGCCATCAGGTCTCCCACTCCAGGGGACATGGTCAAAGGTGAGGCACCAGAGTATGTGAGAAAGTCATATCCCACTCTCCACTCTACTGTGGAGAATGTTCTGTCCATTGGCTAGATCTGGGTAGGGGTTTAAAGTTTACCGCCTGTATTGTCCTTGGCTGGTGCCTTAGTTAGAGCGGGACCCCTGGGCCCAAATCTGCTTATCATAATGTTCTACTTGTAGGTTTCTAGGACCCTCTGGATCCTTCTACTTTGCTATTCTCCCATGCTTCTCTCATCTAGAGTCCCAATAGAATGTCCTCCCCTCTGTTTCAGTTTCCTGGTAAGTGAAGGCTTTCGTGGGACATGTCCCTTGGGCTAATATGCAGATATAAGTGAGTATATACCATTTGAGTCTTTCTGCTTCTGGGTTAACTCACTCATTATGATCATTTCCAGCTCAATCCATTTATCCACAAATTTTGGAAATTCCTTGTTTTTAATAGCTGAATAGTATTCCATAGTGTATATGTACCACAGTTTCTTTATCCATTCTTCTACTGATGGACACTTAGGCTGTTTCCATGTTCTGGCTATTATGAATAAGGCTGCAATGAACATGGTTGAGCAAATTTTCTTGTTGTGTGCTGGAGCATCTTCTGGATATATTCCAAGGAGTGGAATAGCTGGGTCTTGAGGAAGCCCTATTCCCATTTTTCTGAGATAGCACCAGATAGATTTCCAAAGTGGTTGTACTAGTTTGCATTCCCACCTCTCTCCCCACATCCTCGCCAGCATGTGGTGTCGCTTGAATTTTTGATCTTAGCCATTCTGATAGGTGTAAGATGGAATCTCAGAGTTGTTTTGATTTGCATTTCCCTGATGATTAAGGAGGTTTAGCATTTCTTTAAGTGTTTCTCAGCCATTTGATATTCCTCTGTGGAGAATTCTCTGTTTAGTTCCAAGCCCCATTTCTCAATTGGGTTATTTGGTTTGGTGGTGTTTAATTTCTTGAGTTCTTTATATATTTTGGATATCAGACCTTTGTCAGATGTAGGGTTGGTGAAGATCTTTTCCCAGTCTGTAGGCTGTCGCTTTGTTCTCTTGACAGTGTCTCCTGCCTTACAGAAGCTTCTCAGCTTCATGAGGTCCCATTTATTAATTGTTGACATAAAGGCCTGGGCTGTTGGTGTTCTGTTCAGGAACTTGTCTCCTGTGCCAATATGTTCCAGGCTCTTCCCCACTTTTTCTTCTAAGTGACTTAGTGTCTCTGGTTTTATGTTGAGGTCTTTAATCCACTTGGATTTGAGTTTTGTACAAGATGACAAATATGGGTCCAGTTGCATTTTTTTACACATAGACATCCAGTTAGACCAGCACCATTTGTTGAAGATGCTATCCTTTTTCCATTGAATGGATTTGGCTTCTTTGTCAAAAATAAAGTGACCATATGTGTGTGGATTCATATCTGGGTCTAAGATTGGATTCCACTGATCAACCAGCCTGTTGCTGTGACAGTACCATGCTGTTTTAATTACTATTGCTTTATAGTACAGTTTGAGATCAGGTATGGAGACTCCTCTGGAGCACCTTTTATTGTACAAGATTGTTTTAGCTATTCTGGGTTTTTTGTTTTTCCATATGAAGTTCAGAATTGAACTTTCAATGTCTTCAAAAATTGTGTAGGTATTTTGATAGGGATTGCATTGAATCTGTAGATTGCTTTTGGTAGGATGGCCATTTTTGCTATGTTAATTCTCCCGATCCATGAGCAAGGAAGATCATTCTACCTTCTCATGTCATCTTCAATCTCTTTCTTTAGAGTTTTGAAATTTTTTTCAAACAAGTCCTTCACTTGCTTAGTTAGAGTAACTCCTAAGTATTTTATACTGCTTGTGGCTAATGTTAAGGGTGTAGTTTTCCTAATTTCTTCCTCTGCAAGCTTGTCATTTGTGTATAGGAAGGCTACAGACTTTTTTGAGTTAATTTTGTATCTAGCCAATTTGCTGAAGGTATTTATCAGCTGTAGGAGTTCTCTGGTGAAATTTTGAGGGTCACTTATGTACACTATCATATCATCTGCAAAAAGGGATAATTTGACTTCCTCCTTTCCCATTTGAATACCCTTGATCTCCTTTTGTTGTCTTATTGCTCTGGCTAGAACTTCGAGTACTATATTGAAGAGATATGGAGAGAGTGGGCAGCCTTGCCTTGTTCCTGATTTTAGAGGAATTTCCTTGAGTATCTCACCATGTCTTTGATTTTGGCCTTTATTATGTTGAGGAAAATGCCTTGTATTCCCGATCTCTCTAAAACTTTAAACATGAATGGGTGTTGGATTTTATCAAATGCTTTCTCTGCATCTAAAGATATGATCATGTGGTTTTTTATTTTCAGTTTGTTTATGTGGTGGATTACATGGATGGATTTCTGTATATTAAACCATCCCTGCATGCCTGGAATGAAGTCTACTTGGTCATGATGAATGATATCTTTGATGTGTTCTTGTATTTGTCTTGCAAGTATTTTATTTAGTATTTTTGCATCGATGTTCATAAGAGAAATTGGTCTGAAATTCTCTTTCTTTGTTGAGTCTTTGTGAGGTTTAGGTATCAATGAGACTATGGCCTCATAGAATGAATGGTAGTGTTCCATCCCTTTCTATCTTTTGGAGTAGCTTGAAGAGTATCGGTATTACCTCTTCTTTGAAGGTCTGGTAGAATTCTGCACTGAAGCCATCTGGTCCTGGGCTTGTTTTGGTTGGGAGACTATCAATGATTGCTTCAATTTCTGTAGGGGAAATGGGACTATTTAGCTTGTTTATCTGTTCTTCACTCAACTTTGGCAAGTAAAATTGATCAAGAAAATCATCCATTTCCCTTAGATTTTCAAATTTTGTGGCATATATGCCTTCAAAGTAGGATCTTATGATTCTTTGTATTTTTTCAGTGTCTGTTGTTATGTCTCCCTTTTCATTTCTGCTTTTGTTAGTTTCAATAATGTCTCTCTGCCTTTTAGTTAGTTTGGCTAATGATCTGTCTATCTTGTTGATTTTCTCAAAGAACCAGCTCTTGGTTTTGTTGATTCTTTGGACTGTTTTCTTAGTTTCTAATTTGTTACTTTCAGCCCTGAGTTTGATTATTTCCAGACGTCTACTCCTTTTTGGTGTTTCTGCTTCTTTTTTTTTAGGGCTTCCAGTTGTGTCGTTAAGATGCTTATTTGCGATGTTTCCAATTTCTTCTTAAAGGCACTTAGTGCTATGAATTTTCCTCTTAGCACTGCTTTCAATGTATCCCACAAATTTGGGTATGTTGTTTCTTCATTTTCATTGAATTTCAGAAACTCCTTGATTTCTTTCTTTATTTCTTCCCTGACCCAGGTGTCATATAGCAGAGAGTTGTTTAGTTTCCACGTACTTGTAGGCTTGCTGTTATTTCTGTTGTTGTTGAATTGCAGCCTAAGCCATGATGATCTGATAGGATACAAGGTATTATTTCAATCCTCTTGAATCTGTTGAGGCTTTCTTTGTGAACTACGATGCGGTCATTTTTGGAGAAGGTTCCATGGGGTGCAGAGAAGAAGGTATATTCTTTCTTGTTTGGGTGCAAGGTTCTATAGATATCTGTTAGATCCATTTGACCCATGGCATTGGTTAATGATATTATTTCTCGGCTTAGTTTCTGTTTCAATGACTTGTCCTTCAGTGAGAGTGGGGTGTTGAAGTCTCCCACTATTATTGTGTGGGGATCAATGTGTGGTTTAAGCCTTTTTAGCAGATCTTTTACAAATGTGGATGCCCTTGTATTGGGAGCATAGATGTTCAGAATTGTGATGTCATCTTGGTTGACTTTACCTTTGATGAGTATGAAGTGTCCATCCTCATCCCTTTTGATTAATTTTGGGTGAAAGTCTATTTTGTTCAATATTAAAACGGCTACGCCTGCTTGCTTCTTGTGACCATTTGCTTGGAATATTTTTTCCAACCTTTTATCCTGAGGTCGTGCCTATCATTATGGATGAGATGTGTTTCTTGAATGCAGAAGAATGTTGGATCCTGTTTATGCACCCATTCAGTTAGTCTGTGTCTTTTTATTGGAGAATTGAGACCATTGATGTTGAGAGATATTAATGACCAGTGACTGTTAAGAGTCTTAATTTTGATATTGTTTCCAGTTGAGCGTTTGTATAGTTGTGTTTTTGCCATGGTATAGTTATCTATTTCCTGAGTAGTTTTGGTTGTAGCTTGACCCTTTGGGATGGATTTTCCTTCTAGTACCTTCTGTAAAGCTGGATTTGTGGATAGGTACTGTTTAAATTTGGTTTTGTCATGGAATATTTTGTTTTCTCCATCAATGGTTATTGATAGTTTTGCTGGGTAAAGTAGTCTGGCCTGGCATCTGTGGTCTCTTAGGGTTTGCAGGATCTCTTTCCAGGCCCTTCTGGCTTTTATGGTCTCTGCTGAGAAGTTGGGTGTAATTTTGATAGGTTTGCCACTAAATATTATTTGGCCCTTTTCCCTTGCAGCTTTTAATATTTTTTCTTTGTTCTGTATGTTTTGTGTTTTGATTATTATGTGACAGGCAGTTTTTCTTTTCTGGTCAATTCTATTTTGTGTTCTGTATGCCTCTTGTATGTTTATAGGCATCTCTTTCTTTAGATTGGGGAAATTTTCTTCTATGATTTTGTTGAGAAGAGTTTCTGGGCCTTGGAGTCTGATATCTTCTCTTTCTTCAATGCCTATTATCCTCAGATTTCTTCTTTTCATGGTGTCCTTAATTTCTTGGATGTTTTGTGTCAGGAGTTTCCAGATTTGGCATTTTCTTTAATGGTTGCTTCAAGATCTGTTATTGTATCTTTTAGACCTGAGATTTGTTCTTCCATCTCTTGGATTCTGTTAGAAAAGCTCAGTACTGTGTCATTTGCCTTCTCTGAGGTCTCATGTTCTCGTTTTTCTTCTGTCTGTGTGTTTATCATTGAATCCATTTTCATCTTCATATCTTGAACAGATTTTTTGATTTCTTTCATCTGATTTTTTTGTATATTCCTGAGCTTCTTCCATTGTCGCTTAATAGGTCTTCAGATCTTGAACCGTTTTATTTATTTCTTTCATCTGGTTGTTTACAGTTTCCTGAAAAATTTCCAGTTCCACTCTATGTGCTTCTTTTATGTCTCGCACCTGCTTGGCTGTGTCTTCCTGCATCTGATTTCGAATTTTATTTGTTTCCTCCATTATCATCCTCATTACCAAGGATTTGAGGTCATTTTCTTGTGTATTTGAGTTCTCTGGGTTGTTTTCTTTGGGATAGCTGGAAACTGGAGACGCCATGTTGTTTTGGGGTTTTCTGCATGTGCTTTTACGCTGTCCTTTAGACATCTTGCTGTCTCTGTTTTTGTTGGGTAACTTCCAGAGTCGGGTGGAGAGAGTCTGATGATAGATTCACTTGTTTTCTCACGATTTCCGTAGGCTGAAAGCTCTGATGCTTCACTGGTGTGGATGGCAGGAGGTTAGCCCTGTTGTTTTGGGCTCTCACAGCCAGTGATCCTCAGCTCCCCTTTGCTGTGGGTCCTGCAATCGTTCTGGGTCTCTGAATGAGCATTGTGTGCGGTAAAAGTATCCACAGCCTTCTGGGTCCTCTGCCAAGACCTCCCAGAGACACTGGGCCCAAACCATCTGCTGAGCTCAGCTAGGGACTCTGGGCCCCATCCACGCACTGAGCTCCCCTAGGGACTCTGGCCCCAAAACACACACAGAATCCAGCCAGAATTTTTGGCCTGGGACTGGGCACCAAGCTCAGCTAAGGGCTCTTGGCCCAAGGTGCGTGCTGTGGTTGGCTAGAGACTCAGGGCCTGAACCGTCCTCCAAGCTCAGCCAGGAATTCTGGATTCAAACTGCACACTGTGTCCAACCAGAGTCTTAGAGGTGAGACTGTGCCAATAGCTCAGCTAGAGTGTCTGGGCCCAACCTGTCTGCCAAGCACAGTTAGGGACTCTGGCCTCAAACTGCACACCGAGCTCCGCCCGAGTCTCCGGGGTGGAATTGTGCACTGAGTTCAGCCAGGGACTGTGGACACACACTGCACACAGATTTCAGCCCTGGACTCTGGGCCTAAACTGCGTGGAGAGTCCAGCCACAGTGTCAGGGATGCCGAGGCTGTGCACAAAGCTCAGCTAGAGTCTCTGGACCCAATCTGCCTGGCAAGTCCAGCTAGGGACTCTGGGCTGAATCTGCATGCTGACCTCAGCCTAAGTCAGAGCATCAGAACTGCACGCTGACCTGAGCTAGTGTCTCGGGCAGAACTGTTTGCTAAGCTGAGCTAATGTCTCCATGGCACTGCGTACTGAACTGAACTTGGGACTCAGGGGCTGAACTGTCCGCCGAGTCCAGTTTGGGTCTCAAGGCACCATGCAACCCAAATCCTGCTCAGAGTCCCCTCTCCCGCAGCAACTCCCACTTTCCACCACACCAATCGCCTCTGCTGGAGGGCTCCGAGCTGCAAAACTCAGCCCCTGCTGCTGCTGCTGTTGCTGCTGCTGCTGCTGCCGCTGCCACTTCTCTTGCTGCTCCAATCCGAGAAAATCCATGGTCCTCCCATGTGCAGGGGCATGCAGGTCCTCTGCACCCTGGTCCCTTCAAACCGTGGAGCACTCTTGCTGCCGTGGTGTGGGGACTCGGTGTTCCTGGTTCAGAAATATGTGCAATTCCCTGAATTGTTTACTGGAGCTTCTAAACACAGTCCACACTGCTCGCCGCCATCTTGGATCTCCAAATCTTTTTCTGATTCATCACTTTGTCTGCCTCTTAATTAGGCATCACTTTCAAACATGCTGCTTCCTTCTGCCAACTAACTTTCATTTTGTTGTTTCAGATTAAAGATGTGTTCTAAGGGTGTGCATGTATTTCAACCAGCGGGATTAAAGACGTATGCTAAGTGCATATATGTATTCCAGTCAGAGTGGCCATATTACTGGATTAAAATTCCTCTACAAATAAAAATATTATACAATGGATAATTTCTATTTCTGATTGCCTGTTGGAGCTGCATAACTAACAAAGTTAATTCTGAATTATCAGTGATATATTCAGTAATTCCTATATGCAAAACCACTCTTTCTGAATGTTGAGAGACAGTAATTATCTAGCAATACCATAAGGATTATATACAACTCTGGTGTTTGAACTGAAGTATATGGGCTTTGGATTACTTTGTTTACTTTGCCTGACTTATATTCTGCAATTCCCAACTTATTCGCATCAGTGTAGAATGTAAGTGGCTCAGGAATTGGCACTTTATGATATGTTGGAGAATCCAACTAATTCTAGTTCTTTTTATAAGCTGCAGACACTTGCTTTAGGATATTTGTTATTAATTTTTCCCAAATAGTTACTATAAGCATTTTGTCATTCTTCATTGATTACTCGTAATGATATAATCTCAGCATTAGTAAAATGAACTACAATTTCAGCTGGTCTGTTCCTGACATCTACCTTTTATGACTAATTTAGAAACCTTTTCTATGTAAGTCTTTAATTTTTTACTTTATGTGCCAAGAAAATCCATTCTATAATACTATCTCCCCATTGCATAATGAGACCAGTAGGAGAATGAGTTGAAGTCAAAATTATCAAGGTTAAGATCAAATTAATCCACATTTGTGTCTTACAGACTCTCTCTGCTTCAGCTGCTAGTCATCTTGGACTGTTTAATTTGAGTCTCCTTGTAGCATTTGATACAAATTGCTTAACTCATGTGTAGTTAATTCAATTGAAGGCTGTACTCAGTTAATATTCTCCATTAATTTTTGAAAATCATTAAGAGTTTGAAACTGATCTCTATGGATCTGTACCTTTTGTGGTTGAATTTTTTGATTACGTATTTTATAACCCAAATAGTTAATAGAATATCCTTTCTGTATTCTTTCAGGAACAATCTGTATCCCCTAGCATGGTAGGTTTTTTTTTTCTGTTTCCTTAAACATTTTCTCTAAAGTATTTGCATTACAATCAGCCAACAAAATATTATCCATATAATAATAAATAATAGATTGAGGAAATTGCTTGCAAATTATTTCTAGAGGCTGCTGCACAAAATATTGACATAAAGTTGGGCCATTTAGCATTCCCTGTAGAAGAACTTCCCAGTGATATCTTTTTACTGGACTACTATTATTACAAGTAGGTACTGTGAAAAAGCAACTTTTAAAATCAACTATCATAGGCCATAGCTTAGGCAATAAATAAGGTAAAAGAATTCCAGGCTGTGAAGGTCCTATTGGATAAACCACTCTATTCACTGGTCTTAAATCTGTTAACATCCTCCATTTTTCTGAATTATTTTTTATAGCAAACACTAGGCAATTCCATAGGAGGGTAACTCTTCTATATGTTGAGCCACCAGCTGTTCTTGTACCAGCTCAAGTGCCTGTAATTTTCCCTTAACTCCCTTAATTAAGTGCTTGTCAGTCAACCATTTTCCAGCATTGGGTTCTCTTATAAATTCAGAGACTCAATCTCTGTGATGTCCTGTGTTTGGCCAATGGGTAGAACCAGTGATTGTTTGTGATGACACATATCAATACCTTCCACAGGAGGATCTACCATTTCTCTCCTAATTTCCTTATTTGCTGTCCTTGGGATTGCAGGAATACTAATTTGAATACTTCATTTTTATAAATTTAATGGTTATCTCAGCCAGATAAGTTATCTACTTCCCTGTTTTCCCTTCTGGTACCTCACATTTAACCTATCATATGCTTTTTTCTTTTTAGATAAATTACCAGTTCCTAGAAACTATTTAAACCATCTGAAGTAGCCATTCTGCATTCCAGAATTTTGGGAAATGATAATCACATCAGCTTCTGTATCCACCAAACCTTCTATTTCAACACCATTCACTTGCAATTTTAACTTTCATCTCTGTTTATTTTGATATGAAACCCCTAACTATAGCTTGTTCTATGATACTGACATGATGCTTGTGAGAGCCAATATCAGTCATATTCATTACCAATTCATCCATGGGCATTTCTTGTGCCTTTAGTATTCTAATAACTCTTCTACATTTGGTATTTGCATTCTCAAACACAAGGATTTCCACCAATACCTGTCTTGCATCAGAATATAACTCGACTCTGATACATCTTTGTTTACAGATGAAGCCAGTCTTCACAAAAGATCTGTGAAAGCTTCCCCAGAGCCTTGTACAATCTTCATAAATGAGGTGGATCTTTCCCAGGTTCCTCAACTTTATCCCAAGCTCTTAAAGCTGCCTAGTGATATTGTTCTATAGCAGCACCATCAACTTGAGCCTGTTCTTGTAAACCAGAGTACTGCCTTCATGAAGCAACTGATATTTGACAATATTTATTCCCCTTATTCTATTTCATTGTTCAATATTCATGGCTTCCTTTCTCCACCACATTTAACCATTATAACTGCTGATCAGCCTCTAGCACAACAGTTACCAGACCTTTCTTGTCTTGGGGAATAATTCTATTTTGGGTATCCCAGTTACTTATTATTTGTTTTACAGAAGAAGAATGCATTTGTAGGAAACAATAGCCTCTTGAAAATACCATTTTTATAGGTATCTCTTCATAATAACAATTGGGAAAACCAATGGTGATTTTGTAATCCCATGGCACCCTTCCTTTGGTGACACATGTGGCTCAAGGTTAACCCCTTTTCTCAAAACAGGCCTTTAAAAAAAACCCTTTAGTCCCGAAGGGCCATCCCTTCCTTCTAGAGGCACATTTCACTTAGGGATTATGGAGATTTGACACCAAATATGTGTGGTTCTGGGTGGGACTGTGATCTGCCTTTCAGACCAGTTTGCCTTCCTCTTTCATTCTGCAGGAAGCTCCTGCTCTCTTGCTCAGTCACTGGCTATTAGATATTATTTTACTTTTCTTTTCTATTGCTGCTTGCTTTCCAAGTGCTTCCACCTCTACCTGTATCCTCTCCAGTTGCACAGCCAATTCTGCAGCTCTTTCAGAAATGAGAGAATAAAGTGACCCTTTGGGCTTTCCTATTTAATGCATTTTTTGTTTCTCACACCTCTTCATATATATTTGCACGTTTCCAAACTGATCAATCATTTTTCCAATAATTGTTGAGACTGTATATAGAAATAAGAAGAGAAAATAGAAAAATAGAAAATCCTCCCCCCTCCCCGGAGCAGCAAAACTGTGTGTGTGTGTGTGTGTGTGTGTGTGTGTGTGTGTGTGTGTATGTGTGTGTGGTGTGGGGGGGGACTGGGAGTAGTAACCACAATAAACTTTTTGCTGTCATCCTAAAACACAATATTCAATCCTTCATACCCTGCCATCTGTTTTATGACTTTAGAAGCTAAGTTTTCCATTCTGCTTAGCTGCACATCAGAGTGCCACTTGTAGACTGTCTATTTTGGCTACTTATTAGGTTCTCATGTCTACCACCCTTCCCCACCCCAATACTCTCCTATCCTCTATCCCTAGGTAGAAAGAAGGTTAGAGAGTAAAGGGGTGTAGACTACTTTCTGATGATTAGCGGCATTGATTTTCTTGAGGCAGTCCGATCTTTGTCATCAGGATATCTCCAACCAACAATCAGCAATACGGCAAACAGCAAATAGCAATCCAGCAGAATAGCAATCCAGTAATCTAGCAAACAGCAACAGGAAAAGCAGCAGCAGGAATCATCGGCAGCAGGGACTAGAAGCAGCAGTGGCTGTAGGCCCTCTCTGGGCTCTCAAATTTATACTCTCTCAAGAGTCCCCAGAATTCCAAACATAAACTATCTGCAGTGGCGAAAATCATTCCCCTCTTAAAGCATGAAAAAAAAATCATAATTAGTGGCTGTGGACAATCTAAAGCAGCTCCTTATTCCACACTTGTAATTAAAACTAAAACAAATTCATTCATATAACATAACTGGATTTTTAATAAACCAAAATTCTCACTACATATATTAGTGACTTTTGTGTCATTGTGGTCAAATATCTGATGGTCACTACTTAAGGAAAGAAATGGTGCTTGGTTGATGGCTCCTGGTCTTTTAATTCTTTGTAGTGGGGAAGGCATGTCAGGGTTTATGTCGGCAGTTGTTGTTTATGTGGCCACTGTTCACCTAGTGGCAGACCAGAATGTAGAAAGTGGCAAAAGCTAGGGGCCAACTGTGA